>NC_058095.1:62404137-62711724 GCF_020171115.1 Neogale vison
ATATGTATATCAAACATCAGGTACACTTCAAATATCCTACGATTTTGCCTACAATTATACTTGAATAAAGCTGCAAAAAATATTGGATTGAGATCCACATACAGATATAAATAAATAAATAAATAAATAAATAAATGCAGGGGAAGGCTACATAGGAACAGGGATGGCTGTAAAAAAAATCACTCTCTGGCAACCGTTGTCATTAATGGATGACTCACAGAATCTGTTCTGATTTTGACAGCTGTCTCACCCAGTCTCCTCATGCTTTCTGATCCTATTTAGGATCATTATATTTATATTAGGATCATTATATTTATTTGCTGTGTTTCGTGGTCTCCTTCGATCTGGAATAGTGGCTTTGTCTTTCACTACCGTGTCTTTGACTGACTTAAAGAGCACAAGATCTTCGATCTGTAGGCGGAAAAACCTCATCTTGAGTTTGAATTTCACCTTGAAATTTCCTCATTGCTCTGACTCTGGTCACCTGTTCTTGGCAGGAACACCACAGAAGGGATCCTGGACCTTCTCATTGCCTTACACAAGGAGGAACATCATGTCCACTCAGGCTGTGTTATGAACTGAATGTTCTCTTAAAATTCCTAGGTTGAAGTCCTAAACCCCAGTGTGATGTTCTTATGGGGTGGAGCTTTGGCAGGTAATTAGGTCTTGATGAGGTCCTGAAGGTGGGTTCTTCATGACAGGATCAGTGCCCTTAGAAGAGGCCAGAGAGAGACCGGAAGTCTTCTCTTTTTCTCTGGCATGTGAGGATGCAGCCAGAGACCAGATGCCTGCCCACAAACCAGGGAGATCCCTCTCATGAGACACCAAATCTGCCAGCACTTTGACCTTGCACATCCAGGTTTCAGAGCTATGAGACATAAATTGTTGTGTAAGCTCCCCTCTCCCCCGACCTATGATATTTTGTTATAGGAACCCACACTAAGAAGTGCTGTCATCAGTAATCTTGGCTATGATCACCCTATCATGTTGGTGTTTTATAGGTTTATCCACCTCACGTTCACTTTTTTCCCATATTTGCCTCATACATTGTGGGGAGGCTTTTCTCTACTCACCTTCTTGGCTAGCTCTAAAGTCGACGCCATGTTTATTACCCTGAGGTGGAGTGTGACACCCCGAGCCTCCAGCGGCCAACTTGAAGTTAAGACATGGTAGGTCTTGGGGACCACGGCTTGAGGGATCTTTCCATTGAACTTGCACATGGCTGAGAGTCTTTCTTTTCCACGGTGTTTCTGCGTAGAAAATTACCTTGTGTTGAATTTGATGGATGCCTGCCCATGAATTACTTTGAAGTCATCTGTTGGAGGAGGACGTGTTGAAATGGAGCCCCAACTCTGAGGAAGATTTGTTTCGCTTCACTCCCAGGACTCTTCCTTTTTAACACATTGGTTCCATAGTCTCAGGCCACTGTCACTCATGGCTTCCCAGGGACTGGCTCTTGTCATGAGATTGTTTTGCTTATCCTAATTCCTGACCTTTCAAGTTGGGTTGAAGTTGTTTTCTTTCTCATCGGGGCAACAACCCTCAGCTGTTTGAGGAGAGCTCACTAGAAAATGTTTGTTTTTCATTAGCTGGTTTCTCTCTATTACAGCCAACAGAAAAACAGAAGAGCAAAGAAGAAAGGGGGTCCCTGTTCAATTAGCCTAATTGGACTTCCCACTTCAAGACTCTGTCCAGCTCTGGCAAATTTGCCACAGCTGACCCTTAAAGAACCATGTTATTTGTCAATGCCTCATTGGTTCCTTTACTCAGTGCTTGGGAAGTTCTTAGGATGTGCTAGATGGTCTCCCATGGTGTGTTTTTAAAATTCTTAGAGCAACACTGGGAGATATGGGTTATTAACCCAATTGAAAGACCAGGAAATTGAAATTTAAAGCAGCTTGGTAACATGGCCAGGATTCTCCTTGTGGGAAATGGTGGATCGAGCTTTGAATCTGTGGACCCCCAAGTTGTGTTCTATTCTCAACGTCCATTTTAAGGAGGTGGAGTGGGCTTTGTTTGGAGGTGACTTGGGCCTGCATGGCATAGGCACGGTAATATTTCATATGCCCCAGCCTGGCAAACCAGGTTTTTGGCCTGGGTGTAGAGGCTAAACCAGGAGCTAAGCAGGCATTTCTTACCTCATTCTCCCACATTCCCTGTGAAGACACTCCCCCTGGAGGACTGTGTAGGGCAGAGGAGAGATGAGAATAGCACTAAACTAAAACCCAGCTGTAAATGTTACCCCCACCACGTCATGTCAGCAAAGTCCCCGTCTATATAGAGCTTCTGACCATCGGAGTACTCGAGAGACACGAGACAAGGATGCCATGTCCTACAGCCTGGGAAGAAGATTAGAGATCGTTTAGTTTATTTCCCTTTTTTTGGCAGAGAAAAATAATCTGAGTCTGGACAGGGATGATGTCCAAATTCCAAAGCCAACTAGTGTCATGGTGGCCCTGGGTCCAGGTCTCCTGGCCTCAGGATTGAACACTGAGTCATTAGAAGTAAAACTAAATGTCTATAGGGACATTTAGTTGAGAGAATGCTCTAGGAGCATTCTCTCACATTGTTCCCAGATCCCCAACTCTTTCACTCTCAAAGTCAGTAACAGATATTCAAGGGGCTCAGAAGTCTCAGTGAAAAGGGTAAAAACCTTAACAATTAGTACCTAAAATCAACCTATTGGCAGTGTTGGCACGAATATTTGCCTACTGCAAAGACAACATTATGGAGGTATATTTCACATATCATAAAAATCACCCACTTCAAATGTACAATTCAATGACTTATTGCATAGCCATCTCCATAAGCCAATTTTAGAATATTATTATCACCCCAATAAGATCCCTCATGCCCATGCATAGTAACCAATATTTATTGAAAGTACATTATAGGCTTTTATTGGTGGAGACTCTCTTCATGATACTCTGAGAGTACCCACTCATTCCCCCTGCACCATTTTACCAATAAAGAAACTGAGCCATGGAGGTCAGGCAACTATCCAAGGTCACTGGGTACTGAACAATCTTGGACAAGTTATCTGTCCAGTGTTTGACCTCAGCTTGACTGCAAAGCCTGTGGTCTTTGCCACAAGCCTATTCTGGTTCTGTGTCATGAAGGACACCAAGCAGCTGCTTCCCTATAGGAAGGGTATAGCTCTAGTTCTCTTTCTTATCCAATATTTTTATATCTTGAAAGATAACAGCAATTCTCTTTAAGTCGTCAGCTGGTACAGAGAGCTGGTTGACAGTGTCAGACTGCATCTTCAGAGATGCAATTCTTTTCTTTTTTTAATATTGTTTTTTGAGGGAGAGCACACAAGTAGGGGCCATGCAGCGGGAGAGAGAGAATCTCAAGCAGACTCCATGTACAGCATGGAACCCCATGCGGGTTTTGATCTCACAACCATCAGGTCATGATCTGAGTTGAAATCAAGAGTCTGAAGCTTAACCAATGGAACCACCCAGGTACCCCCTTTAATGATGAATGCTGGAAGCTCTCGCTCATTGTCGTATACCACAAGGAGTCAGTGTATTTTACAATACAAAGAGTGTGTATTGTGGGGAAGGAGGTAGGATGCCTGCCCAACTCAGTACCTAAAGTTGACTCCATATGAATGCCTTCTGGGGGTGAGCCTTGGGCTGGAAGATGCTTGTTAAGATGCCCTGGGAAGAAGATGGGACCCACATGCAATCCAGGTCAATCCACTTGTCTGGATAGATCTCTCTTTACCTAAGTCTCTGTGGAG
Organism: Neogale vison; assembly: GCF_020171115.1. Taxonomy (NCBI): domain Eukaryota; kingdom Metazoa; phylum Chordata; class Mammalia; order Carnivora; family Mustelidae; genus Neogale; species Neogale vison. The sequence goes on from NC_058095.1 coordinate 62,407,886, forward strand.
AGTTCAGCTAAGCTACTCCATAGCATTACTGCTTTCACATCCATTTTGTGTGCCCATGTGACCCACAGAGATCTTGAATGACCACTAGCCCCTTGTGCAAGCATGTGCCCTATGTAACAGCCCATTGAGTCACATGTAAATATAAGTTCTGGAAGACTCCCCCAATAACCCTGGTGATCAGCAGTCTCCCCCGTCTCCCAGAGCCATCCTCTTGTGCACCCCTTAGATAAGAGCCCCATGGAGCTTACCAAAACCCTGATCTTTTTGGCACAGAGCTTGACCTGGAGCTTGATCTCACAACCTTGAGATCGAGACCTGAGCCAAATTAAGAGTCGGAGGTTTAACCAACTGAGGCACCCAGGTACCCCAACAAAATGAAATTTAAATGTTGATGGTTGAACTGAGGAAAAATGGCAAGGAAACAAAATTCAAGTACGGAATGAAAATCCAGGGGCACCTGGGTGACTCAGTGGGTTGAGCCTCTGCCTTCGGCTCAGGTCATGATCCCAGGGTCCTAGGATCGAGCCCCACATCGGGCTCTCTGCTCAGCAGAGGGAGCCTACTTCCCTCTCTCTCTCTCTGCCTGCCTCTCTGCCTACTTGCAATCTCTGTCTGTCAAATAAATAAATAAAATCTTTTAAAAAAAGAAAGAAAGAAAATCTACACGGGATGATGTGATGAGACAGAGTGATGTTAAAATAGAGTCAATTACTATAATGAACTTGATGAAAAGTATGGAGACCATGCCTTGAAGACAGAGAAGAGAGGCCAGAATTTAAGAACCAAACATGTTTCTGAGGCATACTCTAAAAGATACAGTCACTGAAAAAGTAAATGCACATAACCACACATGTGTGCTATATTTTATTTTTAATTTTCTACAAAACTCTGTAGTTTGAACAATTTTACTGTATTATATTGGAGGAAGTTATGAAAGCACCTAGAAATACCAGAGCAAAATTTCTCCTTATAAAAGCAAAGAAAAATTCTGTAAATACTCAGTAAAAATTAGACAAGTCCAACACAATGAAGTAGCAATCTGGGGAGTTTTAGATTTCTTCACTGTCAGACCAAATAGCAAAAACAAAACCAAAACAAACAAACAGAAAAGGGATTTAAAAAAAAAAACCAGCTTAAGAGAAAAGAATTATGAACAAACACTGTGTACTTGACCACTTTTTCTTTCATATGTGAAAGAAACAGAAAGTTTGCCAGATAGCCAAGAGCTTAAAAAATATACTCCCAGGGAATCTATGTGGAAAAATATGACTTGAAAATTCATTCCATGTGAAATGTGGGACAAAATTAAGACCTCAAGATCAGGAAATTCTGTACATAAAAGACCTGGTGGCGAGCGTTAAAAACATTAAGACAGTTAAATGTGGAATTAATTCAAAATATTTGCTAAAATAATCATTTTAGGGCCAATATTTACTTAGTGCTTATGGTGTGCCAGGCACCGGGCTAAGTGTTTTATGAGTATGTTTATTTGTGAAACTTAACACAGATGTCAAAAATTACTCGTCAAATAAAAGATGTTTGGTATAAAAATAATAAGGTAATAATGACAATCTGGGTCTAAATCTTCAGATGATATTACTAAAATAATCAGGGGTGCACAGAGTAATAGAGGTGTTCTGTGCATCATGTTACATGGGAAAGGAGTAGGACGAAAAAGAGACTGTTGAATTTTTATTTACTTTGATAATTAAAGGGATAAAGTATATAGGGATATGTATACATATGTACCTACGTATATCTACATACATAGAGGTTTTTTGTAGAGTACATACAAAGTAAAAAAAAAGAAAAGAAAAGAAAATTATAAAGGAAATGACACACTGGAAACAGTTTCTTTGACAAAAGTGGCAGGGACAAAATTACTATGCATTTTGTTACAAACTAATAAGAGAAAAATAAACAAATAAACATGTGGAAATAGATCAAGGATCTGAGCAGGCAACCGAGAATTATCATGAATAAGAATATTAACTCCACAAGTAGTTTTTTGAAAAGGGCAAATTAGAACAGGAACGACATAGGATGGTGAACCCATTGAATTGGCAAAAACTCAAAAGAATGATAATCCCTGGTGTTAGCTAGGATTGAGGGAGAGGGGTCCTTTAATATACTGCCAGTAGAAGTGTAAATTGGTAGATTGGTACTCCTCTGGAGGGGAATTTGGCAGCGTTCATCAAAAGCTTTCTAAATTCCAATCCCTTATGACTCCAGCATTTTACTTCCAAAAGACATACACAGTGAAACCACAAAGATTTAACTCCGTCATGGGGAGAGCTGTCCTCATGCAGGGCCTTCTTCCTTTGAAATGAAGGCGGATACTCCAGCCAGAATTTTCAGAGGACAGTAGCAGAAGATTAAACCAGGGACTTCTGAAGTGTTCCATCCCCTGCTGGAACGGAGCATAAGGACTGTAGGCACCCCCGGGAGAGCCTCTCATGTCTGCGAAGCCTGGTCCCTGGGTTGCCGGCATCTGTCTCTAGTTTCTTTCCTACTTCTTCCACCGAAGCTTTCCTAAAGCTTTGTTTAAACATTCCAGGTCATCTCCTTAGTACTCTGGACAACCCAGGGAAGGGTGGGGAACTGAGGAATCAGGATGAAGGATAGTGGGGTGCTTGGCAGCCTAGATGGGCCACACCCAAATTCACAGCAAACCGTCCCGAGACGCAGGTGAGTGTGTTGCCTGCTGCTGGCCCCTGAGACTCTGGTATGTTCCTGAAGATCTGGCTGTTTCTAGACCTACAAGTTGCCTGGGGCTGCCTTTGCTGCAGGGAATCCCCCTGCTCCCTCCTACTCAAAGTCCCCTGAGAGGGTGCAGGTGTCCCAGGTAACCAGAGAGCATCATCCACCTGTTGCCGTGGAATGGGAAGTTGGTGTCTGGATTGTTTCTGGCTCTCTTGGTTTGTGGCTCACCACAATACTCATGGTGTGTGGGGGGGGGGGGTGGCTCTCCAAACCTGGGAAGGTGGTTTAGATGCTGGGATACCCCCCAAACCCAAATACCATTATACCGAGAATATTAATAAAAATAAGCCTTGGTGGGGCGCCTGGGTGGCTCAGTGGGTTAAAGCCTCTGCCTTCAGCTCAGGTCATGGTCTCAGGGTCCTGGGATCGAGCCCTGCATCGGGCTCTCTGCTCAGCAGGGAGCCTGCTTCCCCTTCTCTCTCTGCCTGCCTCTCTGCCTACTTGTGATCTGTCAAATAAATAAATAAAATCTTTAAAAAAAAATTAAGCCTTAGGATTCAAGGCTGCTTCTCTCATGGCCCATTAATGCCTGCCTAATGCCCTCCCCAAGGCCCTTCCATCCCTCACTTTGAGAAGCAAGCCCTTCTTGCTGGATTCCCCAAATCAGATCATGATCCCAGGGTCTGGGATTGAACCCCCTTGTCAGATTCTCTGCTCAGCAGGGAGCCTGATTCTCCCTCTCCTTCTGCCTGCTTCTCCCCCTGCTTGTGAGCACTCTCTAGTAAATAAATAAAACCTTTTTTCAATTTTTTAAAAAAGATCTTATCTATTGATTTGAGAGAGACAAAGCATGAGGTGGGGGGAGGGTCAGAGGGAGAAGCAGACTCCCTACAGAGCAGGGAGCCCGACGCCGGACTCAATCCTGAAGATTCCAGGAGCATGACCTGAGCCGAAGGCAGTTGCTTAACCGACTGAGCCAACCAGGAGCCCCAAAATCTTTTTTTTAATAAAAGAAGAATTTTATGTACTCAGAGGCCAAGGGACCTAAGAAGTATGTCTATACTTGCTTTACATTTAGGACAACAGTTCAAGTTGAGGCTCTCTTTTATCTTTGTTGCATGATCCTGCAAAGGGGTGATCACGCAAGGTGATCTCACATACCCATGGAGTTTACAATTTATGAATTGCTCTCACATGTATGGTTCTACAAAAACCTAATGGCCCTTGTGTTGGACTGTGTGTGAGGTTTACAGGAAGGAGATGTTGGTGGCAGGAATATAATTATGGATATGATGAGGTACATACAATTGAGCCAATCCCAGGGCACCTGGGTGGCTTGGTTGGCTAAACATCTGACTTCAGCTCAGGTCATGATCTTAGGATCCTAGGTTCGAGCCCGGCATGGGGCTCTGCACCCAGCAGGGAGTTTGCTTGTCCCTCTCCCTTTTCCTCTCCACCTGCCCCCCTACTTCCTGCTCCTACACTCTCTCTTTTTCACAAATAAATAAATAAATAAAATTGAGCTAGTCAGTCAATACCAGGGGCCGTTGTTTTTGAAACCTACAATGTGCTAGCCTTGGTGTTCTGTACTGACCGGGGTTTGGGGTGAAGAAGCTACGGGGAATGATCCCCAGCAACTGGCAGGGGTGGGAGTAATTACCTAAGAAATGGCCGTAATTTAGCATAATAAGCAGGACAGCAGAGATTGGAGTAAAAGCACCAGACATCAGGTATGAAACAAAGGGCACGTGGATCTGGCCAGAGTTTGGTAAATTGCCTCGCAGTGCACAAGGACATAATGATGACTGATAATGAGGGCATTTCCATAATAAGAACTGAAGTCTGTCACATATCATCTATGAGGAAATTTTCAGTAACTGAATGTTCTCATCTGCCTGTGTTTCCCTAGGGCTCTGCTGCGCATTATAATCCATTATCCTTTCTTTTCCTGAGTTAGTGCTTACGGAGTCCGTGAGCATTCCCAGAGACTGTACCCCGATAAATAGCATTCCCGGGGTGTATGACAGATATTGAAGGGGCTTGGGGTGACTTACTCTAGAACTTTCCATGATACGGTGTCCAGGGAATGGGGCGCCGAGTAAACTAATCCAGGGAAGAAACACTAAGTGTACAGGTACTAGCCTCTAAGGGAGGGCAGGTCAGGTGGTCACACTTCTCTTTCGTGAGGACAAAGGGCCTCCGGGGACCCTGTGCCAAAAGTTTATATTCCAGCCCAGCCATGAGAGGACCATGCACTCTGACATGGGACTTTACAAGAAGTGACTATAACCAGAGGGTTTGCTGGGGGTTTGTAACAATGAGACCAAGATTGCTGGCTCAGCCCCAGGAGGGTCTGCAAAGTTCCCAGGGCCATGGGGGGTGGGGGGCAGGCCATTTACTGGGTGCTTGAAATCACACATCAGCGGTGTCAGGCCTCCACCAGCCCTATTACATAATCTGCTTAAACTAGCTACGTCTGAACTGTCCCTGGAGGACACAGTTCAGAGTGGTTTGATTTCTAGATCAGCCAGCATCAGGCTGAGATCTTAACATTGCCTGAGCTGTTCCCGGCAGAACAAAGGGACCTGGGAGCGGCAGCTGGGTTCCCTTCAATCCTGCTCTCCTACCTGGGGACCTGGCACATCCTTGTTTCCCAGCCAAGCCAGGAAGACGCCTTTGCCCAGATGGCAACACTAGGGATCTCTGCCACTTGTGATACAATGTTTGCATTCTGGTACCTTTAAATTTCCTCACTTTCATATTTTCAAAGAAATACATACGCTATGGAAAATAATGTGGATCCAGCAATCCCACTTCTGGGTGTATCTCTGAAGGCAATGACCTCAGGACCTCAAAGACATATTTGCACCCTCTGTGTCCAGTGTGACATCATTGACAATAGCCACGTGAACCACGGCTGAAGGCATGTAACCCACGTAAGCGTTTGTCAGCAGATGAAATGGATAAAGAAAATGTGAGACAGACAGAAGCGCCTGGGTGGCTCAATGGGTTAAACATCTGCCTTTGGTGCAGGTCATTATCTCAGGGTCCTGGGATTGAGACCACATCAGGCTCTCTGCTCAGCAGGGAGCATGCTTCTCCCTCTGCCTCTGTCCCTCTGCTCTCTCTCTCTGTCTCTCTCAAATAAATAAATAAATAAATAAAATCTTTAAAAAATGTGAGATGGACAGATCCCATATAAACCACCATGTATAAGTCTCTATACAGAGGTCTATATATTTCTCTAAGTGTAACCCTTACCAAGTAACTGTGAAGTCAAAGCTGTTTCTATACTTTAACTGAAAAAGTTAATTCCTATTTGATTCTCAAGAGTGTCCAGCAGAATTTTCCAGAAGCTAATAACACCTGATGATGTCATCGCTCTGGTAGTTAGGGAATGTGCCTCCATGTAGTCTTGCCTTTCAAAACATTCTTGGTTTTTATTTCTGAAAGGATAAACATCAACCCACAGAGTCCCATAAACAAAAGTATTCTGGGGTCTTTGATCACATCACGGTGATCACCTCAAGGATGCAAAGGTTCCTGAAGCCAGAAAATTTGACAAACTTTGGCTTGGAGCACAGTCCCGTCTGAATTTTGCTTAGGTGAGGCAGCCCTTATCAGGGAACGAAAGGGAAATGGCCCTACTGCTCAATTTTCTGATTTATTTGTGTAATATGTGTTTTACTGAGTTTCTATCTTGGGCCAGATGCAGTGCTAGGCCCTAAGGATGTAGAAGTAACCAAGACCGATGGGACATGGTCTTCAAGTCGCCTGAAGTCTTGTGGTGCAGACAGATATTAAAGGAGGGCGTCAAGGTGCTGATGTTTAAGGATTCTCACCGAAAGGTGGGCACTGGTCAAGGAAGCTGGAGACAAGATCCACAGCCAGGAGGGTGCATGACAGTCCTGAAGACTCCAAAGAAGGTTCTGGTGGCTGCACAGGGGAAGTGTGAGGTGCCTGAGGCAAGGCTGGAGAAGACATATTGTCCACCTCATCAAGTCCGGTGAAGGTCGCTTGTCTTGAAGCTAAGGCCATGGCCAAGGGCTAGAGGATAGTTGGGTTTTTTTTTTTTCCTTTTAAAACTTATGATAAAATACACATAACATAAAATTGAACATTTGAAACATTTTCAAGCAGAGTTCAGTGACATCCAAGTACATTCGTGTTATGGTGCAAGCACCACCACCAGCCATCTCCAGAACTTTCTAATCTCTACCTATCAAGTACTCCTCTCTGCCTTTATTCTCCTCTGGCTCCAACCTCAACCCATATTCCGTTTTCTATGAATTTGGCCATGCTCCGTCCCTCGTATAAATGGAATAGCATGTGACGATGATGTAGGTCTGACAGTATTTGTCTTTTTGTTTCTGGCATATGTCCCTTAGCATAATTCAGTGGAGGGTCTTCAAGCCCAAAGAGATATTAGCAAAATGTCTCAGTGAGAGTTGGATGCTTCAATCTCAAACCTCTGTCCCCTCCTGAGCTGTCTTTGATGCCAATCCCCTCTGTAATTTTGGCAGCCAGTTTCATACTTGCTTGCTCCCTCTAAAGATTAGGCACCGGCTATCCTCAGGGACCCTTTCCCTTTTTGGCAATCATGGGTGATGGCATCAGACTCTTGAAAAGGAAACACTAGGTGTGGGGTCAGAGGTCATTTTGAGATTTGGCCTTCTAGAAACTAGAAAATGGACTGAAATAAGCAACCATAAATAAAACTAAGATGAAGTTACCAGGACCTGACCACGAGGGCCATATGATGTCAACCTGCCACCAGGATGTAGAATACTGGGTTCTTCCTTCTCTCCACCCCCTCTAAGCCAAGCACCAAGACTGTGTGGACTTCATAGCAGGGACAGAAGGAAGAACTGGTGAAATGCATCACTGCCTTCATCTTTCTTTGACATCTTTGATGTTTTCCCCAGGGCACCTGTTTTAATAAGGACTTACTTCTGTTTAATCACCAGGGCTTGACTCAGATTGGTTTTGAAAACTTTTGGCCTCACAGCTAGGGAGGGAGAGAAGAGGTCAGATAGTAAGAAGGGAATCTCATCTCTCAGAAAACTTTTATTTATTTATTTTTAAACAAGCTTGGGCATGCAACAGCATCACCTAGAACACATTCCCCGCCCCCTTTCATGGGCAAACAACTTGATTATTCTCTGAAGAAGACATACAAATGGCCAATAAACACATTAGAGAAGAGGCTCGACCTTCTTAGCCATCAATATAATGCAAATCAAAACAACAACGACATACCAGTTCACATCCACAGAACACTTTGCAGATTATTGCATCTGGACCCCAGAACTTCTGAACCACTAGCTCTAAGGTGGGGGCCCTAGAATTTGCATTTCCAACAAAGGATCCATGCTGCAGGGTATGGATTGAAAACTACTCCTTTAAAGACAAACAGGAAGTAGGAGAGAAGGCTCATGATTTTTAAAATAGAGACTGCTCTAGAATGTATATGCCTTGCCTGGAATGTTCTTCTCACATGGCTTAGCCAAGGTAAGGAGTAGGGACTCCAAACCTATCGTGAGATTTCTTTTCTGGTTTTCTGGCTTAGGGGGTAGAGATCACCCGTCCTTTCACAAATGGTATGCATAAATGTCACCTTATCCTTTCTTCTGCTTTCTGGAGGAAAGGAGTCACAGTTTCCTCTGGATCTTTTGGATGGCACAAGGGAATTCTTCATCCTTGCTAGCTGCAGGGAGGTCTGTGAAGATATGATTATGGCATCTGCTGATGCTTAGTCCACTGGAATTTGAAGACACCAAATCTCTTGGCCCCAGGATCATTCATTATTGAGAAGCAGAGACGTTGTCCCCTCAGCCAGCCAGATTTTCACCTCACACTTCACAGATAGGGCAGTTGAGAGGAAAAAAGCATTCATCCTTAATTGCAAATGATTTGAATTATTGGGTCAATGAACTATAGTTTCCTCTGAGGAATAGTATGGACATTCAATCTCTGGGCAGGATACAGGATATAGGCAGGATAGGATATAATCACTTTGTCCTATAATAGCTGACCTGTCTCTGTGCTATCATAGTGCGCTGGTAAGAGAATTTGTTTTCCTGAGGAACTGCAGATGAAGCCAACTCACTCAGCACGGAGAATGCTATGTGAGACCAAGCCCCCCAAACGTGCTTCTCTCTTGCACATTCAGACACCTTGCCAAACACAGACCAGTGTTCTTCAGGCTTCTCTGAGTCAGGTTGAATAAGTGACCTGACAACACTGAAGTAATACCATTATCCCCCATCAAGACACCTGCCCTTGCCATAAGTGCTGAGTAGCACTTAGGACACATGGACCAGATACTGTTACATGCATTGTATTATAGAGTTTACTAGAATTTATTTTTCATTTCTACATATATGCTGTAATGATCTCCAGTTTCCAGATGAGGAAACCCACTCAGCAACAATAAACAATATCCAGGAAAAGCAGCACCAGACCCTTGTTAAAAGTGGTAAAACAGATTTTACTCAGACAATTGCAGTAGCATATGGGAAACTCAGTATCAACTGAACTCAACTCTAAGACCGAGGTTTTTAAAGGGAAACAGGGAACAAAAAAGGGGCTTGGGGGGATGTGAAAAAAGGGGAACAAGAACAGGACTGGGGCTAAAGGGAAATGGGAAGTTACAGAAGGGCAAGCAGAGAATGACTGGAAGTGGTCGAGTGAGGTGGGTTGGGACAATATGCATTCTGTGGCTTGGAAGTGTTGCCAGCCCTTCCTTCCTTCCTTCCTTCTTTCCTTCCTTCCTTCCTTCCTTCCTTCCTTTCTCTCTTTATTTATTTATTTCTTTCTTCCTTTCCTTCTTTCTTTCTTTCTTTTTCTTTTCCTGGTCTTGATACATTCTTTCCTTTAAAAATTTTAATTGCAGTGTAGTTAACATACAGTGTTATATCAGTTTCTAGTGTATAATATAGTGACTCAACACTTCCATATATCACTGGTGCTCATCAAGATAAGGTTCCCCCTTTCCCCCCATCGACTATTTTCCCCATCCTCCCACTCACCTCCCCACTCAAACACCAGTTTGTTCTCTATAGTTAAGAGTCTGTTTTTTAATTTGTCTCTTTTTCCTTGTTTGTTTTGTTTCTTAAATCAAGATATGAGTGAAATCGTATGGCATTTGTCTTTCTCTGACTTACTTACTGTGCTTAGCGTTATGCTTCCTAGCTCTATCCGTTTTGTTGCAGATGGCAAGATTTCATTCTATGACTAAATAATGCTCCATTATATATAAATTTTTAATTTTTATATATTTTACATATATAATAGAAATATATTTCTATTTTTATTTTTTTAAGGAACCTCCATACTGCTTTCCACAGTGGTTGCACCACCTTGCATTCCCACTAACAGGGCATGAGGGTTCCTTCTTCTCCACATCCTTCCAACACTTGCTGTTTCTTGTGTTGTTGATTTCAGCCATTCTAACAGGTGTGAGGGGGGATCTCATTGTGGTTTTGACTTTCATTTCCCTGATGGTGAGTGACGTTGAGCATCTTTTCATGTGTCTGTTGACCATCAGGATGTCTTCTGCCCATTTTTCTACTGGATTATATGTGGTTTTTGGTGTGGAGTTGTGTAGGTTCTTTATATATTTTGGATACTAAACCTTTATCTGATATGTTATTCTTAAATATCTTCTCCATTCAATAGGTTGTCTTTTAGATTTGTTGATCATTTCCTTCACTGTGCAGAAGCTTTTTATTTTGATGTAGTCCCAGTAGTTTATTTTTGCTTTCATTTACCTTACCTCAGGAGACTTATCTAGAAAGATGTTGTTACAGTCAATGTCAGAGAAATTACTGCTTATGCTTTCTTCCAGGAATTTTGTGGTTTTAGGACTCACATTTAGGTCCTTAATCCATTTTGAGTTTATTTTTGTGTATGGTGTAAGAAAGTGGTCCAGTTTCATTCTTTTGCATGCAGCTGTCTTGTTTCTGCAACACCATTTGTTGAGGAGACTGTCTTTTCCCCATTGCATGTTCTTCTTTTGTCAAAGATCAACTGACCATAGCACCATGGGCTTATTTCTGGGTTTTCTATTCTGTCCCTTTGATCTATGTGTCTGTTTTTGTGCCAGTACCATACTATTTTGATGACTACAGCTTTGTAATGTAATGTGAAATCTGGAATTGTGTTACCTCTAGCTCTGTTTTCCTTTCTCAAGATTGTTTTGGCTCTTCAGAATCTTTTGTGATTCTACACAAGTTTTAGGATTATTTGTTCTAGTTCTATGAAAATGCTGTTGGCATTTTGACAGGGATTATGTTAATCTGTAGATTGATTTGGGTAGTATGGAAGCATTGCTTTTTCTTGAGCAAAGACTCAGCACAAGGGATGGGGTCACCTCTAGAGGCACAGATGACTACAGAGAGAAGCCAGACTATAGTGTGGGCAAGGTGGTTAACACAGTGATGGGGCAAGTCGTTGGTGCTGCATGGGAGGGCACAGTGGTCAGTAAATTGCCTAAGGAAGGCCATGTGGCTAGTAGGTAGCTGATTGAGGGATTTAAGCTCAAGCACTATGAAAGAGTTCAGAAACATGTCATATACTCTGAGGACATGTTTCAAGCATCAGCCCTTTCTTCTCACAGACTTTATACTCTTGTCTTCCTTACCTGTCTTCATACCTGTCACGATCAGCTCAACCTGTTGCTTCTATACTCAGGGTCAGAAATCCTATAAAATGAGTTCCCACTTTCTCCTTTTCTGCATTCCCAGCCCCACAAAGAACAGAAATGCCCTTGGCCCCAGGGAGTCCTTCTTCTCCTCACCTATAACCTTATCCAGACCATCTTCATCTCCTAAGTGTTCAAGTCTAAGTGGGGAGAAGGTCTGAACAGTATATTTGAGGGGTCTAATGGCAACAGGATATTCTTACCTGGCAATGTTTTATCAACCTTAGAAAAAGGTCCCATCTGTGAGTACCTAACATGAAATTAGGCCAAGGTTCCTGGGTAAAGGAGAAAACAGAAAAATGGGAGAATCCATGCAATTAAAACCAGGCCATTTATCTCATAAGCAGTACATTTCATAACAATGTATAAAAAGCTGTTTTTAATTAAATACACACACGCACACACATACGCACACAAATAGCTTCATCAGGGATCACCCAGCAAGTTCTCGTATCATCACAAGGAATAGAGGGCCAATTTGGTGCTTTCTGGGTCCTGTCTTTTACAAAGGTTGACATGTAACTCTAAAGGGCCTGAATATTTTCCAATATCTTCTCAAAGTGTCAAGTGGTAAGTATATTGCTGACCTCTGGAGTTGAACTCCATATCTGAAGCCCAGGGAGAACTAGGAGCATCAGATGTTAGAACACTTTGGAGCCACCTCTGAGGAGGTAGAATTAGGTCAGTGCCTGGTCTCCGAGTCCCATTCTGGGAAGAAAGAAAGCTAGAAGGAGTGAATGGAGACATGGGATTTGATTTTCTTACTTTTTTAGTCTTGTGAAGTTGGCATCATTGCCCTCCCTTCAAGGTTAAGAAAGATGAAGCTCAAAATACGTCCCATTGCTCAGCCACAGCAAGGAATTTCTGATCTTCATATGGTTTCTGGTCATCATTCCTGGACTCACTTGAAATGTCTCTTCCCTGGAGGACTTTTCTGAGTAGTGGAAGGAGTCCCTGCCCACCTCTTTGTTTATCAGGTCATTCTCTATGACTGCTCCATGGATGATAACTGAATGAATTGGAGTGAAGACAGAAATGGGAATTAGGTCTGTGAAGCCAGAAGTCACATCTCCGAGACTTCTTGCTAGAAGCCTACTGCTTTCCCCAGGTATTGCATTTGAGGTTATATGAGGAAGAAGGCTTTAGACTATCAACACAGCACCCTTTAGACAGAAACACTGCTGTCAGCCCATTAAAAATCAGTGCATCTTGTCCAAGGATTGGGAACCAGGCATAGTGTTTTTATATCTTCAGCAGAGACCCAGAAAAAAAAAATCCCATCATGCTACAGGAGATGGAGTTTGAGGTCACATTCTTGGTATGTTGCAGAAGAGGTCCCACCTGGAGCTCCAGTCTGCTCCCTCACTGGCCTTGTTCAGAAAACTTAGCTCAGTCTCACAGGCTGATTTGCAGAAGGAGAGAGAGAACTCTCTTTTCCCTCACCAGATTCTATTCCAGGCTCTTCCCCCAGGAACTGGTAAAACCCACAGCTGGTAGTCATTTCTCTTGCCCCAGGACTCCCCTGACCATTTGCCCCCTTCCCCCACCACTGGTTTCCCGGGTTGCATTATAATTGTTCATCTGCCTGCCTCATCGACACTGCTGACCTTCTCATCAACAATGAAAGGATCCTTATCGTTTGCGCACATGTCACAAAACTAAAACAGAGCATTTGGGTGCTGAATGAAAGAGAGCATGAATGAATGAATTCAAATGGGACCAGATAAAAGATGAACTTTTTAAGAGAATGGGGGAGGGATGGGGTTGAGGATTTACTCTGTGTCAAGCAGTTGTTTCAAGATTATCCTGGTGAAGCATTCCAAAAACATGTCTGGCATACAGTTGGTGCTCAATAAATGTTTAAAAAGCAAAGGATAAAATTGATGTATATTCTACTACATCTCTGGTTGAAGTGCTTCCATCTCAATGACCATTAGTAAAGTGATTTCCCCTTTGGGGAGTGGTTGGAGATTTTATTTCAAACCCTAGATTTACTTGTACTGGGTAGGTTTGGGGGGTTTTATTTATTGATTTTTTTTCAAGATTTTATTTATTTATTTGACAGATAGAGATCATAAGTAGGCAGAGAGAGAGGAGGAAGCAGGCTCCCTGCTGAGCAGAGAGCCTGATGCAGGGCTCGATCTCAGGACCCTGGGATCATGACCCGAGCTGAAGGCAGTGGCTTTAACCCACTGAGCCACCCAGACACCACTTGATTTTTTTTTTTTTAAGATTTTACTTATTTATTTGAGACACAGAGAGAGAGAGTATCAGCAGGGAGGGAGGAAGAGAGGAAGAGGGAAAAGCAGACTCCCTGTGGATCAGAGAGCCCAACATGAGGCTCAGTCCCAGGACCTTGAGATCATGACCTGAGCTGAAGTCTCCCAGGTACCTGGTCTTTGGGGTTTTAGTCCCTGGACTGAGGGAGATTACACAACTTCCTTTCCCTAATGTCTGTCTTTGAGGCCGAAAGGGGTCACCTGCCATGCCTTGGTCTTAGTGTGAGGAACCACTAGGAGAAATAGTTTCAGTGGCAGACTAGAAAACCAGGCTGTCACTGAGCCCAGCAAATGTTTCTTTTTATTTTATGAATCCTAAAACATTCCTTCTCAAAGTGTGGTTCCTGGACCAGATGCATCAACACCAGTAGGGAACTTATTAAAAACGCAAATGCTTGGGCTGCACCCCAGATGCACTGAATCAGAAACTCTGGAGACAGACCCGGGCCTCACAAGAAGGGTTGAAAACTACTGTCCTCGAATAGGGACATTATGTCACTTGAGCAACTGTGTCAATGCATCTCTTGTAAGCTACCTTGCCGTCCATTTCTGCCCATTGGCCTAGTTTCTTAATTACAACATTTATTTGTAAGTACTTTGCCACTTGTGATGCCTTTTCTTTTTTTATATATTTTATATATATATATATATATATATATATATATATATATATATATTTAAAGATTTTCTTTATTTATATGAGAGAGAGAGACTGAGAGAGAGAGCATGAAAGGGAAGAAAGTCAGAGGGAGAAGCAGACTCCCCGTGGAGCTGGGAGGGGACTCGATCCTGGCACTCCGGGATGGTGACCTGAGCTGAAGGCAGTCACTTAACCAACGGGGCCACGCAGGGCCCCCTTGTGATGCCTTTTCATGTATGTTTTGTGTTTGATATTTACAAGCACCTGTTGAGATCATTAAGGTGGGTGCCATGATCCCTACTTTACTGATAAAAAACCGAGATTCTTGTCCAATAATGCATGTTTGGAAATGATTGAGACCAGACCTATGGGACCAGAACCTGGATGTTCTGACTTTTTCTCCGGAGCTCTCTATTCATTTGATCTTATGGTCCCATTCACTCTTTGTACAGTCTTGTTCTCCAATCTCTTCTCTACTTACTTGGCTTACACTGAGGTGTTCTGTTTTTATTGTTGTTGTTGTTGTTTGCCAAAGCTGCTTCTGCTAAAGCTGGCTGCCCATTGCCATAGAACCTGGTTTGGGTTCCCTAATTGTAGAGCTCTTCATTTTACTTCCAGCCCACATGCTTTGGGGGACCATAGCCACTGGCTCTGAAGACACAGGGCATTTCTCAAATCCCAACATCCATGCAGGTCACCCAGAGATCTGGTTGAAATGCAGGTTCTGATGCAGGAGAAAGGGGTGGCCAGGGGCTGAGATTGTGCATTTTTAGAAGTGTCTGGGAGCTTTTTCTGGTCTCAGCAAGGACAGCAGGACATTTGGGGGCTTTTGCTGGCACTGTCTTTCCCCCCTCAAGACACTACAAGTATCTTAACAGCAGGAACAAGGGCTGCCTGCCTTTATATCCCGGAATAGAGGGATTCACTTATGGGAAGGAAGCAAGCAAGGACAGACAGGAGAGAAGGAAGCATCTTTCCCATTGGCATCCATGTTTTCGAGCAGACGCAGGAGAAGATGAGTCGCTTCCTTCCAGCATCTTGACCCTCACATCGGCCTCCCTATGCTCCCAAAACCAAATCAAACCAAACCAAACCTAGAAACTTCTTCAAAGTCCAAACAGAAACTGGCGAGGTTTGTGGCTGCGTAAGATGTGGCTTCTACCGCGCATGTTGTTTCTCGAAGTAGAAATGAAAAATGCGCTGACATCTTTCATGATGGAGAAACTGTCAAGGGGGCGCCTGGGTGGCTCAGTGGGTTAAGCTGCTGCCTTCGGCTCGGGTCATGATCTCAGGGTCCTGGGATCGAGTCCCACATCGGGCTCTCTGCTCGGCAGGGAGCCTGCTTCCTCCTCTCTCTCTCTGCCTGCCTCTCTGCCTACTTGTAATCTTTCTCTGTCAAATAAATAAATAAAATCTTTAAAAAAAAAAAAAAAAAAAGAAAGAAAGAAAGAAAAGAGAAACGGTCAGGTTTGGGGTCCTCTCTATCTCAACGGAGCCCTTCCGGAAGCTGCACCAATGCCAAGGATTCTGATTGAGGAGCTCTGGTGTCTGCCTAACATTAACATTTAGGAGATAATCCCCTTAACACCATAAATACTAAATCTAAGTACTTTGGCAGATAAAACTGCCTACGATCTTATAAAATAGCGTGGCCATCTGGCAAAAAATACTGACGCCGTCATCAGGAAATGGGGAGGCGGACAGTAACGCACCAGTAATTCTTACTATCCTCCCCGTGTGAAGCGAAGTGTGCGGCTTGACAGCCCAGGAACTGGGCCGCCAGGCCCCTATCACACTGTTTGGAAATCCTCAAACACCCATGAAGAGGGGTTCTTTCTGTGTGCTGGAGAGAAACAGCTGTTGGGAGTCCCATGGCAGCCGTTGGAGAGGGTGCAGGTGGGTGGAGACGGAGTGGCTGCAAGGATGTGCATTCTTCCAACCTTCTCCACATCAATGGATTTGACTTCCCCAGCTCCTGCCCTCACTCACTGGGAATTCCATGTTCCTGCTTGGCCACTTTGGTGACCACACGTGTCCCCCATCTGTAAGGGATCGCCGCTGAAGCAATGGCTGGGTGACGGACGTATCTGCTGGGTGCTCTCCTTTCTTGCTTTCTGATCCTAACAACTCATCTCCTCCCTGGCCATTCTACAGAAAGCACACGGCCAAAGGTGCCTTGCTTCCAGGCACGCTGTGCCTTTGTACACATGATTCCAGCCACCTGAATGCCCTTACTGCCCTTACTGCCCTTTCCCCATCTGGAAAGCTCTTATTTGCCCCCTCAAAACTCAAGCAGCATTGGGGAGCCCCTGACCCCCACTCCCAATCCTTCCTTCATACTTGGGTGAGTACCACGTGCCTCACAACATGCTTTATATTTTGCTTTGTCTCATCTCATCTTCTCCTCTTTTATTTCTTGGCCAGTAGATACTTCACAAATTTCAAATGCTCAGTGAGTCACAATGAATATCTGTCTATAATTTTACCCAGTGGAAGACGAGGCCATTTTTCTCCAGGGGAAAGCGGAATGTACAACTTAATTCCTTCTCAGTGTTAGCCTTGGCATGTCTCATGTCCCATGTGTGGGGGCAACAGGGAAGGGTTCCAAAGTCCTGGTTACAGGGGCAGATTTCCATCTAGACCAAAGCCTGCAAAATATGCCTCCCATGTGTCACCTGGGTACTTCATTCTTTATGGTGACCAAAGCCACAGGCCATTTGCAAAGTTATTCAGGAATCCCACCCACAGATTTCCCTGAGGGAGAGTTAGCCAGTGAACGACGCTTTGAAACCAGATCAGAGCTTCCAACCAAGCAGAACTGTCTGGGGATATATTGCCCCAGATCCCAAGACAAGGAAAGACCTAAGTCTTGAATTTTGGGGCATGATCCACAACGTGCTGGCAGGGAAGGAGCGTGTAAGGCCAAGAAGGAAGAAGAGGCAGTTGCAAAGTGAGCTGAGAAGTGGGCTCCTAGTGGAGGCAACCAGGGCTTAGATCCCCTGCAGACGTCTGAGACAGTGTGGACACACCTGAGGCTCGTCCTATGCCAAAGGCAAGTGCAGGACCCCCGGTCATCCCTCAGGTCACCCACTCACCAGTTGGTAGAAATTTGTTTGTTTCCCTCTTTGGACTATTAGAAATAAAGCTATTTTGAACACTCATGGGTTGGTGTACACATATGTTTTCATTCCCCCACCCCCCAAAGGAGATGCCTAGGAAAGAAATTGCTGGGGAAATGATAAGTGTATGTTTGCCTTTACAAGAATTTGACTATAGCTGTTTTCCAAAGCTGGTTACATTCCTCCACCAGCAATGTCTGAGGGTCCAAATGCTACTAAAACAAAGCAAGCCTGTGGTTTGCCTTTTTATTGGCTTGAGTGTCTTTTGAAGAGCAGAGGTTTTCAGCTACATAGCCCAACTGATCAGTGTATTTTCTTATATGATTTGCATTTTTTTGTGTGGCAAAATTTTTCTAATGTTTTTTTCCTAAAGTTTCAGCTTTGCTGATCCATTTTGAGTTCATTTGAAGTGTGGTTGAAAAAGGGTTGATTTTTTATCTATCTACTATCTATCAATTTATTTATTTTTTTATTTATTGGCATATGAATATCTAACTTTCTAGTACTGTTTACTGAAAAGATGATCTTTCCCCTAATGAATCACTTTGGTAATTTTACTTAAAACCAGTTGGATGCCCATATTTGGGTCTATTTCTGGACCCGATTCTGTTTCACTGATATATATTTCTAGCTTTGTACCCATAATACCATCTTGGTTACTGTAGCTCTTAGGGCAAATATTGAAATCTGGTAGGTGCAATTTTGTTATTTGTCAAAATTCTTTAGGCTATTCTAGGTTTCTGTGTTTTAACAAAATTAAAATCAGCATGCCAACAACAACAAAAAAATGCATGCTACAATTTTGATTGGGATCATGTGGAGTCTTTATATAAATTTAGAGATTATTTCCATCTTCATAATTGAATTGAATCTTGCAATCCATGTCTTCTTTATTTTCTTTCCTCAATGTTGTATAAATTTTTAATGTAGAAGTTGTGCACACACTTTGTTAAACTTACCCCAAACTCTTTCACCTTTTTATACTATTGTAAGTGATAGTTTTTTTAATTTCAATTTCAGATTTAACCAATATATTTTTAAAGAGATTCTTCTTTGATTATTTCTGTATTATAATTTTACATATGTATATTTTATGTGTGTATAAAATTATAATATCTGTTGTTTTGTTTACTACTTATTAATTATCTTATTCCAGGAGGGCTCTAAGGATGCTTACAAGAATATGTTGAATTTTTAAAAATACTCCAAAAAACAAAAACTTAGAAGAGGGAAAGAAAGGGAAGGAAAACAAAAAGGGACATCTAGTAGCATATGGAATGACACTAATGCACTTATGTGTTGTACAATTTTTGTACACTTGCTTTCTTGATGCCAGTGTAAAAAGTGAAATCTGATTATTGCACACTTTAGAGTCCCATTAAGTGGCAGATAAGCGAACCACTCCAGAAAAGCACAGCTATCTCTCATGCTTTTTTCCAGCAGGTCCTCAGTGATAGGCTAGAACATAATCTAACACAACCAGTGAGGTCCTCAACAGTGTCTCCATGGAAGTTATGCTGAGTTTTGATGTACTGTTTCTTAGGTCACTTAAAATATAAAACAGCCGGGCTAAAAATACTGTCTCCCAGGTATTAACCTTTGACTGTTGCCTCACCTGAGTGTCCCAGCTGGGATCACGTGCTGAGCTGGCTCTAGATCCCTGACCCTCAGAAACTGCCTGAGATGATCAATGTTTCCTATCTTCACCTGCTAAGTTTGGTCAATTTCTTACCCTGCAACATTAGATAGCCATGCAGATTTGGGTCCCAAACTACTATTTAATTTGTTGCTTAGGTCATGCCAGGCACTTTACTAAGTACTATGCAAGTGTTTACATCATGAACTTTAACCACATCAGTATTACCTAATTTCACCATCACGTACCACTATGTGAAAGGAATCGTTATTGTACCATTGATCACTGAGGAAAGGAAGACTAGAAGCACTTATGCCAGGTCAGGCTTGGGATGTTTGATTCTGAACTTTGGGTTTTAATCATCACTCTGCATCTCCTTACATCTCTCTTAACTAGATCCAGCCTATGGGTCCCTTATGCATGCGTTCTCAGTCGGGACCCTATCGCCCCCAAGAGGGTGAAAACGATCTCAGGGAGTGTGAAAAAATCTTACGTGTGGTTTTCCAAACCTCAAACTTACCTGATAAAATTGTATTCCTTATTATGTAAGGTCATGAGCTGAGGATCCTGGAATCGAGCCCTGCTTCTGGCTCCTTGCTCAGTGAGGAGTCTGTTTCTCCCTCTGCTCCTCCTTTGATGCTCATGCTCTCTCTCTCTCCAATAAATAAATAAATTTTTAAAATAAAGAGCAATAATTAAAAAAAAAAAAAAAAGATTGAGAAACACTGCTTTACGACAAAGACTATTTCCAACCACTTCTCAATGACCCGTAGTCTTGAAAAAATTTCCTGGTGCATAGCACATTCTTCATAAACATCGTTTGATTGATAGATTCTCAGACAGGAGGTTGAAACCGTCACTTTGAAAAAAATACCTACAGAAAATAAATAAATGACACATGCTGAAGTGATTTTCTGGGCTCCTTAGTAAACCAAGTCCTCTGCAAAGACCTAAAGCACAGACACCCCCATGAACCAAGCTCTTAGGAATCAGAGTTCAGAGCCCGTCCACATGAATAACACCTGTCACTAACTGTGATGGAAAAATATTAGTTTACATTCTTTAGTTCCCTGGTGACTGACCTTATTATGCCTGAGCAGCATGTCTTACTACACTTGCTAATCTGTGGATTTCTAAAAGTAGATAATTAGTCCAGACAGCTAGAGATCAAAATGAAATGAGCTTAAGGTTTTCAGGAATTACAGCAGGTGTCTGCAAGAGCTACCCTTCAGATCTGGCCCCCTCTAGCCAGGGCCCTGGGCGAGGGCACACCTCCTCAGTCTGACCAGATCCCTGGTACGTTCACAACCATTTTTGCCTGAATGGAGGTTCATCACCCTGGCCACCTTCCAGTCTGCAAAGTAAGAAGGTGGTGGTTGGTTCTCAGGAGCCCTTTTGATCAGTCCCTCCTAGGCATATGGATAAGTTCAAGGTTATAGAAATCCTAGAAGGATGCTAACAGAGGCTCAGCAAGGCTGACGGAACTGCCCGAGGCCACCCAGCTGGTCAGTGGCAGAGCTGGGATGGGATTCCCAGGGTCTGACACTCCACCCAGGGCTTTCCCCATTATCCCACATTTTCTCCGAAGGAGGGCTGGCTCTGGGCAGCTCCTCTCTTGGGGCAATGAGCGTGAAAAAGCCTAGTTATTCTGTAAAGTTCATGGCTTCTCTCTCCAACTTCCCCCTTCCCCTCCCCACCCAACTTCTGTCTGGTTTGAGTTTATTGTCAAAACACGCCCAGCCAAATTACTTGTCTGCAGACATTTTTGCTGGCCTTAGTGTATCCACAAGAGAGCTGCTAATGATTACCCTTCCTGCCCATACTTAGCTCATCCTCAGAAAGGAACTGCTCATTATCATTCCCTGACTGCAGCCCGGCCGTCTGGAAACAGTCAGTCAGGATTCCGGCGGCGGAGTGAAGTCCTGGCATCTTCCGTTGGGTCAGATCTCCCTCCACCAGAAGCAACTCGCAGCTCTGGGGAGACCGTGCGCCTGTGGTCGCTCAGGCCAGGCTCCTTGGAGATTGTGTAGGGGTGAGTAGATAGGGGCACTTCCTCAAGCCCCCTCCAAGGCCAGCAGCATGGCTTTCAGGGCCCTGTTCAAAATAAAAATTGGGGGAGGCCCTTTGTCCAAAAAGCAGGAAAGAAGGAATCCTTTCTCCTTTCTCCTGGGGTCTTTCTTGACTTGCCGTCACGTTATTCGCTATTTAATGGCACGCTCAGTAAAGAAAATTAAAATTTTACGTTACTGGCATACATTTTACCATTCATTTTGATACACTGCGATGTCAGCCTAAATGCAAATTTAAAGCATTTAGCTCCCATGCAGAAGCCCCGGAAGTGCACATGTTGTGTTTTGGATGTGCATGAAAATTTTGTTCTTATGGAACAGCGGGAATGCAGCACGGTAGTCATCTGGCCATTTATATTTCACCTCTTGATATCTGCACATTCTCCTCTCTCTCTCCACCTCTGACTTCCTGATGAGGAAAGAAGGGTGGAAGGAAAAGAGAGAAGTTTTTCTCTCTTCCGGTGTCAACATCAGCATAAATGATTGCCTACCCCAAAGAAGTAACACGAATGCTAAAGGATATAACAGGTAGTCATGCACGTTCCTTGTTCCTTGCAATGCCGTTGCCTTCTTTCTGGCTCAGATGGAATACACAGCCTCTCTGAGCATCAATGTCCTTGATCAAACCGCCATATAAACATCGAGCTCCTGCTGAGTCTTTGCTGGACCCCAGGCATGCTGGGTCTACCAGAATTCTGTGCTCCTGGAACATCCATGGTGCTATATGCAGATGAGGCCACATATTGCTTGCTTCTCTTCTACTTGTGTGCATGCTGCATTGTTCCATTGACCTTCACCGACAAAACAGAAATTTGAAGATAAAATTATTGGGAATTTTAAGATGACAGCAACAGAACAGTAAGTCAAGTATGGGGTCCTCCTGAGCAAAGACCTTTGTGTGACATCACAGGTCACAGGTCTATGACACTGTTCCTGGCCCCCACTCTAACCCGTTAGACCCAGACATCACTCTGCTATCAAGGAATAGAGGAAGAATTCTAGAAATGGGGAGAATCAGGAAGCAACATGTGGGATCATAACCAATTACACGTATTTAAGTTCTAAGGTTCTCAATTCTGACTCTCCATTATAATAACCTGAGGATTAAAAGAAAAATTCAAAGCTAAGACTCAAATTAATTGGTCAGAGTGGGGACTGTCCTGGTGGTGCTAATGTGGAGCCACACTCTGCTGAGTCTCACCTTCAAGCTCCATACCCATGTGCCTACCCAAAATGTCTATGTTATCTTTCTTGGACTTTTGGATTCTTTGTTTGTTGATCCCCCTATTAAATAGTTTTAACACTAATTTTTTTCCTCTTTTCCTTGCTAGATTCTAATGTCTTTTCATCATGCTTAAAATGTAGTATAAACAGCATAAATACTTCTTCTGGATGACTTTTTCATGGTCTGATTCTTTTCAGTTCATTTCAAATGCTAGATGAGTTTTCTCCTCCTTGTTAGGGACAGCTACTCCTAGCAGTTGACCTGGAGCTACTGCATGATTCTAGTTGGTGCTGGATTTATGGTTCAGGATTCAGATACACTCCTGAAAAATCCACTTTTAAGTCTCAAGGAGCTTGAGAGTGCCACTATTTTATTTTATTTGACAGAGAGAGAGTGAGAGAGGGAATACAAGCAGGGGGAGTGGGAGGTGGAGAAGAGGCTTCCCACTGAGCAGGGAACCTGATGAGGGTCTCAATCCAAGACCCTGGGATCATGACCTGAGCCAAAGGCAGAGGCTTAAGGATTGAGCCACCCAGGCATCCCTCTTTACAGTCTTAAAAAAATGTATAAACAATGATATTTAAAATTCTGATGTAGAGTTGGCACTAGTTAAGATTTGCTGACTGATATACCATAAGTACATTCCAGCTGAAAATCAACCCTATGTATAAACATAGGATTTTTTTACGAAAAGCGTACAACATGGTACGTACTGTTTGGTAAACTGATTTTTATTTTCAGTTAAATGTATTTCTAATTTAAAAGTTGGAATTCCAGGGGTGCCTGGGTGGCTTAGTCAGTTGAATATTGGGCTCTTGGTTTCAGTTCAGGTCATGATCTCAGGGTCATGTGGTCCAGTGCCATATCAGGCTCCATGCTCAGCAGGATTTTCTTAGGATTTTCTCACTCCCTCTCCTTCTGTCACTTCCCCCACTCATGTGTACATGTACATACATGCACACACTCTCTCTGTCTCAAATAAATAAATAAAGTCTTTTTAAAAAATAGATAAAATTTGGAATTCCATAGATCTTTTCTTCCTTTCCCTCTAGGCTCTTGTTCTTGACAATCCCATCTACTTCCACAGCTTTGATCAGCACCCATATGTTCACTGCTAGGTTCTACCGATGGCCTGGGCTTCCTCTCTGAAGCTGATTGTTGAACATCTCCACACGGCTGTCTCTCTAGACACTTTAGCCTCAAGATGGCCAAAATTGAGCTCATGATATTGTTCTTCCAACTCAGAGAATGGGACCACCATCCATTCAGAATCTCCAGTCCACTCCTGACTCCTTCCTCAACCTCAGTGCTCTTATCTAATCCAGGCAAATATCAAGTTTAGTTGACTCAACTTCCTAAATATCCCCTGAAGGCAAGCTATCATTTATGTTTTGTCCACTGTTATCTTTCTAGACCAAGCCACCACCTTCTATCACCTGGACAACTACAATTTACTCTTACCTGAAGCCCTCCTAGCTTTATTACCATTGAAGTCAGTGTACAAAGAGTAGTACAGTATTTTGAGGAAAAAAAAGTAACTGGCTCTATTTTACTTTCAGTGATTCATTTTTGCTTCCTGGAACTTACATTAGAAATACTACATATTGAGGCTGAGGCTTGCTGTCCCAATAAAGAACCAAACTTTGAAAACAAAAAGTCAAAGGCATTACTCTTTACTTTTAAAATTGGCTCATAAAACTATAAAATGGTATAATAATTTCTTTTAATCCCACAAAATTTAGTTTCTAAACCAGGGCTCTTCTGCTTAGAAATGTATCTTGGATCCTCTGAGGCTGAGAGCCCAAGGGAGTTTGAGCATAAAGCTAACATTATAGACTTAAGATTAAGAAGATTATATCATCATGCGAGAGCATCTCAAAAGAACATGGCATTCAGAGGGTCTAGAAGGGTGAAGGAGAGAGATAGAAAGGGGAGATAAATGATAGAAACTCCAGATAATTTGGGGAAGCTCTCACTATAGAAAATTCATCACTTCTTAGGATGTATTTCCAGGAAGATCTCAAGGTACAGATAGAAGTTTTGTATTCAGCAAGATCCTGGAGAGAAAATTAATAAGGGAGAGAAATCATATAATCATCTCAATAGAGACAGAATAAGCATATGATGAAATTCATCATTTATTTGAGATTAAAAAACAAAACAACCTAGCATACTAGAAACAGAAAAGAACATCTTTAATAAGAAAGAACATCTTTAATAAGATAAAGGGTATGTACAATAAACCCACAGTAAGAGTCATACTCAGTAACAAAATGATGAAAAATTTCTCTTTGAGTTTGAGAACAAAACAAGGATACTTACAATTATCACTTGTATATAACAGCACATTGGATACCCTATTGTCTTGCAGAAAGTCTAGAGAAAGAAATAAAACATATAGATTAGAAAAGGAAGAAAAACTCGCTTTTCAGAGACAATTTTATAACTAGAAAATCCAAAATAATCTGGAGATAAATTATTAAAAATTAGTAATATGGCTGGATATAAAAAAGTAAATTGGGGGCGCCTGGGTGGCTCAGTGGATTATGTTTCTGCCTTCGGCTCAGGTCATGATCCCAGGGTTCTGGGATCCAGCCCTACATTGGGCTCTCTGCTCAGCAGGGAGCCTGCTTCTCCCTCTCTGCCTGCCTCTCTGCCTACTTGTGATTTCTCTCTCTGTCAAATAAATAAAATAAAATCTTAAAAAAAAAAAGTAAATTGTATTTCTTTATACCAACAACAAAAATTGTGTAATAATCTTTTAAAAATACACCATTTCTAGACCCTCTCCACTGATGGAGTCAAGCCCCTGGTACGATGCTTCTAGTGGGATGTCTTTGCTCTAATACCCTGGTGCTTCAGAAAGTATCCTTCCCATCCCTGTTCTGTAACAGTAACCCTATTTCCTCAGAATAATTAGGGTCAATCATCACTCCCCCTTTGCCTGTTGATCTACTGGCATTTAAAAAAGCCCCAAATTATCAGGCAGTGGCCATAGTTATACGTTCAGAGTGTTGCTTCCATGGGCTTCTTGAGTCATGCCTCCCTTGGGAACCAGGATCTCCAACCCAGTGGATCCAGAGGATCCAGGGATAAGAAGTAGGAATTCCCAAAGTGGGTCAGTAAGAGAATGGATAAGAGGAGTCTCTCTTACTCCTACACTTTGGTTCGTGGCCCTATGTATTACACTGCAGATCTGATTCAATATATGCAGTGCTCCTGGTAATTCAGCATGCCTCAGAATCATCTAGAATGCTTTTTAAAGCATGAATTCCTGGGTGAATATGATACAGAAGGTTTGAGGCCTGATCTGGAATTTTGCATTTATAACAAGCTCCCAGGTACTGTTAACACTGTAAGTCCAAGACCCACAGTTTGAGGCTTAGAGAAGTATATTCTACTCCTTAAAGAACAGGGCTGTCCACTCCACAGAATGTTGGAGCATCAAGCTGGGGGTCCAGCTGTGCCCCATACATGGCTTCCCCCCAGTTCCATCAGGCCTGGTGACCTGGTATAGGATTCCACAGCTAGGTGCCCACCTCACTCCCTTTTGCTGGGAAGTGGATCCCTTGGTCTGAAGCCATGTTGGGTGAGTTCCCAGAAAAATTAATTAGGCACTCAGTGGGCCTTTAGATGGTGGTCCTGGACAGGTACTGCGGGCAAGGTGACCTTCTGAGGTCCTGAGAAAAATTTCTGAGACACAAAGACGCAGACATGGGGCAGCTGGGAGTGGTTCACAAGATACTGAGGATGAGATGGGGGGATAGGGAGGGCACTGACAGCTTGAGCCACATATATTCAGAATGAGACTCTCTCACCGTCTCTGCTGTGGCCACGTGGCCCAGACTACCATCATCTCTAGCTTGGAGGATCACTGCAAAAGCCTAGCTTCCAGCCTCCCCACCCTCAAACCGTTTCCCTCAGCACCATAATGGGAGTGATGCAGTATTATAAAATATAAGTCAGAATATGTGACTCCTCTGCTCAAAGTCCTCCAGTGGGAAAAGCCATGTTTGGTGATGACCTACAAGACCTTTCATGTTCTCTCTAACCTCCCTTGCCCTATGATGATTACCGCACCCCGCCCCCCCCACCGCCCACCTGTTAGCCTACTCCATCCTTACTCCAGCCACTCTGGGGCATCTTCCTGTTTATTAAACCTATCTCCTGCCCCCTGCCTGATGGCCTCCACAGTGGTTATTTGCTCTGCATAAAACCCCTATGCCCCCATCCTTCCCATACCTCCATCAAGTCTTTGCTCAAATGTCATCTTCTCAATGAGGTCGACTCTCTTATTTAAAACTGCAATAAGCCAACTCTTCTGCCCCACTATGGCTACCTCCTCATGCCCTTAACCTTGCTCTATTTCCCCACAGCACTTTTAACATGCCGTGTCATTTGTATATTCATTGTGTGTCCTGTTTATTATCTGTTTCCCCCCATCAGAAGGTAAGCTTCATGGAGGCGGGACTTCTCCTCAGGCGGGATTTCTCCTCAATGCCCCGCATGCCTGATAAACAATTCATCATTCATAATTCATTAACGTGTCAGTAAATAATTGGAAAGCTGCTGCCGTCAGCAAACTTCGCAGGGAGGAAGGTGGGGCGGGCTCGTCGGAGCATGCGCCGCTCTGTCTTGATTAAACATGCCTTTGGGAAATCTGGCTGCTCGGCGGCCAAGGGTAATTGATATGTCCCACTTCACAGGCTGAGGGTGCAACTTCACATCGTATTTCTTATGCGTTCAGATTATGACTCCCAGGGTTTAGCCCACAAATTGAAAGAAGCGCCTCTTCTCTCCCTCCCATGGTAAGTCCAAAAAACAGAGAACAACAAAGGAGCCTGGGCTGCTGACAGTTATCTCGTCAGTAATGGGTGGCAGGTGTCCCAAAGGGTCCTGCCTTCAGCCAATGTTTAGATGTCACTCTGGGGCTTAGAAAGGAGGCTAGTCTCACTATGGATGACGTTTGCAAAACTGATCCAGACTTCCAATACTAGAGGTTTTCATAATATTTGTACAAATGCAAGCAAGTACAAAAAACTGCACATACTTCCCCAAAGATATCCTCATTACTCCAGGGAAGCCTAGGGCAGAAGGTATATTTCTCCATGAACCCAGAACTAGGTGTTCCATGATAATATGGATCCCTACTATTAAGCCAGGGTCACTAGACAAGAGTACCTTGACTCGTCATTTCCCCTAAGGGCCAATGTGCTCATTTTCTGACAACTGGCCTCAATTGGACAACCTCATCCCGTCAGATATATTGTAATAACTTTGAACTACCCATCACAGGAGACAAGAGCTTGCTCTCTTCCTTTCAAGAAGGTCTTGCTACTTGAAGAGGGGTGGTTCCATCTCCCCCAAGCGGATGCAGTGTCTATTTCCAGTCCAATCGAATTATCCAGTAACTCATAAACTGGGTATTCTGGGGACCTTGTGAGAATGAAAGGAAATTATCCAAAGGGTTTTAATATCTCTTCACCCTTAGAAAGAAGAGATCTTATTCTCATGAGAAGGATGATCTCCAAGAAGGCATTAGCAGCCTCTTCAGGTCTGGATTCATTATCCTAAGCCTATGACAGGAGAGTAAATGCACATTAGGTTGTCAGCACCTAGAATATAAATTCCCCTGTGTTGTATGTTCCAGTGGCTTCTTAAATAACAGAGGCATTTCCGTTCAATTCTTTTTTAAAAAATAAATAAGAACTCTCTTAGTCCCTAACAACTGTTTAAAAAAAAAAAAAAGAAAAGAAAAAAGAAAGAAAAGAAAGGTATCACATACCCCCAAAGCACTATTTTCTATTCCCTACTTGCTGTAGCTGCCAAATGGAAGACCACCCCCACCCAAAGCCATTTTGCTCAATCATCAGGCTTGAAACAGGAAACGGGGGAACATTCCAGGGCAGCAATCCCTAAATCCCTTGAGAGCATCTCAAAGTGTGCCATGCCAACCTTTGGTGGGCTCTGATGAGCTCTTTGCATGCAATGTCCAGGCACTTTGAAGCACCCAAACTGAAATGATACTATCCCAGTAGCCTGCTTTCATGAGTCTTACAATGTCGACACTTCTAGTCACTACTTCCATGGTTAACCTCAGCCTTGGAACAAACAGGGACCATATCCTTATTTAGGAATCCAAAATATTTTTTTTTCTCCAAGATCCAGTTAAAAAAAAAAAAAAAGATGATCGTTATCCTTCTCGGATTTAAAAAAAAAAAATCCTCAAGGTTTTCTCTTGTCTTTATCTCTACTCCATCTTTAAGGGGAAGAGAAAGAAAGGGAAAGAGTGAGTCATAGGGCATGGGGGTGGGGGGGAAGGGGGCTCCATAGGTCCCAAAAGACTATTTACCCACTTTAATTAAAAGTGAGGAATGGGGGGCATCTGGGTGGCTCAGTAGGTTAAAGCCTCTGCCTTCGGCTCAGGTCATGATCCTGGGGCCCTGGGATTGAGCCCTGCATTGGGCTCTCTGCTCAGCGGGGAGCCTGCTTCCCTTCCTCTCTCTCTCTCTCTCTCTGCCTGCCTTTCTGCCTACTTGTGATCTCTGTCAAATAAATAAATAAAA
Source organism: Neogale vison (assembly GCF_020171115.1). Lineage (NCBI taxonomy): Eukaryota > Metazoa > Chordata > Mammalia > Carnivora > Mustelidae > Neogale > Neogale vison. The sequence goes on from NC_058095.1 coordinate 62,436,827, forward strand.
TCTTAAAAAAAAAAAAAAAAGAAAGAAAGTGAGAAGTGAAAGGAAGACCCTTTTCCCCAAAAGGTCATTGCTCTCTCCTTCATCCTACCCCAAGCCCTGTACTGGCATCCTCTCCTTCTGAAATAAGGTGACATCCATGCCTGTAGCTGGTTGAATAGGTTACACTTTCACAAGGTGTATTCAGAGTTCTCTCTTCTCTTTTGAGAAGGAAGGAAGTAAATTCCCCCTGTGGCTTATACCTCACGGTCATCAGATCTGGAATGATGCCAAGTGGATGCACTTCAGGAATGGACAGCTGCCCTTGTAGCCATAATGTAGGCAGCTGTACATCCCTAGAGTCAAGATTTTGGGTAATGCTTAACATGAGTAGAGCTGTATAGAGTCACAAAGCTGTTCATCAAAATGCATGGGATTCCAGTTCAGGTCCCAGCTTATGCCATCTCTTGGCTGTGGACTCTTCTGGCTACTTATCCTCACAGTCTTCGAAATAGAACTATTCCCAGGGCTTTTTGGAGTTTTAAGTGGGATGATGAATATACAATGGCTCTATAAATTCCAAAGCAATCTATTATCAATGAATTCTCAACAGATTTTTATAAAACAGAATGCATGTGATGATACTTATAAAATGTGAATCCCAGGGATGCCTGGGTGGCTCAGTCAGGTAAGCGTCTCCTTTTAGCTCAGGTTGTGGTCCCAGGGTCCTGGGATCAAGCCCTGCACTGGGCTTCTGGCTCAGCGGAAAGTCTGCTTCTCTCTCTCCCTCTGGTGGGCCCCCTGCTTGTGCTCTCTCACTCTCTGTGTCAAATAAAATCTTAAAAAAAAAATCTGAATTTTATGGAATTCCTATATGGAAAAGACTGAGCTATTTTGTAGATTAATTCAATCTTAGCCCAAAAATATCAATGCCATGTTCCATCACCAGACAGTTTGATATAATTGATCTGAGATACAATCTAGAACTTTCCACAACACCTTGGCTGTTCTGAGGGGCAGCGGGGACTGAGAATCATTGGCTTATGGATGGACTTAGAAGTCCAGCCATAGAAGATAGACTTCTGGCTCCTCAAAGTGAAGACCAGCAGCGTAGTCCTCACGTGGAGATTCAGAACCTCAGACCTCCCCTGAGACCAGCTCCATCGGAATCCCATTTTGTTGTTGTTGTTAAAGATTTTATTTGTTTATTTGAGAGAGAGAAAGAGAGCGAGAGAGAAAGAAGAGTGTGAGTAGGGGAGGAGCCGAGGGAGAGGGACAAGCAGATTCTGCACTGAACGTGGAGTCCCACACAGGATCTGATCCCATGACCCTGAGATCATGACCAGCGCTGAAATCAAAAGTCAGACACTCAACAAACGGGCCCACCCAGGTGCCCCCGAATCTGCATCTTAACACAATCCCCAGGTGATCCGTGTGCCCATGAAAGGATAAGAAGCTCAGGACAGAGTCACAGCTAGATTACAGAACCTGAATTTTAACCCAGAGCCGGCTGATTGCAAAGCCATGTTCCTCCATGCTGGCCTCCCCTTCCACAACTGTGAGTGCATTGGAAAGTACTCGTCAGTAATGATAACCTCCTCATCTGACCCTCACAGCAGCCGTGGAGGGCAAATAAAGATGTTAATCTCCATTTAACAGATAAGACAATGGAAGCCTAGTATGTGTCTCTGTCCAAGATCCTGACAGGGAGAGTACAACATCAGGATTTGAACTAGGGATTCCTGACAAACCATCTGTCATTCAGTGATATATTTTCTTAGGCATGTTTTTGTAACTTTGAAAGATCCTCCCACCCCGCCTTAACCCTGGCTGACATACAATACCCTCTTCTACTCTCTCCAGATTTTTACCACATTGTTCCATCCCATGCTGAGTTGCAGAAGGGGCTGTGCTGGGACAGATTCAACTATGAAATGTTCTCTGCCACAAATCACAGCTGCTCACGGGGACTCCCATTGCCAGCCCTCCTCCCCAAGAGTTCCCTAAAACAACATTCCATCTGTGGGACACTGCCAGGACAGTGCCAATCAAGAGCAGAAAGAAATGCCCAGAAATGTTGGACATGCGACCGAAAAGCAATCTGAAAGCAGGTGTTCCCAAACATACCCCAGGAGTCTGCGTTGAGGCATATCAACCAACCCAGGGAAAAACAAATGGGATAAAAGTTCATTTGTTGAAACCTGGTCATAAATCCCATGGGACAATGCCACATTGTCAGGCTGCCCCCTCAGAACATATCCCCACAGATAACACTGGTATGTGTGTGGCTTGGAGAAGTCCCAGCAGTAACAGGGAAGACAGCAGTGGATTGCCAGAGCATTTGGCAAGCTTCGTCTTGCAAAGTCCGTCCTAACTAGGTGATTCATAAAGCTCTATGGCTTCGGTTTTTCTCCCTATCCTCAGGATCACGTAGCTTTAGTGCAAGCCTGGTAGCATCTTTTGGGGTCTGATTTGAGGGGCCAAGAGAGTAACAACATAATTAAAGCCAGAATCCCTATGAGAACATGCATATTCATGGACATTATTGTCATAAAATATTAGGCTTAGAAAAGACCTCAGCGATTACCCAGTTTGAATATCTCTAAGCACAGATAAGCAACCAGACCCAAGGCTGGTTCTCAATGATCCTTACCTCCTGCCATCCATGCCCCCTATAGACCCAGAGACAGATCTGCATGACTGATAGGGTCCCTCAGAGACGGTGCTGTGTAATTCCAAGGTCAGTCACAAAACACACCCTAGCTTTGTCTTGTTCTCCTGGATCACTCACTTGCCAGAAAACTAGGCACCTTGTCACAAAGACATGTGGGCAACGCTGTGGATGTTCACAGGGACAAGACTGAGGCCACCCAACACAGCCAGCACCAACAAATCGCCAACTATGTGAGCAAACCACCTGGGAAGATTTTCCCACCTCCATCAAGCCTTCAGATGAGAACAGATCAACACCCTGAGCCCGACTGCTCAGTTAAGGCATCCTGAGATCCTAACCCACAGAAACAGTGAGATTGTATATAAATGTTGTTACTTTAAGGCACTAGGTCTTGGAGCAATTTGTCACATAGTCATAAGTAATTAATGTAATACCCAAAGGGGTTATGTGACAGATCCAAAATGTCAAAGCTAAAGGCTTAGCTTTCTGATTAAAGCCCATCCTTGGTTTTGTGGCCAGTGAGAATTTATGTTGCTTCAATCAGTCCCAATCAGTTTAATTTCTGGCTCAACACACTCCAGGGCACTGGCTGTCTACTTATATTCCAACTATCTCACTCCCAAGGACACACACTTTATATGCCACCTGGCACATTCTGCCCCCAGAGTTTCACAAGGGTGAATCCTATCCATTGTTTAGCACTCAGCTCAAAAGTTTTCTAGAGAGGTTTTCCATGGTTTCCAGTTCTGAGTTCTGAGGCAGCTCCTTCTCCCGTCATCACCCACGGCTGCCCTGTGGCGCTCCGTAACATCGCTCAGTTGATTTTCCTCACAGTGCTTGTCACCTTCTGAACTTATTTATTTCTGGGTTGACTTGGTTCTTATATTTAGCCCCTAGAATATGAATCTTATAAAAGTACCTTGGCTTGGTTTGGTTTCTTCAGTGTCACCAGAGATAAACATGGGCTTGCTATGTAAAGTACACAACAGTATTTGTAAAGAAAGGAGTGGAAGAAAGAAGGAAGAAAAGAAGTACGGAAGGCTTAAAAGGAATGATCTGTGTCTTTGAGATCTTTTACCCAAAACAGTACTTTGGCTTCCAATTAGCACATACTCAATGAGAACCTACTTTGCCCAGACAAGTCTTGTGCAAGCTATGGGCCGTGAAAAGTCTCCTCATGCCTTGACCCTCAAAGGGATGGTGACCTTGAACTAATTTATTAGAATCCCTTCCCACAACTTGGAAGTCAATTCTGTTAAGTAACCAAACTTCAACCAAGCAAATTTTAAAGATCTAATTGGCTTCATTAATCAATTCATGAATCAGGCATCATCCCATCTATTAAGTAGAGGGAAGCTCCACAGGGCTACAAAAAAGGCAAGATTTTTAAAGGGAGAGAGAGTGGAAAAGGTAATTAATTATAAGCATAGAATGCATTGTTTTAGGCAAGCTTGCCCTCCTCTGGGGAATGGAAGGGACTTCTCAGTGAATTTCCTAGGGCTGACCAGGAAATGCCATGCTGACTGGTTAAAGGTCACATATCTGGGGGGTTGGAACTGTGGTCAGGTTAGGTATTATGTCTTAGTTTACTGACTTAGTGTCTTAACTAAAGTGATGCCATCTTGGGCCTGTGGCTTTCTTTTTAACAATGTCAAGGAAGGAAAGAAGTCCAGAGAGGGAAGGGAGCGGGAGCCCTTGGAGGGGTGCCCTCTGAGGCACCAAGGAAACCAGATTACCATGAGGTTAAAAAAAAAAAAAAGGAAGAAGAAAAGAAATCCAGAGCAAAATTTCCGTGGAATGGAATCTGACCTATAGCGCTCACGGGGTTCTGGGCTAGTTAGCACTGCCCCTCTGTCTGTTCCATAATACTTTCCAATTGTACAGAGAGTGAAAAGAGTTGGTTCACTTGGACTTGATCCCCATTCCAGGCAGGCTGTGCTCACAGGTCCCCTCCGAGAACCAGTTCTAAGAACTGCAGGGTCTACACCCCCAAAGGAGGAGGCCACTGTAAAGAGATATCCAAAGAATGAAGTAATGAAATGAATTTAAAGAAAGGAAACTTTGCGCCAAAGATGAAAGGCCTTCTTAACTGTGAAAATCTATTAGAATATGTAATACTCTCTCAAGAATGGAAGCCCCATTCCTTACATTATTTAACACAAGTGAGGACAAAGAACTGGAGAGTATACATTGATCCCACTTCAGCCCCTGAGAGGATAGGAAAAATGACCTAATGGTGATTTCCTATCCCTCATTTGCATGACAATTTGAATCTGAAAACATTAGAAAATAATGAACCTGACCCTCCCCAGTAGCAGGAGGGCAAGTGGGCTGTTGCCTTTGGCATCTCTCTGCAGCTTTCTGGGCAATTCACATGCCCCACGCGGGAAGCTAGTGGACTGTGGCTCCAAAGTGGCCTGGCCAGGATGTTCCGAGAAGGATCCCCAGGTTCCTGGCCCAGTGCTGGAGCCTGGACAAGACAAGAGCAACCTTGAGCCTCAGTTTAGACTCACTGTGTATGAGACACCAAGTCTTCCCAGACAGAAGAAGGCGTCGAGAAAAAATGCTTCACCCTGTGTGTTCGAAAAGGCACAGCTCAAGTTCTGTTATTGTCCCTGGAGTGGAGCAGAAGTCACACCTAATACCCAAGATGCAAACTGCCCTGGATATAGGAGGGTTTTGCATCGCTCCAGACTCAAGGGATCTCAGACCAAGAAGAAATCTCAGCTTTTACCTAATGCCACTTGCTCTGGTTTTAAAGGGAGCCGTGTGCCCAGAAAAGAGGCATTAAATCCTGAGAAATTCTGGGAACAGCATCAAAGGTGGGGGCAGGGAGAGGGATTGGGAGAACCGTATTCACCTGAGGCTGGAACGGTGATCAAGGAGTTTAGTGAAAGACGGAGGCCCCATAAAGCGTCTGGAAGGGGGGAAGACACAAAAAGAACTGGAAACACTGGCAGAACCTGAACAATGTCAGACTGCCGTTGTAAACTTCCCTAATTTGTATGCAGGCTGCATTGCACTTTTTCTTTCAGGAGAGTAGAATGTATGCACTTTGAAGGTTTAGCTGCTCTGGAGGATGAGAGCAGAGCTGGCAGGAGAGAAGAATCACTTGGGGATATCGGGGACCATGCATTTTCCAGGCTGGACCTTTCAGACAAACCGAGGCCACCTTCCTTCCATTTTGGATTCCCAAATGGGCTATCTCTGTCACCAAAGGGGAAAGCGACGGGCCATGAAAGCTCAGGACTCATAAGACTCTTAAAAGTCCCCTTTTTGCGGGTCTCAGGTCCTCTGATTAAGTCAAATAAATCACATATAAATGTCTCTGGCTGCTGGAATGACTCAATCAGACCTGGACAACTCCAACCCAACTCCCCTGTTTCTGTTTTCACCAAGAAACGGACAGATCAGGGCATTCTCTCACAGGCTCCACGACCAGACTGGGCCAAGAATTCCCTCCCAGGCTCCTGAGCTGCCGCCCAAGCTCCTTCCAAGGCTGCACATTTTGAAGGGTCCCGCCTTATGCAGGAAGACCTTCCTTCAGCAGCAAGGGGGAGGGGTGTGAGCGAGGACTCTCCCCCTCCCCCGCCTGGGGGGGATTAAGTCCGCTATTGTCCCTGCCCTGATGGCCCCAGCATTTGCATACATCAAGTCCTTGGGGCTGGGAATCGAGGCGCGGGCTGCACCTGCCGCCCCGGGTTCCAAGGGTTGACCCCCAGTTGGACCTTCCAGGTAATTCCATTTGGGTCATCACAGATGCGGGGAATCCAGGCTTGGGAGTGCGGGACACGGGCAAACACACACGTCCTCCGATGGCTGAAAGTGGTCAGAGGTCTGGGAAAAGCACAGGCTTTGAATCCTTGGCGCTCTTTTAAACAGGCCTTTATGTGGAGAGCCTTCCAACCCCCTAAGCCTCATTGAACTTGAAAAGCTACAAGCTTCCTTTCTTTCCGGAGACCCTCTGGCCTCTGCGCTTATCTCTTTCATCGAAGCCATTGTTAGGGGCTGCATTAGTGGGAACCCGGATCCCTCGGAGGGGGCGCGGTATCATATCACAGATGTACAAATGGTGGAACAAAGGGTCTGAACAGGACCAAGGGGAGTCGGGGGAGCCCAGGGTCACGTCTGAGAGCATTCAGGCCTGGCCCTTGCTTCATTGCCTAAGTCACATTTTCCAGTTTACAAATCACTTACAAACACAGAGTGTGCTTTCTTGGTCAGAACAACTCCTATTTCCATTTGACAGGGAGGTGGTGAAACTGAGACTTGCCCACGGGGACCGAAGGGACGGTGCCGTCAGGGATGCGGCCGGAACTGAACCCCAGAATTCAGACTCTGCGCCCTGCTCTCTCCCAGGGCGCTGCGCCCACGCGTGCACGTACATCACCGGGAGGGATGCGGGGGCCAGGTTTCCATCAGGCTCTTGGCTTGAGCAGGACTCAGCTTCAGGGCTCCAGATACCTCTCACGTATATTTTGGGGGATACTTTTACATTATCAGTAAGTCTCAGAATATTATTCTGGCAAATCAAAGAAATGGATTGGAGCACCTGAAGATAGCCTTAGCTGGCTCGGAGCGCGCGCCTGGGTGGGGGTGGGGGGTTGCCCCAGATAAGCCTCACCCTACGATACATTAGCAAATGAATGGTTTTATTCAAGTGTGCCCAGATGAAGTGCGATGGCGTTGGCCTAAGTCACAGGGGGAAGCTTCCCCAGCTGGTCCCCTGCCTATTTCCCCTGCGGCTTTTTTCCGTTCACCGGCCCGGGGCATCCACAGTTGTTAACATTTGTTCTCCAAGATCAGGAAGGGTCAGAACACCAATCCCTGGCAGTTGCTGGCTAATTGACCTCATTTTAATGTCACCGGGCTTTTAGACCCCCGTATCTCTCACGTTTATTTGCACTTTTAACCACCCCACCCCCCGCCAACTCCCCGCCGCCCCGCCCTTCCCGGAGGTGTAATTTACAAAACGCAAACTGACCCTTTTAAAATGGGATGCTTCTGCGAGTTTTAACAATTCCTACCATTTTGTAACCACCACCGCAGTCAAGATCCAGAGCTAAAATTCCCCATTGCCCCTTTGTAGTCAACCCCACCCGTACCCACAAGGTCCCATGGTTTGGACTTGTCTAGAATACCTTAAATAAGGAGTCATTCAGTATGTAATTTTGGAGGTTGGGCTTCTTTTGTTCAGCGTAACGCTTTGGAGATTTATCCAGCCCTTGCGTGGATCCGAAAGGCATTGCTTTTTATTGGCGAATAGTTCTCTATTGCATGGAAGCCCTACGTTGCTTTATCCACTCATCATTGGGAAGACCTCTGAGTTGTTTCCAGTTTGGATAAATTCTGAGAAAACACATTAGAAACATTTGCATACAGATTTCTGTGTGAACGGACTGTTTTTATTTCTCTGGGAAATGCCTAGGAATGCAACTGCTCATGTTATGGTTAAGTGTATTTTTTAACCTTATAGCAATAGCCAAGTTGTTTCCAGAGTGTCTGGATCTCTGGCACTTTCCTGCAGCAACAGATGACCGCTCCAGGTGCTCTGGGATCTGGCCGTGTCTTTTAATATTAATTCTCTGCCTTTCTAATAGGTGTGTAGTAGTACCTCATTATGGTTTTGATTTACATCTCCGTAATGACTAGTGATGTTGCCTTTAAATTTTTTTTACTTTTTAACTATTTTAAGACAGCAGTTTGAGGTTCATGTCAAAATTGATGGAAAGTACAGAGATTTCCCATAGATGCCCTACCCCCACACATCACAGCAACCTCTTTTCCCGTCACCATCCCCCAGCAGACTGGTGCATTTTTAACATTGATGGACCTTCATTGAGAGATAAGCTCCTAAAGTCTACAGTTCATACTGGTATTCGCTGTTGGCATTATATATTCTATTATGGGTTTGGGCAGATATATAAGGACATGTGTTCACCATTAAGTGTCTTGCAGACATTTTCACTGCCCTAAAAACCCTCTCGTTTGCCCATTCATGCCTCCCTCCCTGCTAATCCCTGGCAAGCACTGAGCTGCCTAGTTCTGCCTTTTCCAGAATGTCATATAGTCAGAGTCGTACAGTATCTATCCTTTTCTTACACTTAGTAGGATGCATTTGAGGTTTCCCCATGTCTTCTCATGACTCGATAGCTCATTTTGTTGTAATGCTGAGTAATATTCCATGGTTTGGATTGTACCATGGTTTATCCAATCACCCGCTGAAGAACATTTTGGTTGCTTCCAAGTTTTTCTTACCCTTTTATTATGGATTTCAAACATGGAGAAAAAATACACAGAAGACTACAATGAACTCAATGTATCCATCGTCTAATTTCGAAAATTACCAACACAAGCCCAAACTTGTTTATGTCTACCCCTATTCACTTATCTCTGGACTCTGGATAGTTTGTAGCAAATTCCAGACATCATCTATAAATCATTTATAAATATTTCTAGTTCTAAAGATAGGATTTTAAAAAACATAGTCCCAATACCACTATCACCCTAAAAAGTATACAATAAATCCTTAATGCAGCAAATTACCTTAGAATGTTTATATTTTTTCAATTGTGTTATACCATTTTTTTAAAGATAATTTTGTTTGAGTCTTGGTTCAAATAAGGTCCAAACATCCCATTTGGTTGATATGTCTTCCCAAGTTTGAAGATGCCCCTTCCAAATCTTATTTCGTGTTGCAAATTTGTGTTGAAGGGATCAGGTGATTTGTCCTATAGAATTTCCCATAGCATCCTTTAACTTTGTATTTTCTGTAAATGGGCAGTTACATTCAGAGGGGTGAATCTAACCCAAATGTAAATTAATTCATTAGTGTCTACAAAATGGTGATACTCGAACCTTATCATTCTTCATTCATCGCTGGAATATTCCTAAAAAGATCATTCATCCTTCATTAGTTACTTAATTATCCAGTGCTACAAATCGTATTAAAAAAAAAAGGCAAGATAAATGCTTGGTTCTTCTCCTTCATTCACGGATATTGAAAATAATGTGGAATTCATAGAATATTCCAAAGGTGACCAATTTCTTTAGTACCATGAGCTTATGACTTTATGTCTATTAGACACTGCAATCCATTATTCATATTATTGTTTTCTGATGCTGAAATTGTCCCATCCTTGGCCAATGGGAGTTCCTTCAAATTGGTTCTTGAATCCTTTCAACATGACCCGAGTACATTTTTCTAACTTCTTTCTTTTCTGGCACCACAAGATGTCCCAATCTTGGGCATTTTATGTTGGTGCCATATTTTTTTGATTACTATAGCCTTGTAATATAGTTTGAAATAAAGACACATGAAGTCTCCAGTTTTGTTCTCCTTTCTCAAGATTGCTTTGGCTATCCAGGGTCTTTTGTGGTTCCATATAAATGTTATCTTGCTGTTGAGTTTTACAGTTCTTTGCATATTTTGGATAACAATCCTTTATTAAATATAACTTTTGGCAAATATTTTCAGCCAGATTGGCTTGTCTTTTTTATATTCTTGACAGTTTCTTTTGCAGAGCAGAAAGTTTTAATTTTAAACCTTATCAGTTCTCTCTCTTGCAGGTTGTGCATTGATGTTGTATTTAAAAAGTCATCCCCAGACCAAGGTCATCTAGATTTTCCACCATGTATTTTCTAAGGGGTTTATAGTTTTGCATGTCATTTAGGTCTGTGATCCATTTTGAGTTAATGTGGTGCTGCATTTTCAACTTTTAACTTTCATGCGCGGATTGACTCTTGTCTAGTTCAAGTTTAGTACTCAATAATGGACTTCAGAAATATTCACATGTTTGTTGAGCTGGATTGTTTTTCAGCCCCTAGAGGGTCGCCCCAGTTAGGCCACCACCATCTCTCTAATTGCATCATTCAGGATAGTGGGGTCGTTCTTGATATTTCCCTCCCCAGCAATCTAATTCATTACCGAGTTCTGTAGATTTTGCCTCTAGATTCCCTCTGAGTCTGTAGGCTAAACAAATGTTGGGAGGGTTGGATCTGGTAGCCTGAGCTGAATCACAAGCCTGAGCTCAAGATCAAAGATCTTCTCAAGTCCTCCTGGTCCTGCACCCTAAGCCACCTCCCCACAGCCTTCCTTACTGGTGGAGGGAAGAAGTGAGAAGAAATCCAAGCAAGGGGGAAATCTGTGAAGGAAGAAAGTCCTTCCTCCTCAGTTAAGACCTGCATGCTTATGTCTACCATCCATCCTTGTCTTTTCATCTAGTTTTATTTATGGTTCCTTTTTCTCAGTAAATTACCACACACTTGCTCAATCCAGAAACTTAGGAGTCAGTCTATCTTCTTTTTTTTAATTTCCAAAGCCCTATTAAAAAAAAAAAAAATTCTAGAGGTGCCTAGGAGGCTCAATTGGTGAAGAGTCCAACTCTTCATTTTGGCTCAGGTCTTGATGTCAGGTTGTGAGTTCAAGCCCCGAGTCAGGCTCCATGCTGGATGTCGAGACTACTTAAAAGATAAACAAATAAAAATAAAAACTAAAAAATTCTAAATTTACCCCAAAAAGTTGAAAGAATGAGACGATGTCCTCTTATTTTTGGCTGAACCAAAGGAAGTTGTAGACATAGTGCCCTTTCACACTTAAATACCTCAGCATGAATATCCTAAAAAGAGACATCCTTCTCCTTTCTGTAATATGATTATTCTACTTAAGAAAGTCGAGGCAAATCCTCTAATGTTACTTAACACCAATCCATATGCAAATTTCCCTAATGTCTTTTTTTTTTTTCAGTGTTCCAGGACATTCATGCATTCGCTTGTTAAATCTGTTTAGTGTCTTTTACCCTGACTGTCCTCTGCCCTTTTATTTTCTTACTTTGCCCTTTATGAAGAGAATAGGCCAATTGTCTTATAGAATGCTCCAAACCTTGGATTTGTCAGGCTGTTGATTGTGGTATCATTTAACTTTTTCTTCTATCCACTTATTTCCTGCAAACTGAGAGTTACATCTAAAGGGATGTTCAGGTTCAAGCTAAGCATTTTTGTAAGAATTCTTTGAAACATAAACGATACTCACTATTTCCTAACATATCACATCAGAGGGCATTTAAGGCAATATATCCCTACCATTAGTGATGCTAAATTTGATCACTTGGTTAAGATGCCTTTTCCCTTTTTACAATTAACATGTAAATTCCGGGGTGAGTTTTGGCCCCGTATGAGCAACCTGTTTCCCATCAGCCTAGATAGTTTTATCATCTATTCTTTATACTGACTTGAATTAGTTATCTTACTGGGGTTTCCAAAAAGAGATTTTAAATTCTATTATTTCTTCCCAATTTATTAGCTGGTATTTTTTTGTTAAGCTGGTATTTTTATATAAAGATGAGGTTTCCATCATTAATAAATAAACTATAGCTCATCCGAAAAATGCAGGGTAAATGTTTAATTTTTTCTTTAGTTATCAGTTATTAGAGTAAGGAGTTGGTATGTAATTACTTTTAGTGGTGGCAACTGAATTTCCCTATCCGTCCTTTCTTCCTTCCTCCCTCTCTCTGTACCAGTATGGACTGTTTGTTTGTTTGTTTTTTGTTTTAATTCAATATATTTCAATCAAGTACAGTCAATATTCTGTTTGATGATTATCTTGAACTGAATTTGATCAATGAGAGCCCCTCAAGCTGACTTCTCTGTTAAACATACCATCATTACTTCTGGGCACATTCTTATTTTCTGAGGCAATAAGATACAAGATAACAAAGATACTCACTTTGTACTTTCCCTACTCCAGACCTCAGACTAGCAATTTCACTGACAGGCCTTATTTTCCTCTCATACAGAATGATATTTAGAAAGCAAATTCTTAGTGTTTGATGTGCTCATTGTTACTAGAGTATCATTGCCTCTAGGTTGAGTGGACTGACACAAAGTATGTTTGTGTATCACTGAGTTCATGGTGATATTTCCACTTCAAATTTAACAATACAATTCTTTTTCTTTGTTTTTAATTTTCTCTGAAAAACCTTGGTTCCTACTAACATGGAGATACATGTTTGCTTTATTGCAACTGTACATAAACATACTTAAAATTATAATGCTGTCAAAAGTATTAGGTGTTATTTAAAATTGTTTTTTTGGCTATTATTTCATGTTCTCAATTTTTTTTTTAAAGATTTTATTTTTATTCATTTGACAGATGGAGATCACAAGTAGGCAGAGAAGCAGAGAGAGGAAGAAGCAGGCTCCTTGCTCCCTGCTGCTTCTCCCTGCTGAGAACCCCATGTGGGGCTCCATCCCAGGACCCTGGGATCATGACCTGAGCTGAAGGCAGAGGCTTTAACCCACTGGGTCACCCAGGTGCCCCTGTTCTCACTTTTCTTACACAAAAATTAGTATGTGTTAGGCTGCACCTTGCTTTGATATTCTGAAAATTGCTCTTTATCTGTACGTATAGTATCTTACCCATTGTTTCTCATGGCTGTTCCCAGTGATAAACGTAGTGTATTCAACCAACATGCTATTGATGGGAATGTGGGCTGTTTCCAATGTGATGCTATAGAGATAATCCCATGTGATATGTTTTTAAATTTGTTAGAATTTTCCATTTCCCTCATTGTTGCTTTGATGCAGGATTTTCCTGGTTACTTTTACTTGCTTTGTTAAAAACAGACTTTACCATCATTTTCTCTAGCATTTTGGAAGGAGGAGTGAGGGGATTGAATGTATCTGGAAATGTATTGGTACTTTTATTGGTATTTTATTTGTATTGGTATTTTATTTTAAATATAGATATTAGCTTGAGGAGAATCAACATATTCACAATGTGGAGTCACCTTAACTAAGGACATAAGAAATCTATTTGTCCACGTCTACTCTTGTGTCTTTTGGGGAAGTCTTAAAACTTTCGTCATATAATTTAACAAATATCTTGTTAAGGTGACCTGTAAGAATCTTACCATTTTTTTACTATTATTTTTAAAGATTTTATTTTATTTATTTTTTTAAAGATTTTTTATTTATTTATTTGACAGACAGAGATCACAAGTAGGCAGAGAAGCAGGCAGAGGGAAAGGAGGAAGCAGGCTCCCTGCTGAGCAGAGAGCCCGATGCAGGGCTCGATCCCAGAACCCTGGGATCATGACCTGAGCTGAAGGCAGAGGCTTTAACCCACTGAGCCACCCAGGCGCCCCTAAAGATTTTATTTTTAAGTAACTCCTATACCCAAAGTGGGGCTCAAACTTACACACCCAAGATCAAGAGTCATATGTTCCACTGACCAAGCCAGCCAGATGCCCCAGGAAGCTTATCTTCTGGGGGCTGTTTCAACCATGGATTTCCTTGCTGGCATCCAAACTTGCCTGTATTTAAATCAATTCTCCACTCCAACTAGTGTGTCTTGGAAAGTCTATAATGTTAGTCTGTCTGAAACTCCGTGATGGTGTCTTAATGTAGGGATCTCATCTCATTATTCATTCTCCCTTGCTTTCTCTAGACCTATTGAACCAGAACCATCTTCAATGCATGGTTGCCCTTTGTTTTGCCCATGACACTGTCTGTCATTTGCCACCTCCTTTCCACTACATCTTTCTAATCACTTATTCACTAGATAATTTCCCTTCATCCTTCCAAGTTTGTCATTTCCTTTGGGAAACATTAATTGACCCTTCCAAGATGGGATCAGATATCGAAGTGTCCCACAAAGAACATAGTGTGATGTTTATAATTGCCTGGTTACTCATCTATGTCCTCACTGGACTGTCAGTTCCTTGAGGACAAGGAGATACCTTCCTTAGAGTTATATCACCAGGACCATTGCAGTATCCAGCTTTCAACCTATGTCTGCGGAATGAATGCAGTCTCTGTGCTTGGAGCCACCATTCCCCTAACCTGAGCATGTAAATGCATGTGGGTGGACCTCCTCAGGAGCTGGGGACCTGAATTTGGGCCAAAGAATGCTAGAAGCAGGAATAAAGAGTAGAATTTTCCAAAAGCCAGTCCTATGGGGTCTCTGAATGCTCATAGTTATGCCCCCTTTTATTTCCCTGGTTATCTTTGCTCCCTACCCCTGAAATCCACTATGGCAGCTATATACATACACATACACACACTGAAAAGAAGGTGGGTTTTGCAGTTACCCCTGGTTTGGTGCTCTGTCGTGTTCTGTCCTCCCGAGTTTTAATATATTAGCACATACGCTCTTCCCCTGTTACCCATATAGAAGAGGATGAGCCTCCTTGTGACAGAGAATTCATGCCTATTTGAGGATTATGTGCTATTTCTCTATTCCAGTTCTATTAAAATTTCACTGAAGTGTGTGGCTAGGGTTTAAGGCAAAAATAAGGAGGAAAAAAAAAAGGGAATCCGTGTTTAGCATAGAGATGGCATGTGAAGGGTCCTTAAGCCTTAGCTCATCCAGAGCTCTACCAACAAACTGGCCAAATGCAAAGCCTGAACATCCCATTCACTGCTGTCTTACAGAAAAGGAAACCAAAATGCAGACAGTCCGGTTCTTGTCCTAATGATGCTGGAAGACTGTGGTCACTGGTTCTCAGTCCTCAGCATTCTTCAGAACATCCCGGAGGGCTTGTTAAAATGCATATTTCTGGACCCCACCCCACAGGCTTCTGATTCAGGTGGTCTGGGGTGGGCTTGGAGAATTTGCATTTCTGGCAAGTTTCAAGGTTATGCTGATGTTATGGGTTGGGTGAACACTCTCTGAAAAGCTCCATTCTGGAGAAAGCCTAGAGTGGAAGCACCAGCTAAGACCAGGGAAGGTAAATTAATTGTCTGTTATCAAGAAAGAGCCTGAAAGACTTCCTACTGTAGAAAGATGAGAAGCATTTCCTGTCTCCTTGTCCAGTATCCTGATGACACTCCAGGTTGTCTGGCAAGGACCCTTTCCCAAGGATTCATGGCATTGTCAAAGCCAAGTTAATTTAAATTTAAATGAGGAAATAAGCTTATACTTTCTATTATTTTAAGAGTGACGAAAGAAGGTGAGAAATGAAGCCAGGCTTCAAAAGCCAGAGAAGCAACAGTGAATTGTTAAAGCCCCCAAAGTTCTGAGGAAAACATGTCAAGGCATTGGTGGCTTTAATTATGGGGAAATTTGCCTTCCTGATGATTTGGTTACATTTGGCTATGAAGGTTATAAAAATGAATAAGACCTGACCCCACCTCTCGAGGGGCATACAGTCCAGCTGGAAGGCTGAAAAAAGAATGAAGCAGAAGGAAATATGCCAAATACTCAGGGGGTGCACGGTCAGAGCACAGGGGAAGGCAAGGTTGTCTCCAGTCCAGGGACACACAGAAGAAAGAACTTGACTCCCATGTTCCTCCTCTTTGTTTAGGCATTTTATATGTACGATCACATTTAATTTCACCCTCCAAACACCCTCCTGGGGTCAATTATCCGTGAATCTTACCAGGGTCAGAGCTCTCTGTAGCAAGAGGGGCCCTTTGAGGTGCAAAAGTAATTAAAAGAAAGCAATGAACCACCTCGCTGGCTGCACTTGAACTTTTATTATTCTTGGGAAGCTTCGGGCTCACACAAAAATAGGCCATATTATACCTTAAACCTGCCTCAAAGTTTTGCGTATTTGACTATGACTTACAAGAGCTCAAGGCAGAAGGGAAAACCTGGCAGAGCTTTTACACAGTGTCTCCCCTATCTTCAAGCCCATCATGGCACCAGAGGCAAACCTCACCCTTTATTTTTGGGACTTGCATTCTCCCCAGGGGCTCTTGGACTGTTCCCATGCTCTACCTACAAACATGAGGATCTAAGGCTATACTAGACACCTCTTTCCCACATTTGCCGTCAGAAACTCATTAGAAAAACACCTCGGATAATACTGAGTCTACAGGCAATCAGCAGAAAGGGGGCGGCGGGCACATGGTAGCTCAAGGGACAGAAGTCATCAGGGGTGCGACCTGAAGCAACAGACGGGCAAATCTAGGCTAGAGGCATTTGCCTTCCTTATTCTTGGCATGATCAGGCGTTCCAACCCCTTAATCTTGAGTGAGGAGCTGAGGACACAGCCCCCATTCTCATGTGAACGCACCCCAGCGGTATCCACTTCACAGATGAGGAAGACGAGGCTCCCTTTTCCCCCGTCCCACAACTGGACTGTCACTGCAGCCCTCTGCTTCTCAAGGAAATGGAGGTCCCCCTCCGTGGACAGCTCAGAAGGTTTCTATTGCCTTGCTCATTAATTCCCGCTTGCTTTGCCAACAACCTTCAGAGAGCACTCTTACGGTGCCCTGCAGCTCTTCAAGATGAATAATGAAGTGATTATGGCTGCCTGAGGCCTGCGACGTCCCTGGGAATAGGACGCAGACGGTGAGACTTCTATTGCTTATTTGTATCTGTGTACCGACGCGCGCGCACGGACGCGCGCGCACCCACGACTCACTGGGTGGACTCTTCACCCATCTTCCTGAGCCCTGTCCTGAGTCCTGCATCAGGGCTGTGGGCCCAGCCACGTGGTCCATGTCCCTTCACCTTGTCTAAGTCCTTGACTCCTCCCAGGACAACTTACTCAAAGCCTCCTTTGTCTGCCCCTTGCAGCCCTGCCTGCCCCAATGCTTCCTCTTGCTCGCGGAAGGCCCTCCCGGATACATGCTTTCTCCTCCTTCAGCTGCTGCTTTGAAGCATCACCTCCTCGGGGGAGCCCTCCTCTTCTAAGAACAGGGATGATGTGTGTGCCCTGGACTTCACCCCCGTCAGGGCTTGTCCAAACTGGAAGCTCCCCTCTTCATTCTTTCCAAGTACCTTTAACTTTGCCTCACCGGACTAGCCTCTCGACTTCATAAACTTCTGTCACTAGTTAGACAAATGAGGTGTCTCCCGTATCCCTTTCAGCAGGAACTCAGGATTTGTCAAAATCGAACCATTAAAATAAGGTCATTTGAGGGGGAAAAAAAAAATCTCAGGTGTTGAAGCAAACCATTTCCAGCCACAGAGTGCAAAACTTCTCAGGTATAAATGATGCCAGATTTGGTTCAGACTCGCGAACATTTTTTATTCTGTAGGATTTAAAAAAAAAAAAAAAAAAAAAGCCTTTTTTTTTTTTTTTTTGCCAGAGTTTGAGGGCGTTGGGGCCAAGGGGAGAAGGAGGAGAAAGCACAGGAAATGTAAAGGCTCATGGAATTTGAAATGTATAGGGAAGACAAGTAACTTCCCTGAATCAAAGCAGAAGGTGGTGGCTGGAAGTTAAATTAAATGGACCACCTGCAGAAAATGGGGACCAGAGGAAAAACACCCCGTTGGCACAAATAGAAACCACACATTTCTAAAAGCTTCCGTCAGTGGCTCGTTAAACCCGCAGTGCCGCTACTTCCAGGTTTGGATGTTTTGGCAGCGGTGGAAGGAGGAATGCCAAGGCACATGCACCCAGGCTGAATGCTCCCTTTGCAATTCCTGGCAGACACCTTCACTCCTACGCAAAAGATCTGGGGAGTGTTAAGGAAGAAAAGCACTTGGGTCAAAGCAAAGGAAACCAGGGGTGCTTCCAGAGCTAAGCGGCACGCACACGCTGGTTTATTTTCCGAGAGCCAAGAGCCATTTCCACACCAAGGAAAATATCTCTGAGATGAAAGAGAAAGGAGACCCCTGCACGGGGCACCTCCATCCACTTCCAAAAATTATTTCTGCTTCATAGTTTATTATATGGTGCCTGTGTTGTATTTATGACTTGGGATCAACATCAGCCTTGTGTGTTGAGGGAGACAGCTGACCCTGGGAAAGTTTAAGTCATTTTCCAATATATTGTAATTAAAAATAGGAATGCCTGGGATTGATTGATTGATTGATTGATGTTAAATAAGTTTAATTTTATCTATTTATTTTAGAAAGAGAAAGCAAGTGAGGGAGAAACTTTAGTAGACTCCCTGCTGAGCAAAAACCCCCCACATGGGGCTTGATCTCAAGACCCTGACATGGTGACCTGAGCGGGAACCAAGACTGGGTCACCCAGAGGCCCCGACATCTGCTGTTTATTAGACACTCCCTAAATAGCAGGTGCTATGCTGAGAAGGTAATCTACATAATCTCATTGATTAGTCACAAAGTCGACTGTGTTGGTCCTACCATCAGAGTCTTGTATTCTCTTCCTTCAGCTTCCTGATGTCGTTTGACAACTGCCTTACCTCTCGGGTGATTTCCCCTCATGCTCAGAATAAAATCCAAAATCCTCCAGGCAGGACCCAAGGCTTACCATCATCGGTGTGTGCTGTTAAGTTCTTTCCTGTGTTAGGGTCCTTGTACTGGCTCTTCCCACTGTCCCTAAACTCTCCCTCACCCAAACATCACACTAATCCCTGAACGATTTCAGGGATTTCACTCATCTTTGGTGTCTTGGAGGAAATACCGCATCTCTCTTGTAAGCTCTCCAAATACCCTGTGCTTTCCCTTGGGAGTGGAGCACTCATATGATTCTTTTTCTATTTGCTTAGTTTTATCTGTCCTATCTGCTCCTTTGAGGCCGGGGATGGGAGTGTTTTATGCATCATTGTATGCTCATTACTCAGCGACACCTGGCACACAGCGGTATTTAACAACTATTAGCGAACAAAAACAACATTTTGAGAGACCTTCTAAAAAACACACAAGCACTGGCATTTTTGGGATATATAAGTATGTGTGTCTAATGTATTAGAAAATATATCGAAAAGCTTAACTTTTCAAATCTCCAATTTTATACTGTATTGCGTTTTGACTTTTAGGATTGACTTATAGACAAAGCATGGGAGGTCATGGGTGGAGGTCATGGGAGAGAAGGTTAGTGTGAATGACCATGACACAGTAAGGATAGCGATGGCACTGATGAAGGTTAGGTAATGGAATTTGGCACACAGAAGATGGTGGAACTACCCTAACCTCACTAAGTGGGGTGTCAATACACACCGTCCAAGGCTGACTTACTAAGAAACCGAAGTTTAAGTGGATCATTTAAAATTACATGAAGCCAGTAACAGAACCAAATGCAAACATATACACATGGCAAGTATTTGAGATTGAGAGTGGAATCATAAGTGATTACATACTCATCTTTCTTATGAAAGAGTCTATGGGTGTCATCTAAAATGGCTAAATAAAAAAGTAGAGTTCTCATCCTTTTATCTATAGCTATGCAGTCACCGTAAAAAGAACTAAACCCTGAAGAAATAAATAAAATTTGTCCTGGAAGAGGGGATCCTTGGCTTTGATCACAGGCTCTTCTGTACTGTTTAAGTGTTGATGTCTTGATCTGGGTTCTCCCAGGAGTAAATCTTAAGCCAGGTCTTGGAGGCAAGTTTTCTAAGGGGGGTGGGTGTGGGTTAAGAGGAGGGGAAGGATTGATACAGAAAGGAAAGAGAACCAATAAAGATGAAGTTACTAAACCAGCTACTGCAGTGGACACCTAAACCTATTTCCAAGGGAGAACTGAAAGACAGAAGACCCCAAACACCTCATACTTACCTTACCCAAGAAGCAAGGGAGCTGGTGGTGGAGGGATGTATTTATATACTGATCCCCAACCGGTTGAGGGCTCCTCTCAGGGTTTTGCTAATTTCCCAGAACTTCTAGCCCACTGTATGGGAAGCGCAGAGCAGCCTGCTGCAGTTCTAGAAAGGTACAGAAGTGCAGACCCTGGGATTCAGTGGCCACAGGCACCAAGGAAAGGGAGGAGGGCCCAAGGACATGGGAAGGTCACTGACAGCATCTCTACAGTTGCCATGTGTGCCTATCACTTTGATATAAAAATAAACATGAAGTGGCAAAATGTGTTTTAGATTTTCTTACATATCCACAAAAAGGAGTGAGTGTTTATCAGGCACCGATGATGCACCAGAAACTGTGCTAAACAGATCTGTTTGTATTTTCTCATTTAATTCTTGCTATAACCCTGTGGTGTCTCTGGCTATCGCTTTCAGATAAGATAAAGGAAGCTCACAGAGTCTCTGTAAATATTAAAGGGAACTTCAGCTTCTAAGGTAAGTCCTTGTATATAAATATAGGCAAATATTGAACAGGAGTGAGGCCAACACTTGCTTTAAGTGTTCTAACACAGAAAATCCTAAGACTGATTTAAAAAAAAAAAAAAAAGAAAAGAAAAGGGAGAGTAAGGATTTTAGGAGAGTCGAGAGATGATGATTTTGCTTTTGGAGGTGCTGGAAAAAGATTCATCAGCAATGCACTGCCAGAAACTGTGACCCCAGTCGATGATTGGTAAAAGTGTCTTGTCTGCAGCACAGAGGTCCCTCTGCCTGGAAGGCTTATCCCATACTTCTGTTTTCTTTCTAGTTCATTCCGTCATGCTATTTAGATTTATGTTAAAAACTTGCACCCTTGGAATAGACCTTCTCTAACCATGCCTCTAGACAAGGGGAAAAGCCCATCTGAGGAACGCCAAGGAACAAATCCACTGTCGTCCTTCTTGCTGGTACCTGTCTTGTCTCTGTTTTCCCTTGGAAACAGAATCCCTATCTTCCTAGTCAGAAGGTAGCAGGCATGGAGCTCCCACTGATGTAGCCCAGACAGATCGGCGGCCTACAACAGAAATTAGAGTGTGTATCTTCAGGGTGCAGTAGACTGCTTGTAAGAATGATCTCAACCTTCTACCTCTCTGTGTCAGCCTTTGAGATTTGACTTTGAAGGTCCTTCCCTCAAAACATTGAGTCCATTCCCTTATTCCTTGAATCTGAGTTCTCCTGACTTGCTTTGACCACTGGACTTTGATGAAAGAGATAGTCTTTTGTTTCTTTCTTTTTTTAAGCTAAGCTCCACACCCAGCCTGGAACTCAACATGGTACCGGAACTCACAACCTTGAGATCAAGACTGGGGCCAAGACTCAACTGACTGAACCCCCTGGGCACCCCAAGTGTTCTGTTTTCAAGCCCAAGCCTCAAGAGTCCTCATACACTCCCCTGTGTCCTCTGGGAAAACTGCCTGCTACTTTGAGAGCTAGCCTTGACAAACTGCTGGAAGATGAGAGGGTGTGGGGAGAGAGATGTGCTCTTTCCTTGGAGGCCATAGCAGGCAAGCTCCATCCCTGCTCACAGAGCATCTGGCTGTGGTTGCATGAGTGGCCCCAGCCAAGACTAGAAGAATGGTCCTTCTGAGCTCAGCTTGAATGCTGGCCCTCACAGTCATGTGCTAAATAAATACGCACTGCTTTAAACCCTGGGTGTCGGGGAAGTTTGTTACTCAGTGTCTGAATACTAGATTCCCAGTAGGGCTCACTGGCGCCATTCTCCAAGAGCATTTGTTAAAACAAATGTATGGTTTTTCTTCATTTCTTGTAGATTTTCTATCTTGACATGACTTTACCGTATTTACTTTCGGCAAACAAATATAAACATACTGTGTGCTTCACGGTGTGTGTAACTTGTTTTTGTGGGTGTTTGGAAGTTACATCATATTTTTAATGGGTTCAATGTGTTCCCCCACCGGGACATGAAGACATTGCTTTGGAGTGTTAAACAGCTTAGGTTCAAACCCTCCCTCCCTGGACACTTACATTGAGGTTATTACTGAACTTATGGAAATAGATGGATTTCTGGAGATGATAAGTAAGAAGAGCTAAAGATAAGGAAATGAGCCTTGAGGAATGCCCTCAGCTTAGTATGTAGAGAGAGTGGAAAAGGAATGACCCAAAGCAAGAGATTGCTTTCAGATACTCACTTCTTTTATCCGTTACTTTGACTTCGCCTGGTGGCTGGGCTGGACTGGAACTGCCTGTTGATTTCATGAGTCACTGTATTTTCTAGGGGTCTCAAGCATCTAGAATGATGACTCCTATATTTGAACTGAGAGATCAATACAGAATGAAAGCATCTTTGCCTGTGTTATCTATAAGACGTCTGCGTCTACTCTCATCCGTGTATGGAAAAGCATTCAAAATCCATACTTTTCTCTTGGTATTCACTTCAAGTCACCCCCCCCCACCCCAACTACTGCAGGATTCACTTCTAGGGCTTGAGAGAGAGGTTGCCTCTGAACCAAGCCAAAATGCCTGGATGAAAAATGAAGTAATTTAGTCAATCATTCACATGCTAGGTCTCCATGCCAAACATCTGGACATTTGGAAGCAGTTGGATAATTAACCATTGTTCACTTTTCATCTAGAAATGTTGGCAGATGTAGTTCCAACCAAAGACATGGAGGGGCCATGCAGATCAATTTGCCATTTGAGTTTTGTGGAGTCCGACCTCAAAAGGTCTGTGACCACGTGAAATCTCTCCTAGAATGCTAAAGTTGAAAAGGAACTCATGTGAAATCTAGTGTGTAACTCCTTTTTTTTTTTTTTTTAAATAGCTAAGAACACTGAAGTCCAGAGAAAAGATGTGTCTCGACTAAGCGCATACAGCTACCTGAGGAATTATCCAGATTTAGACAAGAGACATTATACCTACAACATTTTCTGCTTTATTTAGAGGCAAGAGAACAAGGTGCAATTTGCGCTCAAATGGGACAAGAATAAAACTTATCACTAACTTGAATAGATAAGTTTATTTGCACAACACTTTGTAGCTTGTCCTGTGCTGTAACAAATGCTTCATTTTGGACCTTGACAATAGCTATGGCAAACGGCAGCTAACTGTATCCTTAATTACGGATGGAATTAGGCGATGGTGTCACAGCTTGCAAATGACAAAGTTGGCACTGGATACCAGCTCTTTTCCCTGCATTTATTCTTTCAAACATTTATTGAGTGCCAACTGCATGCCAGATGCTACACTAGGAGCACATTTGTACCACGTGTCTTAATTCCAGGAATAGGTGCAGCTCCTCTGTGTCAGCCAGCTTTAACTAAATCATGCTGCCATAACCAACAACTTCAAATCACTATGGCCTAAAATACCAAGATTTCATTTTGACCTATGCTACCTATCCTGGCTCAGCTCCCCATCATCCACAGCCTCGCTCTGGGATTCAGGCTAATGAAGTCACCAAGAGCAATGTGTCCTGGGCACGGTGTTTCCTCCACAGCCACATAAGTGGTCTTAAGAGACCTGGGTTCTGGGGGAAAGAGGAAGCGAGAAAAATAAGGAAATGGCAGCGGCAGCCCAGAGATAGAAAGGGAAGCCATTGTGAGAGATCTGCAAAGATGATTTCATTAGTTACAACTGCAGGAAAAGAAAAGGGACTGGTTTGCATTTCAAACAAGGGAAAAAGGAACCATTGTTTTGTGTGAGCTGGGCTGGCTGGGTATTGGATTCTGAATTCTTTGTTATATCCTCTGGCAAGAATTCAGCTGGTCTCTTACTTCTTCCTGTCAAACCCTGAAATGGACTACAGCCTTTGAACTAAAATGCTGTACACCCAACCCAAGACTCAGACAGCTCTGAAAACGTTCACTGCTCAGCAGCCGATTTTAAATCGTTCTTGCCCTTGGCCATTTTAAATCATCTCCCCACCATCACCCTGGAACACATTAGACAACTTTATTGCCACATTCCTTGCCAATTTAATTTTTGTAAATCATATTCCTCATGTAACTGAGAGATTTTTTTTTTTTTTTCACATGAGCTGTTGAATCAAACCGTTGAGTTCAGGGCTTGCTGGGATCACGACACCCCATTCTTAACAGGGGACAGGTGTGGTTGTTAACTGACTTCCCTGGTCTGTTTTGGTGCATTTGGATACTGCTCGTAATTATCATGACCATCGAGGGAACCTGACATGGGTGATTCTGTGGAATCTAAAATATTACACGCCCAATGTCAGCCCGAATGAGATTGGAGCCTATATTACAACACTAATACGGTACTGAGATCATCGGAATGGATTTATTTTTTAACTCCCCAATTCAGAGTTTCTTTTGTGAATTTTCTTTTCATGTCCTTGTTTACTTTATTGCAGGCAGAGGTATGTTTTTATACTGATTTATAAGAGCTCTCCTGAATGAGTCAATGAACAACTTGACTGAATGGAGAATTCTTATTTTATTTTATTTTATTTGTTTATTCCAGAGAGAGAGCAAGAGAACGGGAGGGAGAGGAGAGAGAATCTGAAGCAGACTCCATGCTGAGCGTGGAGCCTGAGGTAGGGCTCGATCTCACCACCATGAGATCATGACCTGAGCCGAAACCAAGAGTTAGCTGCTTAACGGACAGAGCCACCCAGGCACCCAACTGAGTAGAGAATTCTTGAAGCATATTGATATTCTTCAAAACTCTGTCGACCTTGTTTCCCAGAACCTTGGTACATAATGCTATAAATATATTTTTTGATGATATGTTTACTTCCGGAAGTGGATCTCAACCTGGGCTAATTTTGCTGGTGGGAGATGTTCTTGGCTCTCACGTTTTTGCCAGTAGGAGGCGCTATTGGCACCGAGTGGGCTGAGACCAAGGATGCTGCTCTATAGCCTACAACGCACACAGGACAGGTCCCACCGCCAAGAACTATTTGCTCCCAAACCTAAATACAGGTGAGGCTGAGAAACCCTGATCTAAATGATTAAATAATGCATTCTTAAAATTAAATAAGTTCACCAAGATATATCTTGGTTTCACCCGTGTGTGTGTGTGTAATTGTCACATGTTAAGAAAATTTTCTGCTAATTGCTTTTATGGGGTTTTTTGATGATCCTCTGCATTCTACTTAGGATCCTCTATACAATTTTAAAAAGAGAGAGAGAAAGAGAGATTTATTTATTTGAGAGAAAAAGAGAGAGCTGGGAGAGGGGGGAACGCAGAGGGAGAGAAAGACTCAAGCTGACTCTGTGCTGAGCATGAAGCCTGACCCTGGGTTTGATTCCACAACACTTAGATCACTACCTGAGCTCAAACCAAGAGTCCACGCTTAACCAACTGTGCCACCCAGGTGCCCCCGCACGACTTCATTTTTAATTTTGTCCTAATTTATGCTTTTCACTCTTTCTTCAGGTTTCACTGTGGCTTTGTCTCAGCACTATGGGTTCTCTGTTTCCCTCCATTGACTGCTTCGTCCTCCCATTTCTCTTTCCTTATTTCATAAAGCCCATCCACTTCCATTACATTGAAAAGTAAAGCATTTACCCTTCTTAACCATTCTTACAGTTTCTGAAATAAGCCTTCTTTGGAAGCATACTCTTCATCTTTTTTTTTTTTTTTCCTGTTTATGTTCACTTCCTTGTATTTTGTTGGCAGATTTTGCACTATTGCAACATTGTGTTTTCTTTTCGTTTTGGCTTAGCCATTTTGGAGTGGATTCTAATCTATCTTGTTCCTAGTCTTGTTATTTATCACAAAATGAATTTACTTTGGGTTTCCTCCTTGTTTGTGTGGGCTCCCTTTGAATATCCTGCATGGAGAACAGAGAGGGAGGGCTGGTGTAAGTGTAGATGATTGGTCAGAATTCCAGTAGCCTGGGACGCCTGGGTGGCTCAGTTGGTTAGACGACTGCCTTCGGCTCAGGGCGTGATCCTGGAGTCCCGGGATCGAGTCCCACATCGGGCTCCCAGCTCCATGGGGAGTCTGCTTCGCTCTCTGACCTTCTCCTCGCTCATGCTCTCTCTCACTGTCTCTCTCTCTCAAATAAATAAATAAAATCTTAAAAAAAAAAAAAAAAAAGAATTCCAGTAGCCTGGAGGTGAGAAGAGGTCATAGAAGATGAGGAGCTTTGTCAGTAAACATTATTTTCTTCTACCTTTTATGTACCCAAGCTGTGAGATACCATTGCTGCCAAGTTGAGGTAATATCCTTTCCCTTTGAGAGGATGTCCCTGTGGTCTCATATTGATCATCTACTTTAAAATTATATGAGTTTTGTGCCTGAAGATGAATGGACACCCAACTAGCAATGTATTATTTAGAAAATAGTCACATACTTGTCTTTTGTTTCTGAGGCTGCTGGTCTACAGAAATGGTTGCAAGTGCTTTGGGATCTCTCTCTGTCTAAACGTCTACTCTTCCTATTCCAAATGTTAAGTCGTCCAGTGAAAATTAAGCTCTATACTGCTTTTAAGAAGACCTTGATGTGCAGTCTCTATGGAAAGCAGTGGGGTAGTTTCCCAAAAAATTCAAAATATAATCACCCTATGATCCAGTAATTCTACTTCTAGGCATATCCCCCCAAAGAACTGAACTCATGGACATGGACAGATATTTGTACCCCCAAGATGATAGTAGCATTAGTCAAAACATCAAAGAGGCAGAATCATCCCTAGACAGATTAATGGGTAAATTAAATGTAGCATAGACATGCAATGGAATATTTTTTAGCTTTAAAAATAAAAAGGAAGGAAATTCTGACACATGCTGCTACATGGATAAACCTTGAGGAAATTGT
Source organism: Neogale vison (assembly GCF_020171115.1). Classification (NCBI taxonomy): domain Eukaryota; kingdom Metazoa; phylum Chordata; class Mammalia; order Carnivora; family Mustelidae; genus Neogale; species Neogale vison. The sequence goes on from NC_058095.1 coordinate 62,463,691, forward strand.
GCTAAGTGAGTCACAAAAGGACAGATGCTATATGATTCCATTCATAGGAGGAAACTAGGGTAGTCAAATTCATGGACATAGAAAATAGAATGATGTTTTCCAGGGTCCAGGGGAGGGAGAAATGGAAAATTGTTGTGTAAGGGGTACAGAGTTTTAGTTTGGGAAGATAAAGATGTTCTAGAGATAGATGGGATGTTTACACAACAATGTGCATGTACTTAATGCCCCTGAACTGCATTCTTCAAAGTAGTTAAAAAGATAAATTTTATGTCATGTATACTTTACTATAATGAAAACATAAAAAAAAAATTCCTAAATACCACCCCCCACCAAGAAAACACATGGAGTGGGAGTCCAATTCCTTAGTATGTATGAGGTTATAAGAGACTATACATTTAACCTAATAACTAAACAAGCTAAATGAGCTACAAGTCATAGGGTTTTTATTTGTTGTTTTTTCCTGGAACAACCAAAGAGAAAATTAAGTGAACTAAACTTCAGAAAACAACAATTTCTATAGAAAAAGAGATGACTGCTCTCATGTTTGGCAGAACAGTAGTAGGAGAAAAATGCTCCATAGAAGAGAGTAAGTAAGAAGACTCTCACTAGAAATTTGAAAAACTTAACAGGTATATGTAGGCTGGTATGACAAATTAGAAGGCTGAGAAGAGCCCTAGTCATAGAATATATTTGTCTCCCCACACCAAACATCTTCCACATGCTGGATCATGAAACAAGTCTCATATTATCTAATCACAATGGTATTAAATTAGAAATTTATATAATAAAATTACTTTAAAGATCCAAAAAATTTGCATATTAAACAACACACTTTTAAATAACTGAAGAGTCCAAAAAGAAATTATAATACAAAAAAAAGAAATTATAATACACATTAGAAAATATTTCAAACTGAATGATAATTAAAATACAGCATCAAATCTGTGAGAGGAAGCTAAGCAGTTCCTTAGAAGAGAATGTTATAGGGGCGCCTGGGTGGCTCAGTGGGTTAAGCCGCTGCCTTCGGCTTAGGTCATGATCTCAGAGTCCTGGGATCGAGTCCCACATCGGGCTCTCTGCTCAGCAGGGAGCCTGCTTCCCTCTCTCTCTGCCTGCCTCTCCATCTACTTGTGATTTCTCTGTCAAATAAATAAATAAAATCTTTAAAAAAAAAAAAAGAAGAGAATGTTATAGTTTTAAATACTTACAAAAGAAGTTATAAAATTAATTATCTAATTTTCTATTTCAAGGGATCTAAAAAGAGCAAATTAACCCAAAAGCAGAAAGAAGGAAGTGATAGAAGAAAATAAGCACAGAAAACAATGAAACTGAAACCAAACAACATAGAAAATAAAGTGAAAGTTGACCTCTAAAAAATAAAAATAATAAACCTTTAGCTACACTGATAGAGAATAAAAGAGAAATACAAATTACCAGGATCAAGAAGGAATGAGGAGATACTATTACAGGTCCTATAGACATTAAAGGATAATGAGATAACATAAACTTGATTATGCCATAACTAAACAATGTGATGAATTTGACAAATTCCCTGATAAAGAAAATACATGAAGTGTTCACACAAAGAAACAGAGAATCTAAATAGCTCCATATCTCTGCAGGCTTACATAGATTCAATAACGAATTGTATCAAATTTTTAATGGAAGAAATTAATACCAATTGTATCCAAACTCTTGGAAAATAGAGAATGACGGGAGCTTCAAAATTAATTATATTAGGGTATCATTAACCTTACATCAAAACCTGTTCCAAAAAGAGCAATTATAGACCATATAGTATAGTATTCATAAACACAGGTTAAATATGACCTAACAAAATTTTAGAAAACACGTGACCAATATATAAAAATGATAACGCATTATGTACAGAGGGTATTAATCCTTTATCATCCTATAGACAAAAAATAATTTGGGATGTAACATAGCTTTTTTTTTTTTTTTCAGATTTTATTTACTTATTTCAGAGAGTGAGCCCAAATATGAGGGGCTGGGGAGAAGTTGGCTCCCCACTGAGCACAGAGCCCAATGTAGTGCTCAGTCCCAGGACCCTGGGATCATGACCTGGCCAAAAGCTGACGCTTAACAAGCTGGGCCACCCGGGCACCTGTGGCATGTATCATAGCTTTAAATGTAACAGTCAGAAATAGAAAATTTCTAGAAAAAAAATTAAGAAAATATTTTAGTTGATTTGATGTAGGCAAAAATTTCTTGGACAAAACACAGAAAACACTAGCCAAAAAGGAATAAAATGATAAATTTAACTTTATCATAATTTAAAACTTCTACTCATCAAAAGGTAACATTAAGAAAATAAATAGATGGGGCATAGTCTGGGAAAATATTTGCTTTACATATGTCTGATGAAAGGACTCTAACCCAACCTATACAAAGATATCCTACAATAGATAGTAAAAATATGAATATCCCAGTTAAAAAATTGAAAAAACAAAGTTTAAAAAAAGTTAAAAAAATTTGAAGGCCATTAAAAAAGGAAACTATGGGAACAGTTAACATTACTTGTTGTCAAGGAACTGTATATTAATTAGAGTATGCATTTCATAACCACTAAAGTGACTATAAAGACTGATTATAGAAATATTGGTAAAACATGGAATAATTGGAATTTCTGTACATTGTTACTGGGAGTACAAAGAACAAGAGGGCTAAATCTCAAAGGTATTATTTTGAGCCAAAGAAACCAGACACACAATGATCACATACCTATGACACCTAAGAGTAGGAAAAGCTAACCTATGGTGTTATATTGAAGAACATTTATCAGGTATGAAAATGCTGAAATTTTCTTTATATTGATTTAAAAACTCATAAAAGATGAGATCTGTACATTTCACTATATGTTATTGTAACTAAGTCTGAGGGGCTCTTGGGTGGCTCAGCTGGTTGAGTTTCTGACCCTTGATTTCGGCTCTGGTTGTGATCTCAGGGCCATGAGGTTGAGCCCTGTGTTGGGCTCTGTGTTCAGAGTGGAGCCTGCTTAAGATTCTCTCCTCATTTCCCTTTGCCCCTCCCACTTAAGAGCATGTGTTCTCTCTCTCTATCTGAAAAATAAAATAAAATCAATAAAATAAATTTTCTGAACAAGGTGAGAAATGACAGCTTTTTAAAAGTAAAAAAAAAAAAAAGTAAAGTAAAAAACTTCTTTTTTTTTTGTTTTTCTTCTTCATACCGCTATAGACCCACTCAAGCTCCAGGCCTTCTCCTTTCAAAAGAAAGTAGTAGAATGGCTTTCCAGAAAGCTTCCCTCTTGCTTCTTACAACATTGCATTGTTCTCTTGGGAATCAGGGGAGAGGGATTTTCTCAGATTCTTTTATCTTTCTTAGCTTTGGTTCAAATTTTATTGTATTTGGCAGAACTTCCTCACGGCATGTGGTTACAACCTTGCCTTGCTTCTTCCCCATAATTTTGCTTCTTTTAAAAATCCTTTCAGTCAAGAAAAGTATCTTCACTTAAATTATTTGCTGGAATTTGTATCCCTGTTATTTTGTCAACCATTTAGGGCAACTGAGTGGAGTGCCTAGCCCTTGCTCATTTTGGGGCCAGCAGTCTTAGTTTCTTGCTCTGATGAGAAACTTTCTCTTATTCCTGTCCCCATACGGTCAACTTCATTGCTAAAGGATTTCTTTACCATACCTATAAACACCAGTGGCCATTTTATTGGACACCTACAATGGTCATAAAATATTTGTTTGGAGAAGCATTTGACAAATGTAGTAAATAGCAGAGGGTTAAAAGAAAAGTAGTGCAGATAATTAAGGGACTCTGAATATTGATTTATGAAGAAAACTGAAGATATTAATATAAACCACATTTCTTTCCTGACCACCCAGTGAACAAGAGAATGGATGAGACAGTAACCCCTGATAGAATGAACAACCAGAGGAGAAAGACATTTGTGGGGAGTATCAAAAAAATTCCAAATTTTCAGAAGGAATTTAATAAAGGAACATGTGGGCTGAATATGAAGATAAAGTTGCAGCTAGTGGAAGGCTTGGGGCAGGGTACCCTGCTCTTAAAGATGTGGGGTGACCACCGCATACCTAAAATTCTAGGATCAAATAAAGCTCAAGGATGCTTATGGCAGAGCCCCCCCACAGATACCAATCTGTGTGAGGTATCCTCTCAAACTTTTCTCATCATCCTTTTTATTCATAATGGCTATTAATAAAGGAAAAATAAAGAGAAAAAAAGGAGGAAAAAAAGTTCATGCATGACAACCATGTCAGCCCTTTGTTTCTGTGTTTTAAAGAAATCAGTCTAGGGAAATATAAATCCATCTGTATTCTAGTATAATAAAGACAAAACTAGAGTGGGGAAAATGGACAGACGCTAGTCAGAGGGTACAAACTTCTAGTTATAAGATGAATCAGTTCTGGGGATCTACTAATTACAGTTAACAGCTGTATTATACACTTGAAAGGCGCTCAGTGTGTAGATCTTAGAAGTTCTCACCATAATAAAGAAATAGTAATTATGTGACATGATAGGAGGTATTAGCTAAGGCTTTGGTGGTAATCATTATGCAGTACAAAAGTGTATCAAATCAGGGACTCCTGGGTGGCTCAGTTGGTTAAGCTTCTGACCCTTGATTTTGGCTCAGGTCCTGATTTCAGGGTTCTGGGATCAAGACCTGTGTTGGGTTCCACACCCAGTGGGGAGTCTGCTTCAGACTCTTTCTCCCTCTACCCTCCTCCCACTCACACATGCGTTCTCTCTCTCAAATAAATAAATAAATATTAAAAACAAAGAAAGTGTACAAAATCAGCATGTACACCGTAAATTTACATATCAAGTTGTACATCAGTTCTATCTCAATAAAGCTGGAGAGAAAGAAGGTCTAAGCTAGTGATTGCCTCGTGTCTATAATATGATCTGTTATATTGGTGAACAGAGATCTAGTCCCAGTGTTTCTTGCATTCAACAGGATAAGGTTGAAAAAACATTTCATTGGAAAACAGAACGCTGCTGTTACCAAACAAGGCTGGCCAGCTCTTTCCTCACCCCATGGGAGAAGGTACATGTGAACACATCATGGCATCTCCCAAAACCATGTCAGGGTGGGCTGGACAAGTTAGCACCTGTGTCAGAGTTGTGCTCTGGCTTTTGTTGACTGCATTTCCTCTGCCCACTCTTTGTCCCCTAGATCATGAGCTTCCTGAAGGCCAGGTTTGAGTCTTTCCTTTATCCCCAGAGGCATGAAATCAGCAAGGCCAGTTGTCTCTCTAGAATAGATCTGATATGGACACACACTTTTCTACCTCTATGGCCACCATCTTGGCCCGGCCACCGTCAGCTTCTCTCTGGATGGAATGTTAAGTAGCCTGACTAGTGACCAGTGGCACAGTGCAAGATGTTCTGGCAAGGTAACTGGTTTAACCTACTAACTGTTCTCTCCATATCATGCTTTTCCTCCCATCTAAATTGCCTTCCTCTGACCCCTCTTTTCTTCATGTCGCCTTGCTGAACCCTCTCCCAGCTAGGTAAACTTGACAGAACATCTCATGGGGTTGGTTGTCATTTAATGAGTATCTAGTACATGCTAGATATTGTGCTAATTTCTGGGCATTTAACTATGAATAAGATAAGGTCCAGCCTTCTAGGAGCATACATTAATACTAATATATACCAGTGGTTCCCAAACTTGGCTAAGCCACAGTTACCCTGACATTAAAAAATAAACAAACAAACAGACAGACAGGCAGACAACAAAAACAAAAAAACCGAGATGATAGGTGACCAGTTGTTAGTCTTAAGCTTGTTTGTGCCCTGATCTATTTCCCATCTTTCCTCTGTCCTGTTCTGTAACCTATTTTTAGCCTCTGTTGTTGGCTGGGAAAGGGGAAGATGGGAAGTTAGAGGGAAGGAGGAAAAGAGAAGCCAGAGTATCCCTGCCCATCTCCAGTTTGGGTGTTGCCTTCCGCCGTGACCAAGATGGTGGTGTGGCTTCAGGTCCCTTTATTGTAAATATTTGAGTGGTTTCCATTATTCCAGTTGGACACTGACCACTGTAGTTATTGGTACAGAAGGGACCCCAAAAAATCAAACTCTTAGGATAAAGTCCTGGGATTGGGGTGCTCATGCCTTTGATCTAGGTGACCACCTTGCAGGATGGTGAGGGGTATCAAGGTGCCATAGCATATTGTAGAGTCACAATTGTTTAAATTTCTCATCTGTTCTTGCTTGGGGTGAAGTGTCTTACTCATCATCATGATATTCATTCCTCCACAGCCCAAATGCTTCTGACCAAGGTACACATTTCACAGAGAAAAAAGTGCAGAAAAGGATTCTTACCATGTTCTCCATCACCAGCAAGCAGCTGGCCTGATAGGACGTTACAATCTCTGCCCGAGTATTCAGTATGCCAACTATCAGGGTGTTGCCTCTCAGCTCCAAATTCAATTTGGGGTGGCGGCTCTTCCTTACATATTCTAGTCCATCTGGTTTGGAGTTCCCGTCACTTTGTACTAGCCAGTCTCTCGTTTGTCCAATTCTCTGTCATAGCTAATGATTCTTTATGTTCAACTTCCCTTGTTCCAATTAATGAATAGTTTTTGTTTGTTTGTTTGTTTGTTTGTTTCTCTTGACTGGATCCTGACTGAGGTCCTCTGTTACAATTTCAGCTGCCCGACAGACTGTGGCATCATACTTCCGGAAGCGATTGCCAATATATGGTGTCATTTTCCCAGTCGCTGAAATAAGTCCAGGAACCCAGAGGTGGAAGTCATGATTGAATCTGATCACCCATTCACAGAGATTTTGCTTTGAATTCCTAAAAACTTTGGCTCTTATGGTTCGGTTCTTACTTCGTAGTGGAGAACTGTGCTTAGGGGACACAGCAAAGGCCCCATCAAATTAGCAGTGGGTTGATGGGTTCCTCGTCACACTGAACTGCCAGAGAGACAAGGAATGTATTTGGCAATTTTCATGCATTTCCTCATTAGGAGGAAAGTCTCCAGCTGTTGCTAACTTCTGGATACCCCAGCTCTCCAATCCAATTTGGTCAATAAATGTTCTTTATTGAAATATCAAGAATAGCATTTGGGGTTTTTTTTGTTTTGTTTTGTTTTTTGACTAAACACTGCCCAATAGACAGGCTTAATTAAACTGCACGTCCCCCTGCTACCAGTCCCTCTCTCCTTCCCCTCCCCTGCTGTATTTTCTCCAAGGCACTTACCGGTGTATAACATACTTAGTTATCCCCTCACCTGGGTCACTTATTTGTGTATGCTTCACAAAGGGAGAGTTTGGGTCCATTTTGCTTTTTACTGATGTTTAGCTGATGCCTAGAACTACACCTGGCATATTGTAAGCACTCAGTAATAACTGTTAAATGAATGATTCCAGACAGGTATACATCCTGAAAAGGACAATGGTGTGTAGCGACTTGGTGCATGGTGGTGAATTCTCCAAATCAGCCCATAACTTCAATGCAATTCACATTAAATTTCCAATGCAGTCTTTTGCTGAAATTAAGAGGCTGAAGCTTAGGTACCTAGGGACAAATGAAGTGACACAATCAGCGAGGCATGGGAAGATGGGAAAGAGAAGGCTCACCCTTCCACTGAGTAAGAGTTCTTATAAACCATATTAATAAAGTCTGATGGTCATCTAGGAATAGATGAAACAGGGGGATAGAGAAGAGATCTACTCTCAGATCTACTCCAGTAATAAGTCCTTCACACCTGCAAAGGTGAGAGAAGGCAGAGAGGTACATGATAAATTGGTAAGAGGATGATCTACTGTGAAGCAATTAGCAGCACACAAACATTCACTATTCATAAGCAAGAAAATGATATTAGTTCTCCACTTTACACCAGTCACAAAATTAAATACCAGCTGAATAATTGAACAAAACATGAAAATCTTAATTATAGGACTTCTAGAAGGAAATGTTAGGAAAATACCATCACGTCTTAGGCCAGAGCAGGATTCCTCCAAGGAGACAAAATAACACAAGTCATGAAAGGAAACATTTTTTTTATAAATCTGATTCAATTGAAATTAAAGTATTTCCATATGGTAACAGGCAAAATGTTGTATGATGGGGACAAATGTATATTTTTCATAGATTGGTCAAATATATTTCAACCTATGCAACTGACGATGAAATAGAGTCCAGAAAATATTTTTTAAAAATTCCATCAATTAGTGAAAAATACAAGTAATCCCCAAAATAAAATGCACATTAAACAGAAAAGGAAGGCTGAATGGTCAATAAACGTAGAAAAAAATACAAATGTCACCTTTAACCAGGAGAATGAAAGCTAAAACAAACAGAAATGATTCACTATTTCAGTCCCAAAGAATGACAAAATTTTAAAAAGTTTGATTCAGATCCTTTGTCCATTTTTTTTTTAAGATTTTATTCATTTATTTGACAGACAGAGATCACAAGCAGGCAGAGAGGCAGGCAGAGAGAGAGGGGGAGGAAGCAGGCTCCCTGCGGAGCAGAGAGCCCGATGCGGGGCTCGATCCCAGGACTCTGGGATCATGACCCGAGCTGAAGGCAGAGGCTTTAACCCACTGAGCCACCCAGGCGCCCCTCCTTTGTCCATTTTTAACTGGGTTATTTATTGATTTGCTATTTAATTGTTTGAGTTCTTTATATGTTTTGGATATTATCAGATGTATGATTTGCAAATACTTTTTCCCATTCCATAGATTGTCTTTTTACTTTGTCAATCATTTACTTTGCTGTGCAGAGGCTTTTCAGTTTCATATAATCCCACTTACGTATTTTTTATTTTGTTGTTTGTGCTTTAGGTGTCATATTGAAAAACAAAAACAAAAATACAAACCCCAAAACTTATTACCAGAATCCATATCAAGGAGTTTTGTTCCTATTTCTTCGAGGAGTTTCATGGTTTTAGATCTTACATTTAAGTCTTTAATCCATTTCAAGTTAATTTCTGTGAGTGGTTTAATTCTTTTACATATGAATATGCAACTGTCCCAACAACTTTTATTGAAGAGACAGCCTTTTCTCCATTGAGTATTTGTGGTTTCCTTGTTCTATATTACTTGCTTTGTATGCTTGGGTTCATTTCTGGGCTCTTCGTTCTGTTTTATTGGTCTATTTGTCTGTGTTAATGCCAGTGTCATGCTGTTTTGATCACTATAACCTTATAGTAGAGCTCACAATCAGGAAATGTGACACCTCCTCCTTTGTTCTATAGACATTTCTCCAAAGAAGATCCACAAAAGACCAACAGGTACATAAAAACATGCTCCACATCACTTGTCCTTAGGGAAATACAAATTTAACCCAATGACATATCACCTCACACCTGTTAAAATGGACATCACTAAAAAAACAAGAGAAAACAAATGCTGGCATAGATATGGAGAAAAGAGAACTCTTCACACTGTTGGTGGGATTGTAAATTGGCAGAGCTACTTAGGGAAAACAGCAGGAGAATCCTCAAAAAATTAAAAATAGAACTACCATAAGATCCAGCAATTCCGCTTGCAGGAATATACCCAAAGAGAACAAAAACACTAACTGAAAAAGGTATCTGCACTCCCCTATTCATGCTGGTGTTATTTACAAGAGCCAGAACATGGAAACAATGTTAAATGTTCGTAGAAAGATGAATGGAGAAAGAAATGGAATATGATTCAACCATAACATCAACAAGGAAATCCTACTGCTTATGTCCACGTGGATGGACCTTGAAGGCATTATGTTAAGTAAAGTAAGTCAGACAGAGAAAGACAGCAACTACATGATCTCGCAATAAACAACCTACAGAAAAAGACATCAGGTTTGTGGTTGACAGAGGTGGGGGTAGGGGGATCTGGTACAGATCCTGGGGGTCAGAAGGTACAAACTTCAAGTTTATAAGAAAAGTAGGAGCTGTGAATGGAATGTACACCACGAGGATTACAGCTAACACTTCAATATGATATACAGGAAAGGTGTCCAGAGACTAAATCCTAAGTGTTCTTATCACAAGGAGAATTTTTCCTTTATTCTTCCCTTCCTTCTTTTCTTTTTTAGTGTATCTATGTGAGAAGATGGATGTTAACAGAACCTACTATGGTAACATTTCACAATATATGTACAGTATGCCTTGAACTTATACAGTGACGTATGGCAATTATCATTCAATGAAGCTGGAAACGTTTGAAATAAAACAATAAAATAAAACAAAAAGATGGAAATTCCAAGTTGCCAACACAAACATCTTGCTGACGGAACTACTTCATAAAGTCATAAAAATGCATTGAAGACCAGGTTGGCTGTGCTTGTTAAGAATGAAGCTGTAGGATCCCTAGGACTCAGGAATTTTACTACCTAAGAAACTGCAGAGCAGATGCATTGGAGATATATAAAAGAATATTCATGGCAGTGTTCTCTGTTAAAGCAAAAAAAAAAAAAAAAAAAAAAAGAAAAGAAAGAAAAGAAAAAGAAGAAAAGAAAAAAAAATCTCAATTTACATCAACAGCAAAATTGATAAATTGTGTTCTATCCACACAATACTTTAAAGCTGTTGAAATGAATGAAAAAGGTTTTCATATAGCAGCCTGATTCAGTCCTATAAACACAGTGTGAGATGAAGAAAGCGATTTGTGGGAGGATAGATGACATCTTCATGGATATTTAAGATTCACACTCAACGATAGTAACCATTACTTATGGAGGCTTATAGTTACAGTAACATGAACAGGAAGGAGAGTCATGGTGTGCTCGGCCAGGAAGGGACAGGTGGAACGGGAGACGAGTACACAGAGGCTCCAACTGTATTTGTAACAGCGTATTTCTTAAAATGATAACATAAAACAAGTGTGACAAAATGTTGGCACTTGCTAACTTTGGCTATTGGGTACATGTGTGTTTGTTCTTTTTTTTTTTTCGTATTGCATAACCAAAAAGATATCTGCCAAAAACTGGTATCATTATTTTCCATTTTCCCCAAAGCATGTCAATTTAATACTCGTAGCTTTGTAAAATTTAATATGCCTTCCAGAGGCTCTGTTTTTTTCTATGCCTCATCTCTTCTGCTCTGTTCTCATTAGGATGAGATATTAACGGGGTTGCCAAGTGAGTCAGTCAAGTCGGTAAAACCAAATGTTAATACGACTCTGGAAAAATTTGCAAGGATGCTGTGTTAGCAAACACCTGCCACAAAAGAAGTGCTTATTGCTAAGTGCTTTGGTCCTTATGTAAATTAATAGCTATTCTATGAAACAGAGTTTAAAGAATAGAAGCGTCCTCTTTTACACTATTTAAAATCTTATTGGATTATGCTTTATCCAACTATAGTACTCTCTCTTACTCCCTTTCTCTCAAACATAAAACCAGGATGGTTCTTCCTTCACTTGGGTTATGAAGGGTAAGTTCTCTCGCTTTCTCTCCCATCAATTCCACAGCTCTGTCACTGGGCCCCATGACATTCATTCATTCTGGTTTGAATCAGAAGGGTTTGGTCTGCTCTTCGGGATAGCTGATGCTCTGCTCCCTTTTCTTCAGGCATTTACTAAATCTTGTATTTAATCCTAGTCAGTATACAGGCATGATACAGAAAACGCCATGATATTGCTACCTTCCAAGACTCAAAGTAGAAAGATACTCTCCAAAGTAGATTTACCTTCTAGATGTTATGTGTTTAAAAAAGCGGGGGCGGGGGGGCGGGGAGGAGAGTATGAACGTGCACCTGTGAGCAGAAGGGAGGGGCAGAGGGAGAGGGAGAGAGAGAGAGCCTCAAGCAGATTCCATATCATGGAGCCCATCCTGGCTGGGCTGGATCTCACAGCCCTGAGATCGTGATCTGGGCTAAAATCAGCAGTGGGACACTTAACTGACTGAGCCACCCAGGCACCCCTAGATTTTGTTTCCAATGACAACTTTCAATCAGATTTTAAAAGGTTATTTACTCATGATGTTTTCCTCCTCTTTTCTGAAAAAAAAAAAAAAAAATGATTCCATCAAATAGGAAAGAGTTTTCATTTGGTTTAATCACAGGAATCCTACAACAATCTTAAGGTTCTTAAAACAAAACAAAACAAACAAACAAACAAAAAACAAGCAAGGGACACCTGAGTGTCTCAGTGGGTTAAAGCCTCTGCCTTCGGCTCAGGCCATGATCTCAGGGTCCTGGGATCAAGTCCCGCATTCGGCTCTCTGCTCGGCAGGGAGTCAGCTTCCTCCTCTCTCTGTGCCTGCCTCTCTGTCTACTTGTGATCTCTGTCTGTCAAATAAATAAATAAAATCTTTAAAAAAACAAAAACAAAAACAAGCAAACTACATCTTAAAGAGATTTTCCCAATTTTCATGCCTAGGATTGAAAATATCTTTTCCACTTAGAACACAGTAATGCTTATTACAGAAATTTGGAAAACACAAAACAGAAGGAAAAAAAATTCTCTAAAAAGAACCATTTACTGTTAATACTTTTGGTGCATCTTCTTCCACTGTAATATATATTTTGTATGTTTTCTTCAAAGATAACTTAGATAATCAATATATATCTCAATTATACCAGTCATTTTTAAAATGATATACCTCTTTATAAAAGTAATATAAGCTAGATGTCAAAATATGAAAAAAGAAACGTACAAAGAAAAAAATGATCCCTCATATGCCTACTGAACAGATAATCACCTAACTAAAACTTCTGGTATGTTGATGTATAGATTTGTTTTTCTTTTTCCCAAGTGTGAATGTGTGTTTGTGCATGTTTGTGTATTTTCCTGCTAGTTGAGATCATGTTTCATACACTAATTGCTATGCATAGATCACAGGAACAGTTACAGTTCCTAGACAGAAGACATGTAAAGAACACTTTAATAACAGATAATATCTGCCTCTGGGAGGTTTATGACTCATTCTTAATTTTTAAAAATCTTAATGTCTCATCATTCAGTATGGGTTCCTCTGATTAACTGCTTTTAATTAAAAATTAATACCGAATTTAGGGGGAAAAAACCAGAATGCAAAAGGTATACAAATGAAAGTAAGTTTCTCATATTTGAATTTTCTCAATCCTTTCCCCAGCAATAAATAGGTGGCCAACTTAGCTGCCCAGAAATATTCTTTGCATAGAGCAGAACACGTATATATTATCACTCATATGCTCTATGGATACATGTGGTGGTTTCTAATAATATTCACATTATTAAACCCACTTTTTATAGATTGGATTATTTTGCATATGTTGTGCTACACCTCGATTTTTTGTTGTCTAAACATTTGGAGGTTTTTGTCTGGTTTTTGTTTTACTCTCTCACTTCATAAATATCATCCCCTTCTGTTGCACGACTGTAGGGAGATAAAACATTAATTTCTTCAGTCCCCTAACAATGGACACATAGGTTGTCTCCTGTATTTTGCATTGGCAAGTGAAGTGGCAATGAACATCCTAGTGTAAGTCTTTCTGAAAGCATAAGAAGACAAAATGGTGAGATACAGAATTTCTGGGTCAGTGAGTGTGTCCGTTTAAAATTTGTGTATATTGCCACATTGTTGTCCAAACTGATTTCAATCTTTTGGTTACAGTGTATCAGTCACAGGAGAGAGTGGCTACTTCTATATATTAGCTCATACAATGAGCATTGGGAAGCTTTATGTATAATTGCTGATACCTTAGATGCAAAACTTTCCCATTTCTAAAACTGAATTTTAAAATTATTTTTAATTAATAATTATCTTCTTATCTATCAGCTATCAGTTATTATTTTCCTATGAATTTCCTGTTTCTTCTCTTCCTATTTTTTTTCCTATTGGATAGCTAACAACTTTGTTTTGTAAGAATTCTTTATATGTTTCTTTAGATGTTAAGGAAATGAGAGCTTTCTTTGTAATATTTGTCACAAAAATTCTTTGTAGGAGTTCATTGCCTTACGACTTTGTGATAATTTTTTTTCATTAATAAACATTACTTGTTATATATGAGCTTAAGTAATTTTTTTTAAAGCTTATGGACTTCATTTGGCTTTAAAAGTCCCCTTCATGAGATGCATGGATGGCTCAGTTTGTTAAGTGACAGACTCTTGATTTTGGTTCAGTCTATGGAATCGAGTCCTGTGTCAGGCTCCATGCTCTGTGGGGAGTCTGTCCCTCTGCCCTTTCCCTTGCTCGTGCCCTCCTTCTCTCTCTAATAAATAAATAAAATCTTTTTTTTTTTAAAGGCCTCTTCATTACATCAAGATTATTTTAAAATGTCTCATTTTTTCTTCTCCTTCTGAAGTATTTTTTAAAAATCCTCTTTAATTTTTAATGCCTTTGGAATTTATTTTGGTTTAAGGAATGAAGTAATGATCCATATTTCTTTTCTTTTTCTTTCTTTTTTTTTTTCAAATAGCCTATTTTTCAACCATTATTAGAAACTATTCATCTTTTAGCTCCTGGTATAAAACAATTTTAATGATTGTATTCGTTCCCTATTGTTACTGTAATAAATTATCACAAATTTCATGACTTAAAGCAACAGATTTATTCTCTAGTAGTTGTGGAGGTCAGGAGTCTGAAATGGGTGATCAGGACTGCATCCCATCCGAAGGTCCTAGGGAAGAGTGAGCTTACGTTGTTCGGCTTCTAGAGGAAGCCCACATGGCTTGACTCAGGCTTTGGAGCCTCTCCATCTCAGTGTCTGTCATCAACCCTCCTGGCTTGTAGTTACCTTCCCATAAGAAAACTTCAATACCTGCCCTGTCTTAGGGATGGCCGCATCTATTAGAAAATGCAAACTTTTTACCGGTCTGCTTCAGATCTCTTTAAAAAATAAATAGGGGTGGCTGGGTGGCTCAGTGGGTTAAGCCTCTACCTTCAGCTCAGGTCATGATCCCAGGGTCCTGGGATCGAGCCCCATATCGGGCTCTCTGCTCAGCGAGGAGCCTGCTTCCCCTGCCTCTCTGCCTACTTGTGATCTCTCTCTCTGTCAAATAAGTTAATAAAAAATTTTTTAATAAATAAATAAAACATTAAAGATAAACATGAAACCCTCGAGCCTTTTCATCTCACTCCATTCTTCAGTATTCATTACCACTGTTCTCAAGCTGATGTACATCATTCCCATGCATGTCTCTTTCCATTTCTTGCATGTATCCAAATCTAGATACACTTTACTGCTTTATGGTTTTAAGTTTTAAGTTTGGTTTTAAGTTTTATGTAGAATATGTATTGTTGCCTTCAATGTGTTATTCACAATGCATTTTCTGTTTCACACTCTTTTTAGGTCAAATTTAGTTGCTGTGAAATACTCCATTATAAGAAAAAAAGGTTTATTTATGTCTCTACTGAGGTTCGCTTCCTCCTCCTCTTCCTCTTTCTTCTCTTCCTCCCCCTCCCCCTCCTCCTTCTCCATGCTCTTGGTAAGATAAAATGCCCTTATGAACATTCTTACACGTGTTTCTCCTTTGCCTATGTTAGGGATTCTACAGAACAGCTACCTACAAGTGCAATTGTTGGGTTCTAGGACATGTACACTCAAAATATTTTTTATCTATCATCTATTTCCAGCATCAGTATATGAAGTGGTACATTCTGGATTTTGTTTTTGTTGGCTCTTTTTACCATTTTTTGTCTTTATTTCATTAATTTATGCTCCCTTTGTTATTTTTTTTATCTTATGTTTTGGAGTTCATTTTGGTTTTTTGTTTGTTTGTTTGTTTTATTCTACTTAAGGGATTCAAGTTGTATGTTTGGTCATCAATTTTATATTTAGTTTCTAAGCTTTGAAAGCTGTTAATTTCCCTCCAAATTATCATCTTAGTGGTTTTTCTCAGTTTACTTAGGCAGTGTTGTCCCCATTCTTCAGGTCTCCATATTCTCAAATTGTGATTTTTCTCCAGATTTCTTCTCTGACTCCTCAGTTAGTTACATGTGTTCTTTTAAGATGCCAAAACATTGAAGACTGCTTGTCTTTTTATTACTCACTTCAATTTTTGTTACAGTCAGAAACCACATTTCTTTAGTATTTTTACCTTATGCAGTTAAATCACCTTTCAAAGTGATGGAAAACTAAGAAAACATGTCTCCCATATTTACCTTTATTTTTACTATTACCAACACTCTTCCTTTCCTTTCATAGACCATCTATTTGACCCCCTTTGTCACAAAACTTTTTTTTTAAATTGTAACCTGTTCTTGTACTATAAAAAATGTGCTGTAAACCTGTAAAAAACCGGTAAAACTTTTTAAAAAAATTGTAACCTGTTCTTGTACTATAATAAACGTGCTTAGCTTTTGGTTGTTTGAAAACAAAGTCCTGTTTTATGCTCATTCTTTGAATATTATCTCTGTTGACATGTATGGTATTTGGAATTACCTTTTTTTTCCCCTTTCAGTAGCTTCAAGATGCTGCTGTTGTCACCTCGTTTAAAGTATTCCAGAGGCAAGTCTGCAGCAATTTTTTTTTAAGATTTTATTTATTTATTTAGTTATTTAGAGAGAGCACACACGAGCAGGGGGAGGTGCAGAGGGAGAGAGAGAGAATCTTTGGCAGACTCCCCATATAGGGCTCAATCTCAGGACTCTGAGATCATGACCTAAGCAGAAATCAAGAGTCTGTCTTAACGAGCTGAGTCACCCAAATGCCCCTATTTTGAGGCACTTTCTCTCTTCACTCCTCTGTACCTCATTCTCATTCTGCCCTGCTCCAGCTTACCTACAAAAGGTTTCATCTTTGATTTTCAGTGGTTTGACTCCAATGTGCCTAGCTGTGGTTTTTTGTGTGTTTATTCTTCTTGGTATTTCTTGAGTTGTTTTTGTTTTTGTTCTGTTTTAAGACCGATAGCTGTTGTCTTTTTTTAATTAAAAAAATTCTTACTTCTTATCTCTTCAAATATTTTAGTCCATTGTCTCTCTGTCCCAATCACATGTACCCATATTTGTTGGGGGGGTTGATTTTTAATTTTCCCTTGTATGTACATGGAGATGGTTCTTTGTGGGCCATTATATGAGCATTAGAAAGAATCAGAGAGTAGGATGTTATATATCAATTGCTTAGTTTTTGCTGTTTTCTCAGGAATAGTTTTCTTAACTAATATAGGCAGCCTCCAAGATGGCTCCCAACTCTACCTATCTTTTAGCATTCATGCTCCTGGGTGGTAACTTCTTGTACCGAATGAAACTGATAAATGTAACCAGTAGGATCCTGCAGAAAAAACTGTGTGAGTTCTGAGACAAAAATATTCTGCATGTATTGTCTTGCTGTCTTGAATTGCTCATTCGGGGGGAATCCAGGTCACATGAAGTCAGCAAGCAGCACATGGCAATGATATGATGCTTCCTACCAACATCCATATGAAGAGGTCATCTAGGAAGAGACCTCCAGCCCCAGTCAAGCCTTCAGCTGACTGCCTCTGGCTGTCAACTTGAGGGCAACTTTGGGAGTAGTTCTAAACTGAAACCACTCAGCTAGGCTGGTCCTGGGTTCCTGCCCCCACGGTTCCTGTGTGAGAAAACAGACGTTTATCATTGTCTTAATCCACTAAGTTCTTGGGCTGTTTTTCAGCAATGGGTAACTACCACAGATTTCATTTTATTTCAAGGGGATGGAAGCCCCTCACTAACAGAATCTCTCTCTAGCTTCTGTGAAGTCCGATGTCTAAGAAGATGGGTCTTTTACTTCTACTCAGTTGGACTAGCTGAACAGCTATGGAGATGCTTACTACTTATGATGAGTAATTTCATGTGTCAACTTGATTGGGCCATGGGGTGCCCAGATATCTGGTGAAACATGATTCTGGATATCTCTGGATGAGATGAATGGATTGATTAAAACAAGTGTGTGGGCTTCATCCAATCTATTGAAGGCTTGAGTACAAGAAAAGGCTAAAGATAGGGAAAATTTGCTCTTTGCCTGTCTTCAAGCTGGGACAGCCATCTCCTCTTGCCTTCAGGCTTGGACTGGAATTAAAACTATACCATTGGCTCCCTTTGATTTCCAGTGCATTGACTGTAGCTCTTAGGACTTCTCAGCCTTCCTACTTACATGAGCCACTACTTATTAATCAAACCATCTGTGAGTCTAACTGGGTTTTTTTTCGCTGGAGAACCTTGCCTACTCCACGACTCTTAGCAAGAGAGTGTTTTGGCATTTTCACATTTAGTCCCTCCTCTTTTGCCTTCTTCTGATGGTAGCCAGGATCTAAGAAAGACGTCCTTATGAGGTCCACATTCTCCAACTGCAAAATTTTAAACAAGGAGTCATTTCTGTTACATTGTCAAGTCTTGGATCCCTCGACATTTCTTTTCCCAGAGTGTCCAATGCCACCACATTTCAGACACTACTTATCAGTTGTTTTGTATGAGAAGGTAAAGTCGCTGTACTGTGTACAGGCTGGTTTAGAGGAAGCCCCTAGAGAAGGAGGACATGACTGTCATAGTCTTTTATTCATATTCTCATAGTAATAAAAATTACTCTTTGTCAAATGAATGTTGGGTTTTGGGTTTTTTTTTTAAATAGATTTTATTTATGAAAGAGAGAAAGAGAGGGCACAAGCAGGGGGAGTGACAGGCAGAGGGAGAAGTAGGCTCCCTGCAAAACAAGAAGCCCGATGAAGGACATGATTCCAGAATCCTGGAGTCATGACCTGAGCGGAAGGCAGACACCTAATCAACCAAGCCACCCGGGTGTCCTGAAAGTCATGTTGATAAAGTTATGGGCCTGGCCAGTTATCAGAATGAGGTAATAGATGATTGTCAATAAATATTGAGTTATTAAAGAAGAGGCCATGAATAGTGGCAGTTCAGGGGTGTGTGTGTGTGTGTGTGTGTGTGTGTGTACATATATGCATATATGTGGAATTATCTTTCTCAGATGAGTGTATGCTTGTGGTTGGACAGGAAAGATGTTTCAGGATATGTAATGCATGGACTACATCACCGTCCACTTGTGAAAGCTGCATGTGATGTGGGTAGGTCCCCTTGCCTTGGGTCATTGAGTTAAGCCATGCCAAAAAAGCCCCAAACACAGCACGCATGCGGAGATCCAGGTGACGCTTTATACCCACCACCTTTTTCTTCCTTCCTTCTTTCCTTCCTTCCTTCCTTCCTTCCCTCTTCCCTTCTTTCCCTCTTTCCTTTTTTAAAGACTTATTTATTTGAGAGAGCGCGTGCACAGGAGGGAGAAGGCAAGAGAATCTGAAGCCGGCTCCACACTGAGGGCAGAGCCTGATGTGGGGCTTGACCCACGACCGTGAGATCATGACCTGAGCAGAAAACCAAGAGTCCAACGCTCAACTGCTGAGCCACCCAGACACCAACCCCCCCAAGTTGCTTTCTTGATCATGATGTTAGCTGGCAGGACAGGCCTCCAGGGGTTCACATCAGACCTAGCCCTTCAGGGTGAACTTCATATACACATAATTGCCAACCCTCTCATCAATGCTGTTGATTGGTTGTGAGTATGCCTGTTTATATGATGAGGTTTGATGAGGTAAAGTGATTCCTTTAAGCCACATGCCTAAAGTGGTGGAACGAATACATCAACTCTAGTCTCTTGACTCTGAAAACCACAAACTCTCCAGTAAAGTATATTCCCCCACAATTGAAGCAGTGCGGATTCCTACTCTTCCGTGTCGAATATGTGAGTAGCCCAGATTGTCTGCAAACTTGAGAGCCAGTTTCCTCCTCGGGGATGCTCTTAAGTAGAAACTAAATGACTTGAAAAAAAACCTTGCAGTGGCCATGGAATCTTCACAGATGAAAGCCCTTCCCTGACCCATGAAACTGACCCTGACAGACCATGTTGCCTGTCCTCAGGCCAGGGTTGGGCTGAAAATTACTCTCTAGAAATCACTCACAGTCTTTATCCACATTCAGAAGCACAAAGCTTATTCAGAAATTAGGTCCGGCCGTGCTTTGTGTCCTGCGTCTGAACAAATTAGCTCAGTCATGTCAGCTCATTGCTACAAGTGGCCAAATTTAGAGACTCAATACCTCGAAAGGCAGATGAGTGCCAAGAGGAAAAGGGTCCCCTCCACATGAGAACAGTTGTTCTCCAAGTGTGGTCCCTGGACCGGTAGCATCAGCATCTCCTGGGAGCTTACAAAAAAAAAAAAAAAAGAGATCCTTGGGTCCTAACTCAGACCTGCTAATTAGAAATTCTGAAAATGCTAGTTATAAAATACCTGTCAAGGGGATGGAATTTATAACATGGTGACTCCGGTTAATAATATTGTATTGTAAACTTGAAAGTTGCTAAGAGAATAGATCTCAAAAGTTCTCCTCACAAGGAAAAAAAAAAAATCTATGTATGCTGATGGATGGTAACTAGACTTAAGGAGATCATTTTGAAATACATACAGCTTTCATATCATTATGCTATACACCTCTGTTATCTGTCAATTTTATCTCAATAAAAAAGAAGAAAGAAAAAGAAATATGGAGGGGGGCAGACCCAGATATCCAAGTTTTAATAACTCTGCCTGTTGAGTCTGGCACATCCTCAAGTTGGAGAACTTCTGGCTTTGAATACATTTGCAGTAGCATCTGGGAGCACAAAAGGGACAATAAGGAGATGAGGCTGGTTATGTTCAGCCCTTCTTTATTATATGAAGAAAATTATACAAATGTCCAGTCTTCTCATGAAGTATCATCCTTCCTTTCATTTTCTTCCTTCTTTCTTTCCTTCCTTCCTTTCTTCCTTCCTTCCCTCCCTCCTGCCTTCACCTTTCTTTCTTCCTCCCTTACCTTCTTTTCTTTGCTTTGCTTTGCTTTTCTTTTCCTTTCCTTTCTTTTCTTTTTCCTTCCTTCCTTCCCTCCCTCCCTCCTTCACCTTTCTTTCTTCCTCCCTTACCTTCTTTCTTTCATTTCCTTTCCTTTTCTTGTCTCCTTTCCTTTTCCTTCCTTCCTTCCCTCCTTAATGTTTACTCATCCAAAGGAAGGGAAATCAACTCACACCGAGAAAGAGGCCATTTTAACCTACTATCAGTTTCTTGAGTGGTGAGCAGTTTTATACCAAAGTCAAGTCACCCAAGAATGGAAACCCACTGGCCAATCTTGTTTCAAAGATTGCTGGAAGGTGAGGAGAACTTGTCACCCATTGCCTTCTGTAGATGAAAGAATAAGTAGTAGATGTGAGGCTGGGGTCCATTCTGTTGGGATTCATAAGACTAGAAGACTCACCACCCAGTCCCCTATCTGGTTCATCAGTCCTCGGAGAGGTGGGACATCCACGTGGTGTCTCCCCACGTGGAAGAGGCAGACGGAGCGCCGTCCGTCTGTTTCTTGTCACTGGTGGAGCTGACAGCTTTATATCCTTAGTGGAGGGGGGTACTGAAAGGAGTTGCTGTGAGTGTATATCTGTGTGACAGGAAGGGAAGATGGATATTTTTATAGAGGAAGAACTACACTGAACAAGGGAAATTAAATGGAAAGACCATAAAGGTCTCAGGTTGGCAAAACCAATTAGTAGATGTTTACAGAAGATAACCCCAGAGGTCAGATGGGAATTGCTTTGATGTTAGTACTCTAGAGTTTGAAAAATGAATTAGCGTCCTCTACACCATAATGCGGTAGAAAGAGACCCTAGGCTCCCTCCTGCTTGAGCCTCTAGCCAGATGTGCACCCTCAGGCAGGTGACCTAGAGTCTCAGCCATCTCTTTCTTCATCTGTGGAAGGAGGGGATTATATGAGCTCATCCTAAAGGGCCTTTCCAGCGCCAACATGCCTGGAAATCCTCTTTGACGTCTGGAAAATTGGGGGGAACGTTTCAGGGCTCTATCATTTATAATTTGGCTCCTTGGGATTTTGTGGGCCATGTATGAACTTCCTTTTGACGAGTTTGGGGAGAAAGAGAGAGTTTCTCCTCTCTTTTACGTCTAGTCTAGTCTAGTCTAGTCTACCTCAGCCACTTTGAAACAGGAATCATTTACATATAAATGAGAAGAAACTCCTGGGGAATGCCCTCCCTCGGGGTGTTCCCAGCTGTCTGATGAGCTTTGCCTTCCTGTGAGCCATCGATTTCAAAAGCCAAAATCCAGAAGCTGTTGTGTCAAGTCCAAATAGGTGAAAAGTGAAAAGTGAAATTATATAATGGAAATTTCAAATGTGTTCTCCTGGATGCTCTTAGGAAAAGTACAGTTGTAAGAAATTTCTGGACATCCAGGGAGAAAAGAAGGAATCCTTGAGGAAGCCAAAAAGAATAGGTTTGCATTTCATGTCCCACTGGAACAAAGTGAAGTCCCAGCAAATCTGTCTGGGAAAATGGAGGGAGTTGAAGGAAACTTGCCCACAGTGATATAGAAGTAGAGCTTGGGTCGGACCCGAAGTCTGTCTAAAGAGAAAGGAAGAGATTATTATTGCTACTATTTCTACTATGATTGAAACCAACAGCTCCCATTAATTGAATTCACCCCAGGTTCCAGCCACTGTGCCCGTCAGTGATAGAATTTATTTCAATTAATGCTGTCAACAACTATGGAAGGAAATTCTCAGGGTTGGCAAATGCTTAACAACCAGCCATGCATCTATATTTATATATAAATATGTAAACAGAAAAAAAAATTTAAAAAGCTCTGTTTTGTAGCTTTGTAGTCTCTGCCAATTTCCATGGTAGACTCGCCCGCCGTGGCCAATGTCAAGCTGGCAATGTTGTATCACCAAACGCAGAGCTGGGAGGAGTTGTGCAGGCTCTTGTGGGCAGGTGCAAGGTGGCTCTAGCACACTCTTGATTCTTATTCTCGTTGTAGAGATGAAGACCCAGAGACCCAAAGAGAGAGAGTAACTTGGCCAAGACACACAGCACATACATGTTGGACTCAGATTTTGCACACAACAGTCCGACTCCAAAACTTGGGTTCTTAGCCATGATGCTTCACCGACGTCTGGGAAATAGTCTAATTCAAACAACATCCGACCCCTCCCATGGACTGTGAACCTCCATTCTAAGCCTCGGTTTGATCCATTCATTTGACTCTCATATTTCTACAGACTCTGGGTACTTGCTGTCCTCAAAATTCCTGTGCCCACCCCAGTTTCCACCTGGACTCCCATAACTTCTCACATGATCCCAAGAAGAGTCCGGGAATGTTCAGGGCAACTTAAAACCATAGCTGGGACCTTTCCCCAAGTGCCAGAAGTTCAATTTCCCTTAGTATTTTTTAAATCAGAGAGTCAAAGACCATTTGATGAATGTCACATGTGGGGAGGAATGGTTATACAGAAGCATCTAGATGGTACTAGAAGTGTGCAGCTAGCTCAAGGAAGTTTCTCTTTCTTACTCTTGACTCGCCATTGATAGAGGAACATTTTTGGTGGAGTTACCAACTTCTGACCTGCAAAGCTGTGTTTCATGAAACTTTAGGGAAGTGTTTCTGACTTGGATGGAATGTCTTGGTGTGATCAGAATATGGAAACCACTCTCTCAGGGAAGAAGTCCCAGTTCTGAAGAAGAGAGGATGTCTTTGTCTACTCACAGGACAGAAAGGGTGAGGAACACCTGCCCTCCTTGCATATCTCCCAAGATTGCTCAGTGGACTTCTATGAAAGGGGCATGAAACCTTGTGACATGTTACAAATAGAAAGTAGAATCATTTATCTTAGAGGAATACTGTCTAGAGGACGTAGTTTTGTCAAAACTCAAAGAACTGGGGTACCTGCATGGCTCAGTTGGTTAGGCATCCGCCTTTGGCTTAGGTCATGATCCCGGGGTTCTGGGATCAAGCCCTGAGTTGGGCTTTCTGTTCAGCGGGGAGCCTGCTTCTCCCTCTCCCTTTGCTTCTCCCCCTGCGTGTGCTCTCTCTCTCTGTGTCAAATAAATAAAATCTAATTTTTTTTTTAAATTAAAAGAAACAACTCAGAGAACCCTTTGGAAATAATGAAACCAAACTTTTATGTATACCATTCTTCTCCAAACTCCAAAGAGATCATTTTCTTGATATGTAGAAAGTATCTCTCACATTTAAATGCCTAAACTTATGTATATAGTGTGGACTGAGGTATTGCAAAGAAATCCATATTGATAAAAGCTATAAACTCAAAAATTTTAGTTTGTGTCCATTTGGATAGCACTTTTATGAAATTTCTTATTAACTAATATTTTTAAAAAGAAGGGTCACTTTTTAAAATTCTCAGAATTCACTAAGCTGCTAGTTCAATAAATACTACCTTTCACTTTAAGGATATCATAATAGTGAATTGTTACAGTGAGTGCTGGATTATAACTTAATATATTAATATAATATACATATAACTATAACAATAGTTATTGGTTTTGACATTTTCTTTGAGATCTGTCTTTTAAAAAAAGATTTAATATACATTGTTTTATGCCTTAGAGAGGGGAAATGAAAACATTCTGTTTATGGTTCACCATTTTCAGGACATTTTGTTGGGAAAATAGAAAATTTTCAGAAAAAAGATCCTAAAAATAAATCATGCAAAGCTCATGCCAAGCAAATACCTAGCTTTTTTTTTTGTTAAAGCTGTTAAGTATTTCTAAGTGTCAATCCAATGGGTAAAAGGTTAAAACAGGCTATTTCAGATCCCTCACTCCAAACATAATTGAAACAAATAAAAAATGTGTAACAATATTGTGTTCATAAGATAGAAATCACTGGAAGTTAATAAAAGCAGCCGAAAGGAGAGAAAGACAGGTAAGTAAAACTTATTATGTTATACAATTTAGCCCCTTTGACTAAGTTTATTTTTTTTTTTTTATTTTTTTAAAGATTTTATTTATTTATTTGACAGGGAGAGATCACAAGTAGGCAGAAAGGCAGGCAGAGAGAAAGGAGAAAGCAGGCTCACTGCTGAGCAGAGTGCCCGATGCGGGTCTTGATCCCAGGACCCTGAGATCATGACCTGAGCTGAAGGAAGAGGCTTAACCCACTGAGCCACCCAGGCACCCCCATTTGACTAAGTTTAAAGAGACATTGATAATAAATAAACTAAACCAGATAGGTCCAAAACAGGCCAACCAAAGACGTCATTAAACTAAAACTAAATTAAATTAATTTAAAATCAACGAAAATTTTAATTACATTAAAACTAACAGTTTTAATTACAGTTTCACTCATTCTGATTTATGCCTCAGCTTTTTAAAAAAAAATGCACATTTTCAGGGGTTTAAAGATAAGAATTTGGTGGGACTTGCCATATAGGGAGGCTCTCATTTTCATGGAAAACCACCGTTTAGGTGCCGATTTGGAGAGTATACGAGAGGGTACCTTGCAAATTTTAGAAGCTTTGGAATCAGACACAGACAGCGGGGCTCCACGCAGCAAGCGTTTCTGATTCAGTAGGTCTGGGGTTGGGCCCCAAGTGTACATTTCTAGCAAGTTTCTGGGGGATACGGTTGCCCCTGGTTCAGGGACCACACTTGGACAACTGCTGTTCTGGAGTGACTAACCTGATCTCTTTGTTTTACAGGCTTTCCCCAGAGCCAAATCTAGAGGCAGGAACCTGATTCCCAGGTCACCATCATCCTGCTGTTTCTACCAGCACAAATTCTCTGGAAGGATCACAGCCTTTGGAGCTTAAGCCTTGTTAATGATGAGAGGCTTTTCTATATACTCCTGGGCAAAAGAAAAATATACATTCGCTAATTAGCTGTAATTGGGCAGCCCTGTTAGCAATAAAGTCTGTGCTAGGGGATTTGAAGAAATTCTGACATCTTTTTTCACTCTTACTGACACAGGCAATCTGGAGACAAGAAAAAGATGGAAAAGTAGCCCAAAGAAAGTCTTCAAAATGAGAATCAGAAAATAAATGAACCCTCACATCTCACAAAGTTTTTTTTTTAAATCCTTTGATCTAAGTAACAAGCAACAATACCTGAAGATAATAAGATACCTTTCTTATCACATTATGCTTTTTTAATATGTGAAATATATTTAATTATTAAAAGGTGGCATGGTACTTACCTTGTGCTGGGCATTATCTAAAACACTTTACAGAGGAAACTTTAAATTGTCCTGGTAGCTCTGTGACAGGACATTATTCTCGCTCCCATCTTGCAAGATGAAGAAACCGTGACAGGGAGAATTGCAGTAAGTCCCCAAAGCCACATGGCCAATAAGTGGCAGCCCAGGGATTCGAACCCAGGCAGCAGCGTGAGCCAGCACTTGTGCTCTTGGCCACCTCTCTCTGATGCTTGATTATAGGCTCCAGCTAGAACAATCCCACCCACTCAAAACCTGCCCGTGCATTAGAGTTCCCGGGAGTGTGTTGAAAATGTGCTCATGCACGGTCCTTCCCTGACCAATGGAATCTTTTCAGGTAGGATCCAGGCATTGGTATGTTTATGTGGTTTTTTTATTTTATTTTGCTATTTTAGGAGGGAGAGAGAGATAAAGGAGGCAGGGCGAGGGGCAAAAGGAGAGAGAATCTTAAGCAGGCTCCACCCCGGTGCAGAGCTCCATCTCACGACCCCGGGATCATGACCTGAACCAAAATTAAGAGTCGGATGCTTAACTGACTGAGCCAGCCGGGCACCCCACCAGCGATATGGTTTAAAAGAGCCCAGGGGCTGCTAAGGTGCAACCAAGATGGAGAAGAATTGTGCTAGAATGTCAAGTGACTACCTTGAGCCTCCAGTGTGTGTTTTCTTTGAAAATAACCGAGGACAGGGAGGCTGACAGGTGCACTACCCGCACTTTGGAGAGGAACAGTGGAGAGAGATGGATCCCAGACCCTTCGCTGCAGAGACATCTCTCCAAGTATGCCAAAACCAAGAAAGTAGGAGGTGAAATTATATCACTCAAATGGATGAATTATAGCAATGCATTGGATTCACCCATATATGGCTTTGGGTTATTGGTGACTATACCCTTTGCCCAAACAACTGTACTCCTCCCATGCTTTATTTGGTCTTCATTCTTGTTTTATACACAGAAATAACCTAATTTATCACGCACACCTTGACTGATTGATTGATTGATTCATTGACTGATTGATTTTACCTTGGAAATTCGGATCTAATGAATCCTGGCACCTTCTTTGTTACCTGGCCAGAGAGCATCGGTCTGCAAGTTTCGGATTTCAGGGCAAACTTGTGACTGATGCTGTTACCAGCCAGTCCGGGAAAGAGTTGAGACTCACATGGAGAGAGAATTCAGGTTGATGCTGTTAGGAAGAAATGGCTGGCCTCAGGGTTACCTTGTTTCCCTTTGAAAAGTTCTTACTGTAAGCCGGCAGCGGCGCCAAAACAAAATTAAAACAAAAGTAACCACAAGGCTTTAATACCAATTAAAAGAGATTAAGGAGGAAATGATTACTAAGAATTAAATCGTCACAAATAACAACAACAACAAAAATAGTAACATTAACAGTGTAAGACTGTCACACATTAGTACTCTCTAGTTCCTGGTAATTGGGGTCGGATCTGATAGGGCAGAACAGCAGCCGCTTGTCATCCCATGAACCTCCCAGTCCAGGTCTTAATCCTCCCAGCTCACTACTCCCACCCAAGCAACTGCAACCCATCTCATTTACAGTCACAGGGAATGGGTGTGGGAGCCAAGGACCTTTCTCCAGTATGTCGTGATTTGAACCCCGCTCTGACGCCAAATCAGGACCGGATGCATAAATTATGGGGCCCCTGCAAAATGAAAATGTGAATTAAGAATTTCAAAATGGTGGCAGCAGAGCATTGAACTAAGAGCAGGGTCCTCCTAAGGGTGGGGGCCCATGGGAGGGCACAGGTCACAGGCCACAAAGCCCACCCTACTCCATGTTCTTGCTGTTGGAAATGGGTTCAGGTCTGGCGGCATCAGCTTGCCCTGGGAGCTAATTAGAAATACAGAACCTTGGCTCCCTCGGAGAAACACACTGAATCAGAGGCTGAGTCTTGACAAGACTCCCCGGGGGGAGTTCTTTGTGAGACCAGTAAACATTGAGCCCTCTCCCCTGTGCTTGCCTTTGTGAGGTGATTTTCAGAGCACTGTGATCTAAATCACCGCCATCACCACTCAGGGTGCAAAGAGAGCCAAGTCCTTTATTTCTCCAAGTAGCGGCACAACTCTCATCTGTACATATTAGCAGGAAGTCCTGCCTCTCCAGGAGTCCTTCCGTCTTGCAGCTCAGGAAAGCCTGACCAGCCCCAACAGACCCACCAGGGCAGACAGGTGTAAAGCCTTGGACAGATACGGGCACACAGGTACAGAGATGCTCCTGCCGGCATGCATCCTTAATGAACCCCCATGTGGGAGTGCTTAAGGTGCACTACGGAACCTCTTGTGCAAGCACCTCTTTCCCTGCAGGACAGTGGAGTTACCTGGGATCACTACAGTCCCTGAGTGAGACTCCGGTGATATTGAATTTCAGGATGTTATGTATGCATCCCGGTTTACTTCCTTCTGTGAAGTTCCCATGGTAAGCAGAACAATGTCTCCCAGAGACATCCGCATGTTGGGGACCCCCCAAACCTGTCAGTATGCTACCTTACATAGTCAAAAGGCTTCTGCGGGTGTTACGAAGGATCTCCCATCACTTAGATCCTGGCTGCATGTTTGAATCCCTTGGACGACTTAAACAAACAAAATACCCTATCATAAACCACTTAAATGAGAATTTCATGTGGTGTGGCCTTGATGGGGAGATTATCCTGCACGACACAGGACTATACACGTGGACCTGATGTAATCACAAGGGTCCTTACAAAGGGGGGCAGTAGGGTCAGAGTCAGGGGAGATGTTGGGGAAGGAGAGGCTGGAGTGACATGTTATTGTGGCTGGGAAAGGCAGCAAAATGGCTCTTCCCTGGAGCTTCCGGAAGAAAGGCAAAGCCCATTTTATGCCAACTCATTAGAGACTTCTGACTTCCAGAACTGGAAGAAAATAAATATGTTGCTTTTAGCTGCTAAGTCTGTGGTCTTTTGGTATAGCACATGGGACCCTGATACAGATCCTGAGTAAATGTATCTGTCTCTTCCCAAAGCAATAAGCTCAGCGTATGAAGTTTGCCTCCATGGGACACCAGATCCCTGAAGACCTGCCTCCTGGGAAAACAGGTGTTTATCACACACCCATGAGAGGCCACTCACAAGACAATAATGTACCCCAATGACTGACGTGTCACCCTAGAACAATTTGCCTTAGGAATTAATACTCCTAGAAGTTTTTACAGAAAATTCCGGCACAATTTTAAAATTCCACCTCCTCGGTCATGAAGTTACCCGAGACACTGTAGCAGGTCGGGATGTCTGCTGATCTACCACGGCATGTCCACACTTCCTTCCCTCTACTCGTTGCCCTTCTAAATCTAGTGTCTTCCTGACTTCACAGACTCTCTCTGTCCCACAGAACCTACTGACTTGTCCTGTCTGGATGTAGATGGGCACTCTTCCCTTTCTTTGCAAATTTCCTAGGATCAGTGACCGCCCCCCTGCTTGCTGATTTCTGGGCAAAGGGACAGGTATAGTCCGCAGGTGATGGGAAGGAGAATTCAGAGTAACAGTTGTCTTCTCTGATGGAGGGGAGCATGCACTTAGATCCTGGCTGCATGTTTGAATCCCTTGGACGACTTAAACAAACAAAATACCCTATCATAAACCACTTAAATGAGAATTTCATGTGGTGTGGCCTTGATATCTGTATTTTAAATCCATCTTCCAAAGTGTAACCAAGTTCTTACACAGAGGATGACCCACTCATGAGATGAGTCTTTCGGGTGGGAAGTCCTGGGTTTCAGGTGGGGGAGAGGGTTACCTTGCAGAATCCACCACAGACCATAGACCTATCCAAACTGAAAAAATAACCCATGGGGACTATGACTCAGTAGGTCCTTAGAATCCAAACGTGCCCTTGGGCTCCCAACATTAAAATTCTGCCATTTACTGGTTAAGGCATCTTCCTTCTCTTCCCCTCAGTATCCTCATCTGTAGAATGGAATGATTGTCCTTACTTCTTTTTTTTTTTTTTTAAGATTTTATTTATTTATTTGACATAGAGAGATCACAAGTAGGCAGAGAGGCAGACGGGGGGTGGGGGGGAAGCAGGCTTCCCACTGAGCAGAGACCCTGACATGGGACTCAATCCCAGGACCCTGAGATCATGACCCAAGCTGAAGGCAGAGGATTGACCCACTGAGTCACCCAGGCACCCCGAAAGTCCTTACTTCTTTGAGTGAGAATTGAATTATATGCGAGGGCCTACTATAGACACCCCTGAGAGATACATGCTTCTTTCAGCTTCCTATGGAGCCTAGGGTTTGGGGGTTGTGCAGAAAGCCACTCCCCATGTCCCCAGCTGCTGGGCCATCCTGCTAGCCCAAGAGGAACAGCCCTCATGTCTGTTTTGTTCCATTCCTGACATTGTACACACTGTGATCTCTGCAAATTAATGGGGTTCCTCAAAGCAGCACAATAACTGGGTGTTAAAGACACTCAGGGCTCAGGCTTTTGTGGTTGGTGTTTCTTAAGCTCTGTGCAAGGGCAGGGGGCAGACATCTGTTGCTTTGGAGTCTACGAGAATCGCCAGCCCCTCACGCCTTCCACACGAGCACAACAGTGGTGTGCCACGCCGTACCTGGATTTAATAACTGGTGATTGAAACGATTATAGTATTTAGCTTTAGATCTTGTTCCAAAGGCAATAAATCTTTTCTGGTGCGCGGGCATGCTGTGATAACCCAGATGCTGATGGAATCTGTCAATGGCATCTTCTCCACTTTGAACATCACTGCCTTCTCCAGTGGCCGAGGACTTTCTGTGAGCCGGTACTCACCTGGGGCTCACAAGGCAGCACAGCACATTTGAAAGGCTCTTTCCCAGAGCAGAAGCCGCCTTTCTAGAGGTCTCCGAGCTTGTTCACGGACCCTGATCTGTCCTGGAAAAACGGCACGTTCCAGAGGTGTGTTGGTGCCCTGGCTGGTGGTCACCTTTGCATTCAAACATGTCTGCAAGAAAGGACATGTGCCAGGAGATGTGGGGTGGGGGAGATGCTTATAGCAGGAGGAGAAGCATTCCTGAGACTTTTGGAGGAAGTATCACCATCCCGTGGAGACTTTTATGCAGGAATCCCAGAGAAAAGACAGATTTGGGAGGGGGATACAGAAAGACGAGAAACTGGACAGGTTTCTTGTCCCCACAAAGCCTGAGTGGAGGTCTGCAGGTGACAGGAAGGGACAAGTTGCTAGCAGTTCAGCTATTTCCATTCTAAGGCCTTGTGTGCTGGGCGGGGCAGGAAAGATACCCTAAGAAGAGTGAGCCACAGAGATCCTATCCCTTCAGGGGAGGGTGTCAAGTTCAGGGAGGAACAGCCACAAATAGCTTTTCTGGAAGTCTTGCCAAATGGGACGTTTCTGTGTTCCTTCTGTAAACACCCTCTATCTTGGAGCTGGGCAGGAGACTCTCATCACCCCACCCCCCCCCACCCCCCCGCCCCGGGAACCATGTGACTCTACTGGGAAAAGCTTAACTGTTGAAAAATGCGGAGTCTGTGGAACCTTTACGAAGATCCTAGAAATTAGCCAACCTGAGGGACTTGTTGTCCGTACCTAAAAGTCGTCTTTCCTTTTTTTCAGGCTTTTGTGTTCTTCTTTTTTAAGTTTTGAAACCCCCTCCTTCCTGTTTTAGTCAGCCATGGAACTTAGATACGTCCTAATTTTGCTGGTGTTCATTTTTGGACTAAAAGGATAACAGCTTGGGGTGCCTGGGTGGCTCAGTGGGTTAAAGTCTCTGCCTTTGGCTCAGGTCATGATCCCAGGGTCCTGGGATCGCGCCCCACATCGGGCTCTCTGCTCAGCAGGGAGCCTGCTTCCTCCTCTCTCTCTGCCTACTTGTGATCTGTCAAATAAATAAATAAAATCTTAAAAAATAAAAATAAAAAGATAAAAGGATAACAGCTTATATGGTGAGCTGGGGGACAGTTTCTATCCAGAGCCTTATGCCCTAGGAGAGAATCACATGGTTATTTATTTTTAAAGAAGCAAGATACTGTTACATAAAGGCATTCTGAGAGAATGTCTATTCTAGGGCACAATTTTTCTTAAGCTAATATTTTCTTTCAACGTTCTTTCTCAGTCTGACTTTTTTTGAGGCTGACACTGTTTCTTAAAGATTGTCACGTTCTTTGGGATAAACCTGGGATCTTTCTTCAAATTATAGATGTTCCTGGGGCTTGGTCATTTTGTTTAAAAATAATGTGCCTTGGGGGCACCTGGGTGGCTCAGTGGGTCAAGCTGCTGCCTTCGGCTCAGGTCATGATCCCAGGGTCCTGGGATCGAGCCCCACATCGCATGGGGCTCTCTGCTCAGCAGGGAGCCTGCTTCCTTTCCTCTCTCTCTGCCTGCCTCTCAGTCTACTTGTGATCTCTGTCTGTCAAATAAATAAATAAAATATTTTTAAAAATAAAATAAAATAATGTGCCTTAAGTTCGTATTTAAATGGAAATTTTTAGATGTGCCCCCAAAAGGTCAGGTTCCCCCTATACCTCCTGACGCAAACTTAGCTGATTATCAGAAGGAAGTCATTCAATTGAGTCTTAAAAGGATTTCTACCCTCATGTGAGGACATGTAATTTTTGGCACAAGTGCCATGGGAAGAACACAAAGTTTGCTTCCTACCTCTTGGCATCAAAAAATTATCAGAAAAGCTTCTGATTAGGGGGAAAGACACGGAATCTCACAGTGATGCCCTTGGGGCTCTAACCTATAAAAGAAGGGCAAATCCGTCTGTCCTACAGTTTCCACATCCCTCTTCAACATAGGGTTGCAACTGAGATACGCTTCCAGAAAGTGAGAAGAAACTTTACGAAGAAGTCTGTTTTGAATTTTTATGCGATCCCAAGAGACTTCAAGATACAGTTTCCGATCCCTCAGAAAACATTCCGATCTACTCTAGATCTGAACACTAAGATTAGATGAAACAGTGATAAACGCAAAGCATCTGAATTTTAGTGAATTGCTTAACTCCTACTCCCCGGGGTTGCCTTTAAATGCATCTTTAATTATAATGGACACATTCATCTGCTGCTTAAAAAAAAAAAAAAAGAAAAATCTTTGTGTCGGGAATCACGTGTGAAAGCACAGACCTGATTGTCGAGACTGGCATATGTTTGCCTGACATCCCCAAATTTCAGGGACATTGCCTAAGAACAAGCAAATTTAAAAAGGGAACAGACAAGCTTCAATCTGCAAAAAAACTGGATTGCCAGACCTACCTGCGTCAGCGCCACTCACCTACACTGCTCCTGGCTGCTTCTCCGTCTTCTATCGTCTCGCTGTCTACATTCCTCTGGTTCTTGTTAGCTGGCAACTGATGATGCCCACACTCCAGATGTGCCCCGAACCTCGAGTCTTCTACTCACCTGCACACAGGTCTCCCTTGGACAGGCTCTTCCCATCTTCAACTACCCCTTCGCTCCTTGCTTTAGAAATCAGTCTCTCACAGAAATCTCAGTTTTCCAGACACCGGGGAGGCTCAGTCAGTGAAGCGTCTGACTCTTGGTTTCAGCTCAGGTGGTGATCTCAGGGTCGTGAGATCGAGCCCCGTGTCAGGCTCCCTGCTCAGAGTAGGGTCTGCTTGACATTCTCCCTCTCCCTCGGCCCCTCCCCCCTTGCTCTCTCTAAATTAAATAAATGAATCTTAAAAATAAAATAAAATAAAATAAATCTCAGTTTTGTTTTCCAGTCCACATAGTATGAAGATGGTTCTCGTTAGATGTGGTCAGAACTCCCATCAGGCACTACTCCTGGCAAAAACATGAACATTAGATTGGCTTCGATTAGTATTGTGAAACTGACAAATGATACATCTGGTGAGACCCTAGGAAAGAGAAGCGGAGTGACCCTGGGCATCGTCCAAAGCTAAACTTCCCCTTTGTCACTCGAAAGGGATGTGCAGCGGTCCCGCAATGAAGTACAGTGAAAGGAGAGTCCCTAAAGATCTTGGCACAGTCTCAGAGAGAAGGAGGGACTGGGCAGCTGGATGTGGTTTCCATGCCCATTGGAAACCCATCTCACCCCAGAGGAATCCTGCATCAGGTAGTCTTAACTGGATCATGAAAGAGTATCACAAGCTGTTTCTTCTATCTTTTTTGTTGTTGTTGTTTGTTTTTAAGATTTATTTATTTATTTGAGGCAGAGTAAGAGGAGCAGAGGGATACAGAGGAAGAATCACGCAGACTCTGCACTAAGCATGGAGCCCGACTCAGGGCTCCATCTCACAACCTATGTGATCATGACCTGACCCAAAACCAAGAGTCATTTACTCAAATAAATGTGCCACACAGGCACCACTGCTTCTTTTGATTTAATTCCCAATAATATTTGTGATTAGGTATTGGTATGTACATGTATATGTATATGTATATGGAAAGAAGGTGTGGCCGAGAGGTGGATTCCAGGAAGGCGACCTCCCTCCCTGTAAATTACTAAGTTAGAATATGGGTTCTATCAGTTAGTCTTTTTAACTTGGTTAATGCCTTCCCTCCTCAGTCCCAGTATGCTGAAAGAACAAGTTTCTCAACCCATGAGTCTGGAATCCAAACTTGAATGTGGCAAGGTCACCAGAAAATGCCACTTGACACGGCCTTGGAGGAGATGACCATCTGTGTACCACAGACCACAACCAGCATGCTCCCCTTTGAACCTCTCCAGATGGCCCATGTTTGTATGTCTCAGATGTGAGAATCAGATTCCCTCATTCATGAGAGAAATGCTTAGTAAATTCAAGCTGACTGGAACATGCCTCAACCCGTAAGTGATGGGAAGTTTTTTCCAGGCCAGTTTTCCACCATTCCCATTTTCTGTCAAGAGTTCCAGGATTCTTTAAGATTATGTGTGTGTGGGGTGCCTGGGTGGCTCAGTGGGTTAAAGCCTCTGCCTTCGGCTCAGGTCATGATCCCAGGGTCCTGGGATCAAGCCCCGCATCAGGCTCTCTGCTCAGCGGGGAGCCTGCTTCCTCCTCCCTCTCTGCCTGCTTCTCTGCCTTCTTGTGATCTCTATCTGTCAAATAAAAATAAATTTAAAAAAAAAGATTATGTGTGTGTGTGTGTGTGTGTGTGTGTGTATAATTTATTTAGAGAGAGAGAGCATAAGCAGAGGAAGGGGCAGAAGGAGAGGGAGAGAGAGAATCCCAAGCAGACTCCCTGTGCCCCACATAGGGCTCCATCCCAGCATCCTGAGATCATGACTTGAGCCAAAACCAAGAGTTGGACACTCAACTGACTCAGCTACCCAGATGCCCCAAGAGTTTCTTAAAGTGAGCTGAGCTTAAAGGCTCAGCAGCATGAATCTCAATCTTTATGTGGTCAGACAATGTGCCCTGTTGATTATTTTAATAACACCTGGACTGTCTTGCCTTCCTTTGTCCACCATTGCAGACCTAAATCTGGATGTCATTAGCTTACACGGGGGTAAAATCGGTGGGTTCCTGACTCTCGCACTTGCCTCTAATGTCATTTCTAAACTCCTCCATCTGGCACATCTCTTATAATTAACATGGCCAATTAGATCCAACCCAACCCCTTCATTAAATTTATCCATAATTTGGCCTGACAATAGCCAAACCCACCTTATTTTCATTGTTCAAATATAGACCTCACACTCACTTGTCTTGTGGGCTATCAGTTATCTATTGCTGACTAACAAACCATTCATCCCAAATGTTCACGCTTAATATGCCAATACATACATACATATATATATCTATATATATATTTTTTTTTTTTTTTCTCACAGAGCTGCAATTTGGGAAGGGCTATGTGGTGGACAATGAGTGTGTTCTATGTAGCATCAGCTGGAGCCCCTGAGTAGGAACCAGAGGATTGACTTTCAAGATGGCCACCCCCACTGCTGGCAAATTGGTGTTCAGCCAGGACTGTGGGGTGGGTGTCTCTTCATGTCCACAGGCTGTCTGGGCTTCCTCACAACATGGTAGTGGGTTCCAACGGTCAGCATCCCAAGGGAATTAGGAAGAAGTTTCATCACATTTTATGTCCTAATCATGAGGCTACCCAGATCCAAGGGGGAGGGAATGAGAGATCATGCAGGCATTCTCTGGAAAGTGCAATCCACCACATGTAGCCCAAGAACGGTTGATTGGTTTAGGTTGGATAGTTCAGTGACATTTCCTACCTAGTGGGGCCAGGTGTCAAAGAATCACGTTCCTGGGGGTGCCTTTGCGGCTCAGTTGGTTAAGCATCTACCTTCAGCTCAGGTCACAATCCCAGAGTCCTGGGATGGAGCCCGGCATTGGCTCCCTGCTAAGTGGAGAGTCTGCTTCTCCCTCTCCCTCTGCTGCTCCCCCGGCTAATGTTCTTTCTCTCTTGCTCACTCTCTCTCAAATGAATAAATAAGTAAAATCTTAAAAATAAAAAATGATGTTCTAGGCTCTTGGAGAGTCCATCTCCTCTTACAGCTCCAAAAACCAAGACAAATAGAAATTATGGCTTGGGGTGCCTGGGTGGCTCGGTGGGTTGAGCCTCTGCCTTCGGCTCAGGTTATGATCTCAGGGTCCTGGGATTGAGTCCCGCGTCGGGTTCTCTGCTCGGCGGGGAGCCTGCTTCCCTCCTCTCTCTCTCTCTCTCTGCCTGCTTGTGATCTCTCTGTCAAATAAATAAAATCTTTAAAAAAAAAGTTTAAAAAAAAAAAAAAAGAAAGAAATTGTGGCTTGCCCGAGTCATGGTGAGTGACAGCTCTGGGAACAGCAGGCAGATTTTCATTCGGTAGGTTCCGGTAGGGGTTGGGGAGTGTACACGTTTAATAGATGTCCTGGATGACTTGCTCAAACAGGCATGTTTGGGTCCCATGCTGCTGCACTTTACCACTCAGGGGAGCTATGGTTAGCAAAGGACACATGGGCAGCGGGTTAATAGAAGCTCAGGAGGGTGTGTTTGCAGAGCCCGGATATTCAAGCCCCTCTCCAAATGGAAGCCATTATTACTAGTCCAGAGCCCTGGTACACCAACTAATCTCCCTGGATAATTGGGAGAATGACGAGTCAAGTTCCCCATCCTGCCCTGGAGACACGGGAATCAGGCACCAACTTGCTGTTGATAATTTAATCCGTGCTGGTGTGCTGGCATGCTGCCTTTTCCCCACAAATGATTCACGGAGAAAGGAACCTGTTGCCACAAGCTGGAGTCCTTCAGGTACCAGCTGCAGCTGTGAACTGGCAGAGGCAGGAGCGCCCTTCATTATGCAATTATCCATAATTAGGTGCTCATTACTACTTTATCAACGGGGAGCCAGCGCCCACCTGTGCAGGGCTGTCGCGGGCGGGGGGGGGGGGGGGACTGGCAAGCCAGTGGAACAGAGCCTTGCTTGTTGTCTAGGAACATGACAGGGAGACTCTGTCATCCCAACCTGCACAGGAGGAGGGGGCAGGGCCATGCAGCACGCAGACAGGTGCAGACACGTGGAGGCCAACTCTGTAAATGACGCAGATGTCCTCATGCTGGCGTTCAGGTTTGGCTTAGGGTAGATGCCCATAGAGATGGAGAGTGGAAGGACGTAAGGGAGATGCCCCTTTGTCCTCAGTCAGTAGAAAAGCATTTCTGTTCAAAACAAGCTTCCTTAGTTTAGAAACGAGGGTTGGGGCTGGGGAGGAATGGGACAGAATGTGTTTAATTCTTTCTCCACGAAAGAAATCATCTGCAATGAAGTACCTGCTGGGCCCAAATTTGGAGCAAGGGTGCTTTCTAATACCTCTTTTTACCTCCTGCCCCAGAGCGCCTGGCAATTGCTGGAACACTGCCCACGTTTGGATAAGTTGGGGGGGGGGGTTCCTGGATAAAATACAGGTGGAAAACAGGAGATCTGTAGAGAAGGTCCACCTTCAATACACAGAGAAAATATGTGTGATGGCCTTGTTCCCTCAGGGGACAGGAACGCAAACATCCAAATACTTAAGGTAATTCTTTGGTGACAGGAAAGCAAATATCGAAACACTTAAAGTAATTCTGTAAGGAGAGGGTTTACTTTTCATGGGAAAATAAGCAAGAGACAAACACATTATTACGGATAATGAATTGGCAGAACAATTAATTCTTCCTGACCTTCTAGAAAAGAAAAGTGTAAGAGTAAATGTACTGATGTGCCTGTTGAAATGCATTGTAAAGGGCTGGAAATTAAAAGATTCAGGTTCTAACCCACAGACACAGGTACACTTACTTTGGGGACTCCAAGTTCAGAATTAGCCTCAACATACATGGGAGTTCTGGAAATAGGGATGATGTTTGCACAATGCTGTGAATAGCCTCTAAACTTAATTTTACACTAAATATACATAAAGAAGTATGAATTTAGAAGATGTTAAGGGTGTCACTTTTGAAATATTTCATGGATAATACTGGTTCAGGTAGAGTGATAGTGAAGGGAAAGATAGAGCAAAGGAATAGAGTGTTATTTTGCTTGTTATACCAAATTGATTAAAACTGTAAATACTGAAAAAAATAACATAAGTATTCTAGACAACAATTTGGGAAACTTTTTTTTTTTTTTTAAAGTCATCTTGTGTGGAAGGTCCTATTTAAGCTTCATAGAAATCCTCTACACCAAAATTGTTAAATTGAACCACATAATTTAAAATTCTTGCATGGTATATAGCAATGTTTTTAAATATCATGTGCAAAGTCAAGACCTATGATGTAAAGAAAATATAAAGGAACTTATGTGTACATCTAGAAATATATTACGGTGGCTATATATATATAGGCATATATAGATACATATGAAAGAATATAAACATAAAGAAGCGGTGCCTGGGTGACTTGTGGGTTAAGCAACTGACTTTTGTTTTCAGCTCGGTCCTGATCTTAGGGTTGTGAGATAACAGCCTTGTGTCAGGCTCCCAGATGGTTGTGGATCCTGCTTAGGATTCTCTCTCTTCCTCCTTCTGCCCCTCCCCCAACCCTGCATGCGCGCATGTGCGCGCGCTCTCAAATAAATAAATAAAAACTTGGAAAGTGTGATGAAGGACTGATTTTTGTGGTATTCAGAACCCATAAAAATTAATTGAAAAAAAAAATCCAATGGAAAAATGTAAAAGGGGCAGGAATGAGCAGTTTACAAAAATAAGTATCACTAGTGAATAAATAAATACCTCTCACTCATAATTAAAGAAGTGCCTATCGTGTCAACAATGCAATGTCAGTTTTTACCTGTAAGATTGGTAAATATTAAGATTTGTACTAGGGTGGCTGGGTGGCTCCATCATCAAGCGTGTGCTTTCAGCTCAGGTCATGATCTCAGGGTCCTGGGATCAAGCCCCGCATGGGGCGCTCTGCTTGGCAGGAAGCCAGCTTCTCCCTCTCCTACTCCTCCTACTTCTTGTGTTCCCTCTCTCGTTGTCTCTCTCTCTGTCAAATAAATAGATAAAATCTTTAAAAAGAAATGGTTTATAGTAGACTTGAAAGATGTTTAGAGAGTCAATCTTAAACCTTAGCAGAGCACATGAAATCTTAATCATGTGCAGAGATAGAGGAATTAACTTGATGGTGGTAATAGTTTTGTGATCTATATGTGGATCTAGTCCTCATACGGTCCACCTAAAACTTACATACATGCCACTAATATCTCAATAGAAGATAATAAAGGGTCACCAGTCACTTTCTGTGAGGCCACAAGCAATTGCTAATAAGGATGGAATCCTATTAGAAGGAGTCAATGCCTCCTGTGTCTTTCCTCTACATCTCTGAAAACATGAAGGCATGATCCCTTGGCATTAGATCAAGGAGAATAGAAGCAGGAAGGACAGAGGGATCTTAAGAAAGATCAGCTGCATTTTTATTCTCTATTTTTAATTTATTTTTATTTTTTAAAAGTATATTATCAATTTATTTGAGGGAGAGAGTGAGAGAGAGAGAGAGCACCAGAAGGGGGAAGGGCAGAGAGAGAAGAGAAGCAGATGCCCCAGTGAGTGGGGAGCCCACTGTGGGGCTCAATCCCAGGACCCCAGGATCATGGCCAGAACTGAAGCAGGCATTTAAAAGACTGAGCCACTGGGTGCCCCCAAGAAAGCTCAGCTGCATTTTTAGGGACTATTTTTATTACATGAACATTTGCCCTGGCTATCTCTTCTGCTTGGAGAGCATATTCCCTAAATATCCACTCAAGTAACTGATTACTATCATTAAAACTATAACGTCTTTTGGGCTCGAGATTCCCACCTTTCTCTTTTAGATTCCATCTCCCATAGTTTGTAACACTTTCTAACAGATTATTTAAGATGCAAAAAGATACATATTATGTTTATTTTTTTGTTAGTTGTTTTTTCTCCACACTCTCTCTTTCTCTTTCTAACACACACACACACACACACACACACACACACACACACATTATGCATAAACAGCACACAGGAAGGGGGTATTTTCTGCACAATAATGCATTCTAAGCATTTATAAAAGTATCTAACACATGACACAAGCTCAAAAATTTGTGGAATAAACAAAAGGATGAATGTCCCTTCGTGCTTCTCTCAGATACCCTTTTGTGTTAGAATCTTAGCATTTCTGTTACTGTTACAAGAATAGTTAGTGATTTTGATCTTTATGATGGGTAATGGTTCAGACAAACCATAGTGATGGATAGTCGAAGACATTTTGTCCATCCACCTCTCTGCCACGAGCAGCCCATGTAACCTTGCAAGTGCCTTCCCTCTGTGGGATTGGAATAGAAACCCAAGACCTTTATTTTGATATATCACCTCGATTACTCATTATAGAAGTGGAGATGCCAGATGCTGGCTGTGTCCTTTTCTCATCTCATTGAATGAAATGAATTGGGACGAGTGAGGCAGCCATCTTTCCTTGGGAGAGGAAGAAGTTGGGAGCCAAAGACACGATGAGAAGCGGAGTCTGTGGACAGGCAGTTAACAAAGTGAACTATCCAGGGGAGACAGAAAAGAGCAAACCATCACTGTAGTGGCTAGGCTTTAAAACTCCAGGGTGTTCCATTTGCCCTTTGCCATAAAAATGACAGAGTTGGGTTAAGGATTCTGCACCCCTTATTAGCCATTAGCATTAACAACAAAGATGAAAGACCCCAAAGGCAATTTTTGTCACTGAGATCTGAATTTATTTCCCTTTGCTGAATCTTAAATTAGTAGTTAACTGATGGTGAGATCTGTACCAAGAGGAGGTCATGTTTCCAGCTAACGTTTCCTAAAGCCATTAGATATCGGTATTTCCCCCCTATAAATTCAGAAGCTGGAGTCTGACAAGACTAATAAGGGGGGAAAATCAACACTCAATCACACTATCTTGAGTTTATCTTTCAGAAGCAGATGTAGGCTCCTAGCCTATCTCTTGTAACTACCCGGCAGGATGCAATATAAGAAGAACTCCTAGATGGGAGCTTTAGTAGAGAAAATCCTTTTTGTGTTTGATCTTCCCCTTTTCCAGAAATACTGACAGTTGCTGGGGACCATTATCTACTTACCAGGGTTTACGTGTGGTTTAGATCTCCTAGATTACTTTTAAGCTAAGATCCAGTTGAAAAGAGAGTACAAAGGAAGTTTGTTTGTTTGTTCCAAACACAGAATTGAGTGGGATAGTTCTAAAAGAAACTGTGTATTCCATTTTGGTCAAGGGAAGGCCTTTAATTCCACCTCTGACTTCTAAGAGTCTCCATATAGAGAATACTTTTCGAAATTGTTTATTATGCTGTCTCTTAAATGGCATGGCCATAGCTTCTGGAGAGCAACAGAAAGTAAGGAAGAATACTAGTGTTTACAGAGGTCAGTTATTTACATGGTATTATGCTTTCTCATATATGTGGCAATTTAATGCTCCCATTAGCTCTGTTTGGTAGAAACTGTTCCCATTTACAGACAAAGCTATTGCCTACAAGCGCTAGAATGGCAGGATCAGGATAGACGAATCTGGAGACCCCGATTGGAGAGCCCTTGATTTAGACCTTGAAAGCTTTTATATTTCTGCTTAGTACACCATCAGGCCTTTGTTTGATTTAGCCAATCACTAAATATTTATTGAGTGTCAATTACCTCTTAAGTGTTATGCCAGGTTCCAGATACAAAAGTTATCAAGAGATTCATCCTTCGCACTTATCACTTGGTCTCTTCGGAAAGACTGTATTCGTCTTTATGCACATGGATAAACGTATGATTTTAAGATTGTGATAAGTGCTATGAAGGAAATCACAAGATGCAGTGAGACTCAATGAGGAAGAAATTTCACCTGGGCTGCTCCAGGGACAAGAGATTTAGCAGAAAGGAGATACCTAGAAGATTCTGAAGTAGGAAGAGCACATGGGAGAAATACAGGAGACCAGGGTCACGGGGGATTGTTGTCTGTCAGAGTTTGAGAAACAAGCCTAGAGAGATAAGCAGCAGCCAAGTCACAGAGAGCACAGTCGGTCATGGGAATAATTTTGGACTTTATCTTGAAATCATTGCGGGGAAGTTTATGCAAGGGAATGACATAATTGATTTGCATTATTTTAAGATCATTTAGTTGTTAGAAAATAGACTGGAGAGGATGTAGGATGTAGGAAGTAAGTTAGGAAGCTATAACTATGGTCCAAGTGAGAAAGGAATGAGGCAGGAGAGAATTCTCTTCCTCTCCCCCTCTCACTTTGGATAAATGATGATGGAAGATGTCAGCAATGAATCCAGGTTTGAGCAACTGACCCAAGATGGTGTTATCCGCTGAGATGGAAAAGTCAAGGCAAAGACAAATTTAGGAGAGTTTTGGGGGGAGGATGGGGTTTAGCATTCAACTCCAAGCACACTGAGGTAGAGATGATTCAGTGAAGTAAATGGCACAACGACAGCTTATTATTATGTGACTAGGAGTTCAAAAGAGGGGTCTGGACCGGAGATATAAATTGGGGCTTGGTATGTGAACGTGGGACGTCAACAGTATCACACAATGATTAAGAATATTTGGAGTCAGGTAGCCTAGATTTGGGTCTCAGCCCCATAACTTATTGTAGGACCTTGGACAAATTTCCTCAGCCTTCCATGCCTGCTTCCTTTTTAATGTAAGGGAGAATATTCACATAGAATCCTCATAAAAAAGGACTAAAAAGCTAGTGGGTGCCAAGAACTTAAATCTTATTTTAGTTTTATTGGTAATAGTAGTAATAATAGTAGTAATTTAAAAATTGAGCATATGAGGGATACCTGAGTGGCTCAGTTAGTTAAACGTCTGATTCTTGATTTTGGCTTAGGTCATGATCTGAAGGTTGTGAGATCAAGCCCCACACTCAATGGGGAGTCTGCTTGAGATTCTCTCTCTCCTCTAAAAATAATTTGAGCATATGAAAGGGCAAAAGACTAGAAAACTTGCCTAAAGAGAGCATAGAGTAAGAAGGAGGACAAGCCCCAATTTCTAAGGAAAGATGAGTCTGAAAAGTCAATCAAGAAGTAGACATCAGAGAAGTAGGAGAAAATCAGAAGTTGGTGACATCATGGAAGCCAGAAGAATGGAATGTTCTAGAAAGATGGAGGAGACAAGTGGGAGCAAAAATTAAAATTGAGAAGTCTCTCCCATTTGGCCACACGGAATGCATCACCGACTGTATCCAAGGCAGTCTGAGCAGAATGGCGGAGTGCAGGACTGGATGGAAGAGAGAGGGATGGTGTACATTTATGAGGAGCAGGATGCAGTGAGATAGTTCTGAAAATGGGGATAATTGGAGCATGTTTGAATATTGTAGGCAGAGATCAAGGGGGAAGAGAGAGACAGGGGCAGCAAGATAGAGAGGAAGTAAGGACAGAGCATGGGAGCGAGAGAGGAGACAAGGTCCACTGAAAAGGAAAAAGAAGAAGGAGTCAGTATCAGAATGATGGAGAAGAAAGTCTTCCATTGTAACTGAAGAGAGCAGAAGAGGCAGGACAGATGCAAGAGGGTGCTGTTCTGGTGATAGAACTTGGTGTCTTGTCTGCTGGTGGTGGTGGAAATCGAAGGTTGAGCAGTGGTCAAGCTATGCAAACAGTTCCTGCAGAAAGTGCAGCTCACCAGGAAATGTATGCTAATTCCTGGTAGTCTGCCTTCAAAGCCTTGCTTACCTGTGACTCAATCGCAAGTCCTTTATTCTAGCAGACATCATATGCTCAGGGCTGCCCAGACGAGGTTTTGGTCAGGCTCTCCTAAGTTTGTTATTTTCCTGGGTGGATGCAATGGAAGAACAGAGACACGAGGAAAACACAGAATTTGCAAGATTTCAGGGCACAGTGGCCCTTGTGCTCCTGAGCTATAGCCAATAAGGAAGTTGAGGAACTGTTTTGTGAAAAGATCATAAAAAGGTGGGTGTTAATTCTGGGACAAGGTTGCAGAGGGCACCGTAGAGACATGTGGGAGGAAGTGAAGCTGTGAGATTTCACGAAAGGGAGCAACCCAAGGTAGGGAGAGATGGGCCCCCATCTAGCAAAGGGTAATCAGGTGTGTGTTAATGCCTTTCAGAGTT
Source organism: Neogale vison (assembly GCF_020171115.1). Lineage (NCBI taxonomy): Eukaryota > Metazoa > Chordata > Mammalia > Carnivora > Mustelidae > Neogale > Neogale vison. The sequence continues at coordinate 62,507,993 of NC_058095.1, forward strand.
TCAAATAGATTTGGCTATCAGGTTTTGTTTGTTTGAGGGTGCTGAGGTCATGGGACCTTCAGAAGCCACATTTGAATCTGGAAGTTGAATTTGTAGTTAAAGAGACACAGAGGAAGAAGCACTAGGTGACTGAGATAGGCTCATACACCCAAATCAAAGTATTTAGTACATAGAATCTTTTTCCCATGTGGACAGGATGCTGTTTCTGGCATAGGTACCACTGTTTATCCAGAGAAAGTGAATCAGTGACATACAGTGCCATCGTCGCCCTGGCTGGTGCCTTGGATCTCTCCTCTAGATCACCCAGTCCCCACGTCATTCCACATGCCTGCATTGTGTGCTTTTCAGGTGCACCTTCTCCTCAGTTAAGGATGACAGCAGCCAACAGCAGTCGACAGCAGCTGCATCCCTTATAAACAGAGCGTGTAACAGAGTAGGGGCAGGGCACCTTATTTAACACTTTATGTACATTGTATCACTTAAGACAGCAGTGTGAGAAAGGCATTATTACTGTCATTATATATATATATAATTTATATATATATATAATTTTATTTTAACTCTATATATATATATATATATATATATATATATATTTTGTTGTTGTTAGTATATATGTGTGTGTATTTCTTTTTAAAGATTTATTTATTTCTTTCTTAGAGAGAGAGAGAGAGTGCGCGCACGTGCATGAAGCCTGACGCAGGGCTTGATATCCCAACCCATGAGATCATGACCTCACCTGAAACCAGGCGTTGGACGCTCAACAGACTGAGCAACCCAGGCACCCCTCATTTTATATATTTTTAAGGCTGATAGAGCTTAAGCATGTTGTCCAAGTTCACCCCAAGACAAAGTGGTCAACCCAAAATCCTGACCCAAGAAAGCTGAGTTCAGAGTCAGCTCTCCTTACCGCCGTGTTGGGATGGTTCCCTCTACCAGTTAATAGTCACCATATACGTACTATGGAGGCAGGCATCTGCTGTGAGGGTATCTCTGGGAATAAAAGTCTTTATTATCCTGACTATTTGAATTGCCACATGGATTTTATTCTAACCAAAGGCATACCATTCCATTTCACGAATATTCTGATTTTATTTTAACTCTGCCTTATGGGGGTGCCTGGGAGGCTCAGTTAGTTATGCATCTGACTGTTGGTTTCACCTCAGGATCTTGGGGTCATGAGATCGAGTCCTGCATCGGGATCTGTGCTCAGTGGGGAGTTTGTTTGAGATTCTCTTTCTCACCTTCTCCCTCTGTCCTATCTCTGCCCCAACACACACACACACACACACACACACACACACAATCTTTAGTAAAAAAATAAAAAGTAAACTCTCCCTCATGTATGCACATCTAGACTTTCCCCTCTTTTTTCCCATTTCTGTTGCAATTAAACTTTCTGGCACATATATTTGTAGAGTTGTACAAAGTCATGTCAGTAAGATAAACACCAAAAATGGAGTCGCTAGGTCAAAGGACGTATGCATGTTTCACTTGAAATGTGTTCACACCACTGTCCAAAAATATATCCTCCCGCCAGAATTATAAGAACATCGTCTGTTTTCTTGCCTATTTAGTAAGCTTGTAAGTTTGTGCCAATCTGATAGGAGAAATATGATCGCTCATTGTTTAATACATTTATTCCACTAAGGGAGCCGAATTTCACCGACTACTTTTCTTTTTTTCTGTAGGCTGATACTTTATGAATCCTGCCCATCCCCACCACACACAGGGTAATTATTCATTTTCTTACTGAGTTATAAGAGTATTTTATGCCCGAAGGAAATGAGTTCTTTATCATGTATATTTTCCCAGTTTCCTAGTTATCTTGCCTAAAGGAATCTGCAAGATAGTTAAGTCCCATTTGCGAGTGTTCCTTTTTCAAAGGTGATCACAGGCAAGGATGTGCTCAGACATTTTCCTGAAGCATATGTGAGAAATGTAACATTACTTATCAAAATGTCGGCAGAGAAACTAATTAACTTTTCACTTCTCACCATTCCGCATGCCACTTTTTAAATACTGGGACTCTACTGCTCTTGTAACTAACAAGGCCACGCCCCTGGCGCTCTCTCTGCATATTTGAAACCCAGGGACTGGAAACACACCATTTTTAAACAGACAGTGGCGGCCTCTCTCCCTTTCCTTGCTGCTTTAAGCTCCCAAGTTGTGAGTTGAGCGGTCTTTTGAGTCCGAGAACTGCAGTAAAATTCTTCTGTGGGCCACGCTGATGTTAATGGCTAACATTTGGGGCAAAGGTCTCCTCCATGTCCACATCTGCAGCTTTGTACAGACCTCACCTCTGAGATGCCTGAAAGCGTGAAGCCAGGCAGGGCGTAATGTGTATTAGCAAGACAAAGAGCCCACGAGGGGAGAGGCGGGGAATGAGCTGTAATTTACTGAAGATTTATTAGGCCTCATGAAATCTGCCTGAACCACCCATTTTCTGGCTCATCTGCCCACATCTAAATAGAATGGCTTTGTTAGTGGACGATGGTCATTTAGAATTATCCAGCAACAAATCTCAGTGCTCAGAAAGGCGGACCGACGGGAATCGCACAGGGGAGAGAGTTCATGCTTTGCACACAGAACCCCAGATCTGGAAATATGGAAATGTGGGAATGCCAGGGCCTCGCTGGGGGCCTTTCCCTTGACTTTTATTTGTGGTCTGAGTCCTTTGGGGCGGCTTCTTTGCTTGAGTGTGTGGATAAGGCTCAGGAGAAAGCAAGGCAAACGTGCGTTCATAGAGCAGCCTGGAGTTCGCGAGGGTGATTTTCAGAGAAATGTGTTGAATGTTCTGCTTTTTGGAAAAACACTGCCCAAACCTTAAGACTCAATGGAGCATGTCCAGTTGTATTTTAAAGCCCAGCTCGCAAGCACAAGATCTCTCTGGGGCTACACAAATGTCAAAATAGCTTCTCCCTAATTTGAATGAAAGGTAAAAGTTATTGGGGCTTGGTTTTCCATTAAGCCTTAGGCTTGCAGCTCATTAATAGGGTGTTAGAAATTCTCCTAGATTTTATTACCAGGAACTTCCCTTTGGGTTTTATCGCATTGCTGGACTCACAGGTCTCTATTTGCCCATCTATGCAGTGGGTAGATGCTGAAAGCTTCATGACAAAGCAAGGCATTTGGAAAAAAACGTGAACGTTTATGGATTTCTCCCCACAGAATATGATCTCATTCCACTCCACTCGACTTTGGAACCCAAAAGATATAAAGGGAGAGGTCTATCCACCTTAATAAAATTCTCATCTGCCCTTACTGCTGATGTAATGTGAAAAGGACACATTCCTAAACTTAACAAGAAGAAGGATAAATCGTTCCTTCTGCGGGTCTTAAAAGTAGTAAGTAGGGCTGATGGAACACAGTCAAACAAGGGAGGGCACAGTGGGCAAATCCACATCAGGCCCTTGAAATCAATACCAAGGCAGTGGCTAGAGAGGAACGTATGCCAAGATGACACAGCACCCAGCCAACGGCATTACATTCTTGGCCTTGGATAAAGAAGGGAAAAAGCAAGAAGCTTTTAGAAGCAAACCCACTACTTTAAGCCATGCTTGGTGATCTCAGGGAACAGGTGGAGTCAAAGCAAATAGCTTTGCAACAACGTGTAAGTTATTTGTTTCTCCATCCATGTCATAATCACCTATGTGACTGTGGGTCGGAGATGCACACCCGTCTTCATGTGTCATTGGTGAAACCGTCTAAACAATGGGATAGTCCTCAATTAATGCAAATGAGACCACAGTTGTCTTGTCTGTAATTGTCTCAACTAGCCAAGCGCCATTCTTTGGTGAAAAGAGCCATCCCAAACTCCTTGCTCTCTCTACCCCTAAGGGCCCAGTACATGCTCCATGCTTTATCTCTTTCTTGTGGCTTTTATCCACATCACATTAAAGGGACTCTCGTGCCTTTATGCAGGCAAATAAAAAGTAGATTTAGAGAGAGAGATGAAAAGAGCACATTCCACCGATGGCTGACTTCAGGATCCAGCAGCCTGGTGTTCAGACGCTGGCCAAGTTAAAAGTTGCACTGGGTTCCTTTACATCACAAATTCAGAGGGAAACATGAAATCAAGCATGTGCCCGTAAGGACTTGTAGTACATTAAAATGAAATTGTGTCATTGGCAGCTCTTGAAAAGGGATTTCCAGGCCTGCCTTTTAGCCTTGGCTAATGGGAAGGAGAGCTCTAGAACTAGAGGTTTGCAATTTGCCCGCTCAATCTGTTTCCATTTAAAGAATACTTTCTCCAAAGCTTAAAGCAGGTAATAGAGCCTCAATCACACCATTACCCCAAAAATATCAACTTTCCCACTGGTTCCGAAGTTCTCGGGGGTATGTGCCATGGGAAACGTCAGCGGCTCGTGCTGTTCCCCCAAGCAGATAATGATCAAACAAATCACAATTAAAATTCAGTTAGCTCTCCAAATGAAAAACATCAGAAGAGAGGGGTTGAGTTCTTTCCAGAGCAAACCTAGCTTCAGAAGGGTGAAGATGTGGAGGAGAGGGTAATGGGTCTATTTCGAGGCTGTGCCATGTGACAAGGTTTGTTTTTTGTTTTTTGTTTTTTTAATCAGAAGGGACCGTAGAGACACAATCATTGTGTGCCATCACACTTGGACAGCATTCAAACTGCCCCCCAAACCTTAAAAAAATTTTTTTTACTTATTTATTTATTTACTTAGAGAGAGTTTGAGCCGGGGGAGAGACAGAGGGAGAGGGAGAGAGAGAATCTCCACCAGACTCCGCGTTGAGCGTGCAGTCCAATGCAGGGCTTGATCTCAGGACCCTGACATCATGACCTGAGCTGAAACCAAGTATTGCATCCTCAACCAAATAAGCCACCCAGGTTCCCTTGAACTGCCCTTTTAATTAGGGAAGTCAACCTACCTGGAATCCGATGGCATCTGTACCCTAGCCCCTCTGTAGTCTTAAACACGATTTGATTGAAACTACTGTCTTCGTTATTGCTATACACCCTCTGATACTCCCATGAGGTATCAGAAAAATGTGTGTATTTGTCTCTGTACCTATTCCTGGCCCAGAGCTCCTGAAACCCTAATATGGAAACCAGGATGATAGGAGTGTCTTATGCTCTAATGAGGTGCCTCCAGATGGGCTTCTGGATGGCTTCTATGTGAAGGTTAGGTACCCGAAAGATCAAGCCACGATTAGAAGCTTGGGGATTTCAGCCCCAGCCCATCCCCCATCGTCCAGAGAGTGGGTGAGGGACTAGAAATGGAGTTGAAGATCAATCATGCCTACACTCAGAAGACTACATTAAAAACTCCAAAAGTAGAGGGTTTGGAGAGTTCCAGGCTGGTAAACATATCCATGTGCTAAGAGGGTGATGCACGCCACTCCCCAGGGCTGGAAACTTCTACACTCGGATCCTTCCAGACTCCGCTATTGTATCTCTCCCTCTGGCTGTTCATCTGTATCCTTTATTGTGTCCTTTGATGAACTGATAAAACCTATATAAGCATTTCTTTGACTTCTAGGAGCTGCGTTCACAATTAATCAAACCCAAGGAAGTACTCTTGGGAACCTCTTATTTACAAATAAGTTGAATAGAAGGTGTGGGTTACCTGGAGACCTACTACTTGCGGTCGGCATCTGAAATGGGGGGCAGTCTTTTGGGACTGAGCCTTAACCTGTGGGACCTGATGTTGTCTCCAGACATAGACAGTGTCAGATTTGAGTTGAATAGTAGGACATGCAGCTTTTGCCACAGAGAAGTGCTTATTGTGGAAACCTCCCCAGCCCGTCAATCAGATCTGGTGTCGGAAGTGCTATGAATATAGTAGTTGTGTGAAGGTAAAGGGTACTGAGGTTTTTCCTAATATAACACCCATAAGCACAGGCTCTACATCCCCTTAAAGAGAGCAGTGGCTGGCCAAAGGGAACACCACTGGCCTTCATTCCAACATTTTACTCTTTTTGACGCTACTCTCAGTCACCCTTTCTTGCCCTTCCAACATTCAGCTCATTCCCAGGCTCAGTTCCATTTCTTTGCTTCCTACATCCCCTATGGGGTCAAGACACCAATGCAACTCAACTAGCCTTTACTAAAACCCTTCTTCAGCCCTTGACTAACCCTGAAAAGCCAAGCTACACTGGCGCTCCTGATGCCTCATGCCCTTCCTCCAAAGTCCCTGCAGATACAAACACAGTAACCTGTCTTAAAGCTCACTGTGCTCTGGAAATAGCATAGACTTTGGAGCAAATGGTCCTAAGTTTAAATCCTAGCTCTGTTACTTAGAAGCTTCTGTGTTTTATTTTTTCCCTTTTATCACCACAAGGTAGGGAGAATGAAAATAATACAGAGGAGCTGGCAGGTTTTGACAGTAACCTTCAAGATGGTCCCCGATCTTTTTCACCTTCTGGTGTTTGTGTTCTGTGATCTCCTTCTACCACTGAAACAGGTTTAGTCTTCTATGACCAAGAGAGCATGGAGGAGGTGATGATATGTGACTTTTGAAGAAAAATAAGAAAGGGCATGACAGTTTCTTCCTTTTCTCTAGAAGCAACACTGGGTCAGGAGGACATTCAAGCAACCTTATGAAAAAGCCCAGATGGAGGGAACTTTGGATCTTCCCACCAGCGTCCTTTACCCTGTGAGTGGGTCACCTTGGAAAAGGATCCTCCAGTCCCAGCCAAGCCTTCAGATGTCTGCAGCCCCATCTCAAGAGAGACCCTAAGCTAGAAATACCCAGCCATGAGCTGCTAACCTCGTGATCCACAGAAACTATGGGAGATAATATTCAGTGTTGCTTTAAAGCCACTGAGTTTTGGGCTTGCTTGTTATGTGGCAAACCATAACTAATACATGCGTGGTAGGTCCAGAAGTTTGTTTCATACTCCTCCACTAAGAACTCAAAACAAGCCCTTTACCTTCCTAAGCATGTCATTTCTTTTTTTTTTTTTTAATTTTTTTTAATTTTTATTTTTTAAAGATTTTATTTATTTATTTGAGAGAGAGACAGTGAGAGAGAGCATGAGTGAGGAGGTCAGAGAGAGAAGCAGACTCCTGTGGAGCTGGGAGCCTGATGCGGGACTTGATCCCGGGACTCCAGGATCATGACCTGAGCCGAAGGCAGTTGTCCAACCAACTGAGCCACCCAGGCATCCCAAGCATGTCATTTCTTATAAACGCTCATCTCCCCACCACAGTGCTAAAGCAATTACTCCCAGCTATGTTGTACTATCTCCTTTATAAAGAGATCCTTTCAGGGGCACCTGGGTGGCTCAGTCGGTGAAGTGTCTGACTCTTGATTTTGCCTCAGATCATGATCTCAGGGTCCTGAGATTGAGCCCCGTGTCAGGCTCCATGCTGGGCATGGAGTCTGCTTAAGATTCTCTCTCTCTGGTCAAGTAAACACCTGCCTTCAGCTCAGATCATGATCTCAGGGTCCCGGGATCCATCCTGTATCCGGCTTCCCCCTCAGCAGGGAGTCTGCTTCTCCCTTTCTCTCTCCCTCTGCCCCACCCAGCTGTTCATTTTCTCTCTCTCAAATAAATAAAATCTTAAAAAAAAAAAGTTATAAACAGGCCATTTGCCAGTTATCAGCAAAATGAAAAAAATTTGAATGTGAATAAAATCATTTTGCCCTATTAGTCCGAACAATTTGAGAAGTCCAGTGCAGGTTGAGTTTTGGGTAGACAAATTCTCCCGTGTTTACCGCTGTTGAGAATGTGAAATATAATCCTCCCGAAGGATAACTGGAAACATGTATTTTAAAAGACTTGATTTAAAAAAAAATTTTTTTTTTTTGTAAATAAATAAATAAATAAATGCCCTTATAGTGTTTGCAAATTTTGACCCTGTAGTTCCATTGCTGGAAGTTTATGCCAATAAATATAGGAAACTTTTGATCTGAACTCAGGTCTCAATTCAGGGTCCTGAGTTCAAGCCCCGCATTGGGCTACACCCTGGGCATGGAGTCTCCTTTAAAAAAGAAAGGTTACTAGTAGTTATTTCTGGGTAATGGGAATAAAACTAATTTTGGTGGTGGTGGTGGTTGTTGTTGTTTTTTTTTTCCAGTCTTATATATTTTACCATTTTCTATAATTGGCATTTATTGCTTTTGCAATTAAAAAATTATTTAATAGTTTCCCATTGCCTAGAGCTGTCTATCTTTATGCCACACATCCATCTACATAAAAAAATACTTTCATACATTCATACATCATAGAATGAATGCTATAGAGATAGTGCCAGCAGAATTTAATGAAAATAAAACCTGAAGGATGATTATGACAACTGCTGCCGTAAGCCAGGACGTAAGCAAACATCCAGAGTGTGGATCATTTCATATGATGGTAGCATGTCTGAGATTGCTAGAAACTGCTGCTTGTGGCTTTCTGGACTTCCAGAAAAACTGTCATTTCAACATTTACGAGCCCCCCCTTTTCAACAACAAATCATGCTACACGCATTACCGCATCTGTACGCTACCTTTAAAGTTCTCTACAATTTAGAATCCAAGCTGAAAATCTCTTTCAGTACAGATGTCGGCAGTCAGTAGTGGTTTCTCAATTTATACTTAGAAATAATAGATTTAGTACTTAAAATGTACCTCTGGGTTAGGAAGAAGGCTTTAGTCAGTAGTAATAGGAAAGAGCTATCCTTTCATGGTATTGAAATGTAATGTTTTGAGAGTCGCTCCATCTTCTGGACACACTCATATGCACACACGTGAAATCTCCCGCCTGATTTCCGACACGCAATAGGTGATCAATACATATTAGTTAAGAAAGGGAGGGAGCGGAGTCAGCGATGTCATGCAGATGCTGTAAATATATTTTACCCGGAATAGAATGCAGCCCCTTACCTGTCCCTCCACATCCTGTCCCTTCCTGGGGTGTTCTAATCTCCTTCAGACAACTTCCTTACCACTGTTAATGAGTGATTTTATTTATTTTTTTTTCCAAAAAGATTTTATATATTTATTGGAGAGAGTGAGAGCACCAGCAGGAAGGAGAGGGAGAAGAAGACTTCCTGCTGAGCAGGGGTCCCTAATCGGGACTTCATCTTGCAGCCCTGGGATCATGACCTGAGCTGAAGGCAAGACATTGAACGGACTGAGCCAACCAGGGGCCCCTTAAAGAGTGACTTTAAACACCCAAATGGAAATAACCTTATTCTGGGATTTGTTTTGCCACTTAGAAGTCACACGTGACCTTGGGCCCCTCCTCTACATTTTTGAGGCTCACTTTCTACTCCTGAAGAAGAGACAAAATAATTCTGCCCTTTCCTCCCTCATAGGGTGATCACCGAGATGGAAGATAGCACCAGGGAAGCGCTTTGTGCTATAAAACCCAAGGAGGAGGCATTGGTTTTAAGAACTTGCACCACTTGCCATGGTCTTTTTTTTTTTTTTTTTTTTTTTGAATGGTGCGAGATCTGCGTGACCCACCCCTCTTGTGCCTCCATCTGTCTATAAAGTTTTTGCTCAAAAATGGGCTGGAATCGATGTTCATTCCAAATCTGGGAGGATGGATGTTAGGCTCCACGATTCCGCCCGGGCTGCCCACCCAGGATCCTTTCAATGCCTCCTCCTCTCCTCTCTCCTGCCCTTCGCAGATGTCCTCGGCTGTCTTGAAGAGGCAGACAATGGGCCGTCCATCACTCAAGAAGCTGCTCCTCGTCTGAGCGGGCACCTCTTGGGTCTGTTTGGTTAGAAGCATTGTTCGGGGTTGATTTGATTGCTGTCCAAACAACAAGCTCCCCAATGAAGAGCAAGAGACTCTAGTCGCTAAGCATTTGAGCAAGCAAGGCATTTTTTAGTACACTGCCCTTCCTATTTGCCGCAAGAGCCTGAAGGGCCACTCAGGAAGAGAATAGGGAGTTCTCTTGACACAGTGAATCAAGTCCAAACCAAACAAATTCCTCCCTTGGCGAGGCCTAGAGGCTGACATGTTGTCTTCGATGTGAGCCAATGGTGAGGAGCCCCTTGGGCTCCGTCCTGCAGAAATCGCTGGTTTCCTTTTCACCTGGCCTGCCTTTGCCTAAATGGCATGGCGTCCATTTTTATCTATTTGCAAACTTGTATCCCGTGTGCTCCTAAAGACAAACAGGAGGATCCAAATGCATCATCCAGGAAAAATAAAATAAATTAAATAAATTAACAAAAAATGCATCACCCAGAAAAAATAAAATAAATTAAATAAATTTTTTAAAAAAATGCATCACCCAGAGAAAAACTACATTAGCCTCTGTGGGCTTCTGTGTGTGTGTGTGTGTGTGTGTGTATAAAGCAGTGTTTTAGGATGCATTTTGAGCTTGTCACCCAGCTCTGCTTTGAACTCCAAAGAGTCCTCTGCCCTATTTATAAGAGGGTTTTCAAACCCTTTAAAACTAGTTCATACCATCGGGAATGGAAATGGTTTCCAAATTTTCACCCGGCAAACTACCCTACAGTCAACATTCTAGTAGCTAACTCTGTGCTATGTGGTAATGATTAAATTTCCTGCAGTGGAATTACTGGGTTGGCATAAAAATATTTCATAAAGAGTTTTGAAATATTTGTCAAGCCGCCCTTCAGATAAGTTGTTTCAATTTTCACCCCACCAGCCTTAGATGTATTCTTTACAGTATTATAATATTTAATCTATGTGTCAACTGATGGGCTAAATGAAATCTCAGGGTTTATACCATGTCTTTGATTACCAGTGAAAGGTAACATCTTTTCACTTACTGGTCTTTTTGAGTCTGGTGTATGTGTGTGATTATTGCAAATGTATGTATACAATATTGCAATATATTTGTTGCATGTTCATATACTTTTATATATATATACTTAAGTATATATTACATATATATACAATTGCATATATATACAATAATCACACACTATATATTTAGAGATACTGGCTCAATTTTACTGGGTGTCTTATAATTTATTTGTAAGGAGTTCTAGCATATTAATATTAATTATATTAGCTCAACATTTAATTATGTCACCAATATATTCAACATGTCATTTGTCTTCATTTGGTTTATTTATTATTATTATTATTTTTAACCTTGTCAAATAATTGTCTTTTTTGTTAGTTCTACCGAGGGCCCAAGCCTCTGTTTTGGAGGAGGTGCCAAATGTTCAGGGAGGCCATGGACCACTTGGAGAGAGTCTCGCGGTTGACACGTGGGTTTGTAACGCTTCCTCTCAGGCCTACAGCTGTCTCTGAACAGTATTGATCTGCAGAGGAAAGGAGGTCTCTAGACAGAGTTATCCCGATTCTCCCACTAGCTGCCAAGACTCGCGCCTCCAAATTAGAAGGTGTTACTGGCCTTCTGCCAGGATTTCCTCTGCTTATTTCCCAAGGCACTACACGTCTTTCTCATGAAAAAGAATTATGACTTAGCTTTTGTGAATTCATTAAATCTGGACTTATCTGCACTGTGCTTTATGGGGAATTCCTCAAAGTTTGAGGCATATCACATCTTACTAGGCTCTGTGTTATTTAGCCTAACTTGAACTGTGTCACACAGGTGTTATCAGTACCTCTTCTCATGTGTCTGTCTCCCCTGGAATGCTGTTTGGTTCCATTATAAATGCATGTTTCCCATTGTCTTCTGCCTTTGTATATGGCTAATGTACGGGATGTGTATTTCTTTTAAGTAGGCTCCACGCCCAGTGCAGAGCCCAACATGGGGCTTTAATTCATGACTTGGAGATCTAGACCTGGGCTGAGATCGAGAGTCAGATGCTTAAAGCGACTGAGCCACCCAGGCACCCCAACATTTTGGGATTTTTTATAGGATATTTTATTCTAGCATTTTTCCACGTGGCCCTTGGATTACCAGGAGAGACGATTAAATCATGTGAAAGTAATACTTTTTTCTCCTTTCCCAATATTTACACATTTTATTTTTCCTGTGTAATTGCATTTGTTGAGATTTTCGGAACCATGTTAAATAATGGTTACAATGGTGGAAGTGATGAGCTCCCAAGTTTTGGAAGGAATGTCTCTAGTATTTCAGTGCTGAGTAAAAATCCTGTTTTGCGTTTTCTTTTGTCAACCTGGGGGTGTTACTAGCATTAGGGGGTAGAAGCCAAGGGTGTGTGTTTAGTACCTCACTGTATTAAATTATTACAAATGTAAGTTTGGCCAAATATCTCAATAGATGATTGTAAGTAACCAGTTTTCCTCCTCCTCCTCGTCCCCCTCCTTCTTCTTCTTCTTCTTTAGGCTTTTTTCTTTTGACTTATAAAAGTAAAAGATAATACTTGGACATTTTCTTATTCTGAGCTATCTCAGCACTCCTAGTCAAGATGTACTATTCCTTTAAACACTATTGTATCTCATTCTCCAGCTGCTTTGGGAATATATTTTATACTATGCCACATGCAAATTTGATTGCTGCATGTTTTAAAAATTCTCCCTCAAATATTCCCCCTACGAGTAGCATGCCTAATTCTGGACTGAAGTCATCATGTTACTTAAACAAATCTCTCAAGACAGGTTTTAGAAAACCCAGTGACAAGACGATTTTTGCATTTAAAACCTCACAACACATTTCAATAGACAGAGGAAAAGACTTTGACATAATGCTCCTTCATGATTAAAAAAAAAATAAAAAAAGAATGAGCAGACTAGGAATAGAAGGTAACTTCTTTATCTGGTAAGGAGAATTTATCAAAAAATCCACAGCTATCATCATACTTAATAGTGAAAGACCGAATGCTTTCTCCAAGGATCAGAAAAGGTCAAGAATGGCTACTCTCACCGCTTCTATTTAGCATTATACTAGATAAGCTGTCCAGGGCAATTAGGCAAGAAAGTGAAATAAAAAGCATGCAAATTGGAAAGGAAGAATTAAAATTTTTCTCTATCTGTGCTTGAAAAATGTAAAAATGTAGAAAAACCTAGGAAATTTTTTAAATAACTACTAGGAATTATTCCAACCCCATCCCCCACTTTCCTTGTGAGCACCTTTAGCCCATCCAGCTTTGATGGAAAAGCTGTATTCTTATTCTCCTTTTCATGAATTAACTGACATAATAAAGACTTGCCTGCATGGCTAAGAGCATTTTTTCCATCCCTCCCCCGCTCCTTCTCTACCTCTTTGCCTCACAGTCTCTCTCTCCTTCTCTCTGTTTCTGTCTTTCTTTGTCGTTAACTGCAACTGAATTTATATAGATTTTGATCCAGGCTTTTGACACTCTGAGTCCCAGACCCAATAATTGCCCCAAACTTAGACAATTATGTTTGGGTTTGTCAACTGTTACTGAAATCCAGGAGTAGACATATCTGTACAAAAAAACCCCTGAGATTATTCCAAATGAGGAATTTGTGGAATAAAAGTAGTAATGATGTGTCCTTTTGGGGAAGAATGACTCATGGTTAATGCAACGCACTTGAAAAAAGAATTATTTATTTATTTGAGAGAGAGAAAGAGAGAATGCGGGGTCGAGGTGATAAGGGGAGGGAGCATCTTAGGCAGACTTCCCACTGAGTGTGGAGCCTATTTGGGGGCTCAATCTCATGACCCTGAATAAATGATCTGAGCTGAAACTGCGAGTCAGATACTTAACTGACTGAGCCACCCAGGCACCCCTAATGCAATGTACTTATAAATAATTTTTTTTCTTTATCTTACCAACTGGAATTCATGAAACTTAATGTGGAGTTAATAGTTTAGGGTTAAAGTTTAGGGTTAGTAATAGTTTAGGGTTAAAGTCCTGGTTGCTTTGTGTTGGAAGAAACTTAAAATTAGCTTTATAACTGGATTTATTTTTTTTTAACCATTCGACCTCTCTAAATGTATTTAAACATCTCCTAGGCTTTAGATAAAGGCCAAAAATTTTCATGCAGTCCACAGGTCTCACCTGAGTGAAATCACCTGTCTTGCCTTTTCTTTTTTCTTTTTTTTTTTTTTTTTTCTAAATATTTCATTTATTTGAGACCGACAGAGAGCGATCACAAGCAGAGTCGGGGTAGGGGGCAGGCTCCGTGCTGAGCAGAGAGCCCGAAGCGGGGCTCGATCCCAGGACCCTGAGACCATGACCTGAAGGCAGAGGCTTTAACCCACTGAGCCACCCAGGTGCCCCTGTCTTGCCTTTTCTTGATCCTTGCTTTCTCCCTCTCTACCAGCAATCCAGCCACAGTGTCTTCTAACTGAGGAAACATGACATGTTCCTTCTAAACGCAGGAGTGTATGCCCCAGTCCCTTTGCCTGGACCTCTCCATCCTCCTCCCTCAAACTTCTTCCCTAGAAACCCCACTTGCCCGAGATCTCTAACTTTAGGGGTACATTGCTTTTGACCCAATGTTTGTGTCCCCATGAAATTCGTAAGCCGAATCCTGATGCTCACTGCGCAGGTATGCGGAGGTGGGAACTTGAGGGGAGCAGCCTCATGAATGGGACCAGTGTCCTTCTGGAAGAGAGCTCAGAGGACTCCTTTGCCCTCTCCACCATGTGAGGACACAGTAGAAAGATGGTTATGGATGAACCGGAAAGCAGGCCATCCCCAGACACAGAATCTTCCAGCACATTGATTTTGGGCTTCCTGGACTCCAGAATGGGAAGAAAAAGATTTCTGGTTTATAAGCCATCCAGCCTCTGGTATTCTGTTATAGCAACCTGAATAACATGGTCTTTCTCTCCTTTGCCCGACGGGGTCCATTCTCCCTTGTCTCTGCCTTCACAACACCTTGCACTGCCCCTGGAGATGTTGTTCATTTCTTCTTGCTAATTTGTGTGATGGTTCGGTCCGTATCAACATGACATCTGCTTCTGTATCTCTAAATCTTAGAAAATCCCTCATTCATACAGCGCCCCCCCACCATATTTGTGGAAAACATCAACCAAGGCCATTTTACAACGTAAGAAACTTAATCTTTTGCATGTTAAATTTTGGGCATCTGGAATTGTGGAAATAAAACAAATTTGAGTACTTTCAATTAATAATTCGACTCTTTGGGGCTTTTGTTTTTTATTGCTTTAACCCGTATAAAGAGAAAGAGCTGTCATGAGCAATATTTTCTTGAATTTACAAATATCTCCGTGAGTATTGTCCGTGGATCGTTTACTCAGTGACCAGAGAGTGTGATGTATTGCTGACCTACATCAGTGTTTTTCAAATACTCATTTCTTTTAATGAGTCTCAGGACGTACTAAAAACTTCCGGTTTTTCATTTTGACTCCTGGATTCTCAGACATTTTTATTCTTGATTTTGCATCTTGACAAATGTATATTTATCAGAAAAGATACACATAACTCTTTTGCACCTCAGAAACAAAACTGTTGGGGCACCTGGGTGGCTCAGTGGGTTGAGCCTCTGCCTTCAGCTCAGGTCATGATCCCAGGGTTTTGGGATAGAGCCCTGCATCAGGCTATCTGCTCCCCAGGTAACCTGCTTCCCCTCTCTCTGCCTGCTTCTCTGCCTACTTGTGATCTCTCTCTCCCTCTCTGTCAAATACATAAATAAAATCTTCAAAAAAAAAAAAAAAGCATTGGGGCGCCTGGGTGGCTCAGTGGGTTAAGCCTCTGCCTTCAGCTCAGGTCATGATCTCTGGATCCTGGGATAGAGCCCCGCGTTGAGCTCTCTGCTCAGCAGGGAGCCTGCTCCCCCCCACCCCCCGCCGCCTGGTCTCTGCCTCCTTGTGATCTCCCTCTCTGTCATAAATAAAATCTTAAAAAAAAAAAAAGAAAGAAGAAAATAAAACTGTTGGCAGAACCCAAATGAAGGGGAAAGGAAAGGGAAGCTATTTATTATTATTATTACTATTATTATTATTATTTAGGAAGATACTTAAAGGGAAATTTCAGATGCAGCTATAATATCCTTAAAGCTAGAAGCCAAAATCTCTATTGCTGATTCTTGGACAATCTGGTTTAAGGCTTTCCACTTAAAATAATTATGTATACCATTTATTTATTTATTTTTTGTATTTTTGTTAAGCACTCTGTGGCACTTACCGTAAATAGTTGTCATAAGATTTTATGAAAAGATAGATAAAGAAAGCCTGTTCCTCTTCACCAGCTCTGCAGTAAGTAATCCTCCACCAGCCAAAGCCACAGATGGGAGAAAACCATAAACCATCACTCTGGTTTCATACACCATAAACGAGAAAATGCATGTGACAGCAAGTGCTTGGTGTTGGCACATAGTTGGCACCCTGGGTTTATTCATTCACTTCTTCAGTCTGCTGGAGAGGAGAGTTAACATAGATTTAGATCTTTATGCAAAGCCCCAGATTCTCTCCCAGAATTTAAGTCTATACACCTTCGCCTCTGCCGTGTCTGCCCCACGTCAACATCCATGTACCAAATGCTTTCCCTTCCCACTATATTTATTAGTTTTTAAAGATTTTATTTATTTATTTGAGAAAAAGAGAGAGACAGAGAGCATGAGCAGGGGGAGCAGCAGGCAGAGGGAAAGGGAGAATCAAGCTTCCTGCTGAGCAGGGAGTCTGATGCGGGCTCCATCTCAGGACCCAGGAATCATGACCTGAGTCTAGGGCAGATGCTTAACCGACTGAGCCATCCAGGTGTCCCCCGCCCCCCACCATTATACCTATTATTCTCATTATGACACAATAATGCACTGTCAGCAATCATCCATTCATCCAATAGTAGCCTTTAGTCTTCAAGACACACACCAGCCTCAGGTGAGCTCTGACGGGAGTACTTTTTGAAGAAAAGCCTTTGCTCAGTTGTCAGCAGAAACCTTCCCCTCTGTGGCTCCCTGCTCTAACCAAATGGCAGGCGGGACCTGAGGTCTGACGATCTCAGTGCTCCAATAAAAAGGATAATAAAATGAATGTTTGGTGAGAAAAATGCTTTTATGGCGAGTTGTGTAATTCAAACTTTTTGGTGGTGCTTTCACGTCAGATTTTTTACGACAGGGTCGTTAAATCGTTGGCTCGATGTTTTAAAGGTCTGGGGAATTTAAAGGCAGAAAGTATACTCTTTGTAGTCGTGTCGATCCAGAGAAGGAGGCAGGCGAAGAGGATACTTAGGGTTTGGGTTGCTTGCTGCAAGGCTTCTGGGCTTCTTTCTCCAGGTCGTCTCCCCTCTGTGATGGGTGGTACCTTAGGCAAAAGAGGAGGAGAGTAGAGGAGCTTCCAAGGAGCTGTTGGTTTTCCAAGAGAGGGGCACGTTAGTCCTGCATTCTCCACACCCCACAAGGTCTTCTGTGGCCATAAATCTGAGACAAAAGACCAGGCCATTGCCTTTGAACAGAAGGAATCCCATCCTGATGACATGAATCTACAAGCTTCACTGTTTGATGTCCAAACCAACTGAGCTTCTCCTGACCACTGCTCCTTTTTGAATGAGGAGCTCAAACGGCCACATCTTGGTCCCTCCTAGAACCTTCTGGACAATAGGAAGGAGAAACTTCCAGAGTGTTTGACTGCACTGCCCTCAGGAAACAATGGGCATAAAAGCCATCTGGATCCGAATATCCATGAGAAAAGTTGTGAAGACCACATCTACCATCCCTTATGAATTATCATTACCCAGAATGTCAATTCTGGATTAAAGAAAAAAAAAAACACAAAATACTGGTCTTTAAAATAAAAAGAAATTTTTGATCATGCACTAGCATGTGACAATGAGCATTTTTCATTGTACCATATTTCTGTTATCTCTCACTTCAGTAAGCTGGTATAACTATAGAATTATTGGTTGCTGCTCCTTGGACTAGGTAATTCCAGCTTAGAACACAAAGAATGGCACACCATTTTCAGAGATTTTAGAAAGTCCTGCTTTTAGAAAAGTAGGACTAACACTTTAAGTTAATTATTCCCAAGTGGAGGGATTGATCCTCTCATGCGAGACACAGATAAGCATTTGCAATACTCCTCATTTGGGTTAAGAATACAGAAGGAGCCTAGGGTCCAGAGAAGAGCTGAGCAAAAGGGAAATAAACACACACCCTGAGCATGGAATATTGCATCCAGATCAGTCAGGATTGTGATCATCTGTGTGTTTCGTGTATAAATCTCTGGATGAAGAGAAGAGTCCGAAATTCTACTATTCTTTCCCTTTAACAGTGTATATTCTTTTGCATTTGTAATGACTATGTGGATGGATCATAAAATTGGGATTACTAGATCAAAGCATATAGACATTTTAAAGTTTTGCCTACCTTTCCAAAGTAGTTTCACAATTTTATACTCTCCCTTGGCAGAGTACATCTGTACTTGTTTCTGTCACCACCAACTATACATATGTGTGTGTATATTAATATAATATAATATAAACATATAATATGCATGTTATATGTGTCACATAATATATAATATGTATTTAATAATATATGTATATTGATATATGCATACATATATGTGATGTATATGAAATATACAATATATTGCATACACATAATATGCATGTAATGCATATGTACATATAACATGCTACATATAATACAATATAATATAGTATGTGTTTATAATCTACATATGTAGATATATGCATATGTATACATATGTAGATACAGACATATACATATATCTACATATGAGATATATATGTATGTATATGATATAATATATACCTACATATGTGTATATATAGATGTGTATATGTGTATATATGTGTATATGTGTATATATATGTATATATACCTACATGTAGATATATATGTATGTATATGACATAATATATATGCATAACACATTGATATATTTTTGGATTTGTACTTCTTTGATAAGGAGCAAAGGTAAATATATTAATATATTTTCACACATCTTCCCATTGGGAGACTACATCTTTGCTTGTTTTAATTTTAGTAGTATTTACTAAGACAATTAATACCTGATTGTATACCATAACGGTAAGTATCTTTATTTCAATATTCAGAGCAGAAAGAGTGTAGGGCTATGAGGGAGTTGGTGGGACAGGGCCATAGTGCTTGAATGTCTGCGAATATCTACCTAACAACAGGGCAACTGGACAGCCAAAGCAAAAGTCCGCAGACAACATTTCGCAGAACTAAGGGACAAAGTACCCTCACGAAGCCCAGAACACAAGTAAGTACAAACCATGGACAAATCCAGGACCACAGACTATGGTGTCTCTTCATAAAAGAAAAGGAAGCAACAGGTCAGTGTCTGAGGGACTTGGGGCAGGAGAACAGGAAGTAGAGACTGTATGCATTTGCTCAGGATGCTGTAACAAAGTAGGCTACGTGGCTTAAGCAATAGAAATTTATTTTTGTACAGCTCTGTAGGCTAGAAGTCCAAGGTCAAGGTGTCAACAGAGTTGGTTTCTTTGGAATTCTGACTCCTTGGCTTGTGAATGGCCATTTTTTTCCCCAGTGTCTTTCCTTGTTCTTCCTTCTGCGTGTACCTATGTTCTAGATTCTTCTGTTCTCTCTTCTTATGAGGATACTGGTCACTCTCTTCTTATGAAGGCCCACCCTGATGACCTCATTTTACCTGAATTTCCCCATTAAAGACTCTGTCTCCACATACAATCGTTTTCGGAGGTTCTGGGGTTAGGTCAACATTTGAGTTTCGTGGGGACACAATTCAGCTCACAATGGAACACACTGGAAAGCAGGCAGCCAATGTGAACACAGTGGATGAAACTGGGAGGGGTCTTTCCCATTCACAGGGGCCTGAAGGAGGCGGGGCCTGGTGCGGTCAGGTTGCTGTGATTCCTCAACTGACCTACCAGGACAACCTTCCAGGACAGAGTCCTGAACTGAGCAGAGTACTGAAATTTGATTCAAAATTGAGCAGAAAACAGATGAGAGAGAAGAAGGAAAGGGACAGTCTCAGTAAAAGTGAGGCTATAGAAGAGAAAGAAATTTCCAGCCACCATCTTTTTCAACAATTTACTCTAAATTATTACACAGGAAAGAGAGGAGAGGGAGTGCTATAAAGTTAGAAAAGAACCACACCTCTTTCAGATTTTTAGATAAACTAGCTTCACATAAAAATCAGTAAGGGAAAGACATCAAGATCAAATCCCACCAAAAAAGTGTTCATCTTTATTGATTGATGTACATACAATAAAATTCGTGCATTTCTCTCTCTCTCTTTTTTAAAAGTTTTTATTTATTTACATAATCTCTACACCCAACGTGGGGCTTGAACTCAGGAGCCTGAGATTGAGAGTTTCCTGATCAGCTTCCTCTGACTGAGCCAGCCAGGCATCCCTAAAATTCATACATTTTAAGCACAGGCCATCAGTTAACTTTGACCAATGCAATCATGTAACCTCCATCCCATTAAGATATAGAGCATTTCTTGTTCTATAGAGACTTTGCATTTAATCTTCCCCATTACCCCTGCTCCAGGCAGACACTCATCTGACTTCAATCAGTATAGATCAGTTTTGCCTAATCTAGAATTTCATAGAAATGAAATCGTAGAGTAGATAGTCTGTTGCATTCCTGTACTTTCACCGAGTATACTGCCCGTGAGACTGATCCATACCGTTGCATGTGTGATACACAGGCTTTATTGCTGAGTCGTATTCCATTATATTTATGCTATGTATTCTTCTGTATATGTGTTCATATTTTTTCATTTTTGCCTGTGTATGTTTTCATTTCTCTTGGACTGAGAGTGTATTTTCTGAGGCATAAGGTAAGTGTGTGTTTAGCTGTAAAAGAAGCTACCACGACGTCTTCCATCTTCCATAGTCTCTCACGATGTACTACTATACCCACATTTTATGAGAGTTCCACTTGCTCTATATCCTCAACAATTAAATGTTGTCAGGTTTTTTTTTTTAAATTTTAGCCACTGTATTTAAAGTATGCAGTGTTATCTCATTGTGGTTTTCTTTTCTTTTTTCTTTCTTTTTATTTTTTACAGCAAAGCTCCATTTTATTTATTTATTTATTTTTGAAATTTTATTTCACTGTTTATGCACCACAACCAATGCTCCACGCAGTATGTGCCCTCCTTCATACCCACCACCAGGCTCTCCCGAACCCCTCGCCCCCTCCCCTCCAAAACCCTCAGTTTTTTTCTCAGAGTCCACAGTCTCGCATGGTTCATCTTCCCATCCGATTTCTGCCAGCTCACTTCTCATTTGTATTCCCTTGATGTCAAAAAATGATTAGCATATTTTTTTTGTGTGCTTATTGGTCATCCATATATTTGTATGGTGAAGTGCTTATTAAAGATTTTGGCTATTTTTTATTTTTGCCCACTTTGATTTTTTTTTTTAAGATTTTATTTATTTATTTGACAGAGAGAAATCACAAGTAGACAGAGAGGCAGGCAGAGAGAGAGAGGGGGAAGCAGGCTCCCTGCTGAGCAGAGAGCCCGATGCGGGACTCAATCCCAGGACCCCGAGATCATGACCCGAGCCGAAGGCAGAGGCTTAACCCACTGAGCCACCCAGGCGCCCCCAACTTTGATTATTTTTATTGAGATGTAATTCACATACCAGAAAATTTACCCTTTTAGAGTATATACAGTTCAGTGTCTTTTAGTACCTTTTAAAGTGCTGCCACCATCGACATCGTCTAATTTCAGAACGTTTTCACCACCTCACAAAGAAAATCCATACCCATTAACCGTTGTATTTGTACCTTCTGTTTTTAGTTCCTTTCCTTGTATTTACTTTTCCTTCATTCCTTTGGGTTAACTGAATGCATGTTACTGTTCAGTTGCATTTCTTCTCTTGCCTTCTTAGATATATTTCTTTTGCTTCTCTTTTAGTTACTGACCTAGCACTAACAGATGCTAGTATTTTAGAATCGATGGAGAAGGAATATTGTAATCCTTTTTCTTTATATTTGACACTTCACACCTCCTACTTCATTCTTTTACTTCCTCAGTTCACATCAGACTCATCCCACTATTTGCTTTCTGTTCTCACTTCACACATATAATATATGTACAACAGTGTAATTTCATATACCCATGCCCCATTCTTTGTATACTCACCGTTAGTGTCTTTCATTTCTTTTTTTTAAAGATTATTTAATTATTTTTTATTTTTATTTTTATTATTTTTTATTTATTTATTTATATTATTTTTAAAAAGATCATTATTTCTTTTTCTTATTTTTTTTCTTTTCTTTTTTTTTTTTTAAAAAGATTTTACTTATTTATTTGACAGACAGAGATCACAAGTAGGCAGAGAGGCAGGCAGAGAGAGAGGGGGAAGCAGGCTCCCCGCTGAGCAGAGAGTCTGATGCGGGACTTGATTCCAGAACCCTGGGATCATGCCCTGAGCCAAAGGCAGAGGCTTTAACCCACTGAGTCACCCAGAGGCCCCAATGTCTTTTATTTCTATAAATATTGTAATTTCCACTCTATACTGTGTTTATTTTTTTTTTAATTTAATTTAATTTTTTTTTTGACAGAGAGAAAGCATCAATGGAAGACAGGGCAGAGGGAGAGGAAGAGAGAATCCTAAGCAGACTCTGTACTAAGCACAGATCCCAATGTGGGGTTTTATGTGGGGCTAGATCCCATGACCCTGAAATTATGACCTGAGCCAAAATTAAGAGTTGGATGCTTAAGTGACTGAGGCACCCCTGTAGTATATTTAATTTTAATCAGTTATATAAGGAAATTATGAGAACAATGCTATTTTATATTTTCCAACTTATTCTATTTCCAGGGCTCTGCATCCTTTTCTAGAGACCCAAGTTTCAATCTGCTGTCTCCCTTCAGCCTGAAAGGCCTGGTGCTAAACCTCTTATAGAGCAAGTTTTCTTTGTAAAAGAGAAAAGTAAAAGTAAAATTCTCAGTTTTTACTTATCTAAAAATATCTTCACTTTAGTATCATTTTTGAGAAGTACTTTTATGTACATATAATTTTAGGTTGATAATTATTTTTCTTCAGTATGATAAATCTGTTACACCGCTGTCTTCCAGTCTCTATTGAATTCAGTTAAGAAGTCAGTGATTATTTTTAGCCTTGTCTTTTTGTATATGGAGTATTTTATGCCTCTTTTATTCCCCTATAACTTTCACAATTTTCTCTTTACCTTTGTTTTTCAGTAGTTTGGCTGCAATGAACCCAGGTGCCATTCTTTTTAGATTTATTGTGTTCGGATTTTGTCAAGTTTCTTGGATAGGTAAATTTGTGTTTTTCATTATATGTTGAAAAATTTTGGCTGTTTTTTTCTTCAAATATTTTCTTCAATATTCATTTTTTCCCCATCCCCATACCTCTCTCTTCTCCTGTTTATATAAAACTATTCTCTACTGTCCCTATTTGCTGAGGCTTCTCTGCTTTCCATAATTTTTTTCTCTGTGTTTCAGATTGGATAATTTCTCGTGTTCCTCCTTCCAGTTTACTGTCATTTGCCATTGCTAATGCACTACTAATTCCATTAGTACATTAATTTTTTTCTTTTTCTTTTTTTTTTACTTTTCAGTTCCAAAATTTCCATGTGGTTCTTATGGTTTTCATAGTTTCCATTTTTATTTTTTGGTATTCCCTATTTTTTCACTCCCTGAGACCGTATTTTTCTTTAATTTTTTTCAAATATATATTTGTTTTTATTATTTTTTGAACAGGTTTTCTCAATTATGTTTATATTTTATGAATCATGATTTTTAAAATGAAATTCTGGGCATTATGGATCATACAAGTACTCAGCAAATTCACAGTTCAGACTCTAAATTCCATTATTGCCCTCTATAAAGTATTCCTTTTTGTCCCAGTAAGTGAGTAAATTTCCAGTTGATCACTTTGTACTTGTAGGCTTTCCAAGAACCTGTAATTTTTCAGGACCAGTCATCAGATTCTGCCTGTTTGGGCTTAGTTGTAGGCTTTGTTAGGGTGGATCTAGAGTAAGTTTTATCAATTTTTATTCTTAAGGCACAGTGTTTTGCAGTGTTTCAGCTGGATATCAGGGTATTAGTGAATTGTTAAAGAGATCACTACTAAAGCCATAATTCTCACATCCTTTGGCACTGTTCTCTTCCCAACATTGCTTGACCCCTAGAGTCTGTTCTTTCTCAGCCCCACAAACAGCTGCTACCTGTTAAGCCCTGGATGGACTCACCATCATCTCTGCAGTATATTAATCAGCAACAGACTCACAAGAGATCCCTCTACACAAACTTCTGGGGCTGACTCTCTATGGAGCTTCTTCCACTCTATTGTTCTGTCCCACAGACTCCAGTCCCTGTAGCTGCTCTGAAATCTGATGTCTTCCTTGTCAGCTCAGAAAAGAACACTAGATCCTGCTCAAAATCCAGCTCTCTGCTTTACTTGGGAAATTCTCCCAAGGAAGAAAGCTTATCCTGAGACTTATCCTGTGAGTTATTCTTTCCTCATCAAGTGCCTCTTCTTCACAGACTCCAGACAGTTGCCTCATATATTTTGTAATTTTATAGTTGTTTAATTGTAGGAGGATGAGTCCAGTACTAGCTATTAAACTGTGTCTGGAAGCAGAAACTATCCCACAAAAATTTATTATTAGATAAAAGGTAATGAGGAACCTAATAATATCTCCATAGACAATGAAAATTTGCCAAAGGCATGCCATAGAACATATCAAAACTGTAAAAGCTCCTTTAAGAAGAATAAAAGGTATTAAAGTGCACCATACATAATTGTGAAAGAACAAGATAAGTCAGAGTCAGAAATTCAGAAATGAAGTGCCAAAACTCAGATAAGATTTATAAAAATGTATACATTTTTAACAAATAGAAAATCAAAAATTAAAATAGTGGAAACAGAGGGAGAATAAATGGGCAAAAAAAAAAACACACACTAAGAGAAACAGAAGGGAAAAAGAAAGAAATTTTTAAAAATCAAAAACTCAGTGGAAAAAAATCAGAAATAGAATGTATTTGGGCAAATATAATAGAACTATTTTTCTTCTCTTGAGTTCTTTCAAATATTTTTGGCAGCTAATAGTAAAAACTATAACATTAGGTGATGGAGTTTTCAATGAATGATGTAATACATATGAGAACTATAACTTAAAGATGGGGAGAGCATAGGGACCTATGTGGTGGTAAAATTTCTGTACTACATTTGAAGTGGTAAAATACTGATTCTTAATAGTTATGACATGTATATTTTCATCCAACGACTAACTGATAAAAAAAGAGAGATGGATGGCAGATTGATAGATAACTATGCTAAATAAAAGATTAATTAGAAGGGGGATATTTTAAAAGGTTCAAATATTATTTAAAAAGAAAGGAAAGAGGAAACAAAGAATATAAATGAAAACAAATAATAAAATAGTACACCTAAATACAATTATATAAATGGTTACATTAAATGTAAATGGTCTAAACACACCTACTAAAGAAAGATGTTGTCAGAATATATTTAAAAAGAAAACTGATACAACTACATTCTGTCTACAAGAAACTCTATTTAATATAATGTTACACATACATTGAAATAAAAGAATTAAAAGCATGGTTATATACATGCCATAAAAACACAAATCAAAAGAGAACTGGAGTGGGAGGAGTCAAAATGGCGGAGAAGCAGCAGGCTGAGACTACCTCAGCTAGCAGGAGATCAGCTAGAGAGCTTATCTAAAGATTGCAAACACCTGCAAATCCATCGGCAGATCGAGGAGAAGAAGAACAGCAATTCTAGAAACAGAAAAACAACCACTTTCTGAAAGGTAGGACTGGCGGAGAAGTGAATCCAAAGCGACGGGAGGATAGACCCCGGGGGGAGGGGCCGGCTCCCGGCAAGCGGCGGAGCAACGGAGCACAAAATCAGGACTTTTAAAAGTCTGTTCCGCTGAGGGATATCGCTCCGGAGGCTAAACCGGGGCGAGGCCCACACAGGGTCGGCGTGAACTCAGGTCCTGCGGGGTCACAGAAGGATCGGGGGTGTCCGAGTGTCGCAGAGCTTGCGGATATTGGAACGGGAAAGCCGGCTGCAGAGACAGAGCCGACAGTGAGCTCGCAGCTCGAAGTTGCCTTGAACCGGCCGCAAGCTCGGTGAGCTTGGAGCGCGGCCGGAGGTTGGGCAGACAGAGTTACTGGGAGCTGTTCGCTGAGGGCGCACAGGGGAGTGGGGCCCCGGGCTCTCGGCTCCTCCGGGCCGGAGACCAGGAGGCCGCCATTTGTATTCCCGTCCTCCGGAACTCTACGGAAAGCGCTCAGGGAACAAAAGCTCCTGAAAGCAAAGCCGAGCAGATCACTCAGCCCGGCCCCTGGTAAGGGCAGTGTAATTCCGCCTGGGGCAAAGACACTTGAGAATCACTACACCAGGCCCCTCCCCCAGAAGATCAACAAGAAATCCAGGCAAGACCAAGTTCACCTACCAAGGAGTGCAGTTTCAATACCAAGGAGAGAGCAGCAGAATTCCAGAGGAGGAGAAAACAAACCGCGGAACTCATGGCTTTCTGCCTGTGATTTTTCAGTCTTGCAGTTAATTTAATTTTTTTCTTTTTCATTTTTTTTCTCTTCTTCTGCTAAAATTTTTTATAACTTTTACCCTTTTCTCTTTTAACGTTTTTTAACTAGATTATCTAATATATATATATTTTTCTTTTTTATACTTTCGTTGATTCATTTTCTTTTTTTTTAATTCTTTTTTTTTCTTTCTTTCTTTTTGAACCTCTTTTTATCCCCAAATCAGAAGAGATCCTAATCTCTTCAATCTTTTTTTTTCTTAACACTTTTTAAAATTCTTGATTGAATTTTTAATTCAATCTCTTTTTTTTAATTCTTTTTTTCTTTTTTTCTTTCTTTCTTTTTGAACCTCTTTTTATCCCCAAATCAGAAGAGATCCCAAACAGAAGAGATTGGGAGATCCCAATCAGAAGAGATTGGGAG
Source organism: Neogale vison (assembly GCF_020171115.1). NCBI lineage: Eukaryota > Metazoa > Chordata > Mammalia > Carnivora > Mustelidae > Neogale > Neogale vison. The sequence goes on from NC_058095.1 coordinate 62,534,700, forward strand.
ATCCCAATCAAAGGAGATCCCAATCAGAGGAGATCCCTCACCCAATCGTGAGGGGGGAGAAATCCCCCCGCATGATTTGGGATCTCTTCTGATTTGGTTAAAGCATATTTTCCTGGGATTGTTGCCACCCTTTTAGTATTTTACTTGCTCCCTCATATACTCTTAGCTAGACAAAATGACAAGGCGGAAAAATTCACAACAAAAAAAAAGAACAAGAGGCAGTACCGAAGGCTAGGGACCTAATCAATACAGACATTGGTAATATGTCAGATCTAGAGTTCAAAATGACAATTCTCAAGGTTATAGCCGGGCTTGAAAAAGGCATGGAAGATATTAGAGAAACCCTCTCCAGAGATATAAAAGCCCTTTCTGGAGAAATAAAAGAACTAAAATCTAACCAAGTTGAAATCAAAAAGGCTATTAATGAAGTTCAATAAAAAATGGAGGCTCTCACTGCTAGGATAAATGAGGCAGAAGAAAGAATTAGCAATATAGAAGACCAAATGACAGAGAATAAAGAAGCTGAGCAAAAGAGGGACAAACAGCTACTGGACCATGAGGGGAGAATTCGAGAGATAAGTGACACCATAAGACGAAACAACATTAGAATAATTGGGATTCCAGAAGAAGAAGAAAGAGAGAGGGGAGCAGAAGGTATACTGGAGAGAATTATTGGGGAGAATTTCCCCAATATGGCAAAGGGAACGAGCATCAAAATTCAGGAGGTTCAGAGAACGCCCCTCAAAGTCAATAAGAATAGGCCCACACCCCGTCACCTAATAGTAAAACTTACAAGCCTTAGTGACAAAGAGAAAATCTTGAAAGCAGCCCGGGAAAAGAAGTCTGTATCATACAATGGTAAAAGTATTAGATTGGCAGCTGACTTATCCACAGAGACCTGGCAGGCCAGAAAGAGCTGGCATGACATTTTCAGAGCACTAAACGAGAAAAACATGCAGCCAAGAATACTATATCCAGCTAGGCTATCATTGAAAATAGAAGGAGAGATTAAAAGCTTCCAGGACAAACAAAAACTGAAAGAATTTGCAAACACCAAACCAGCTCTACAGGAAATACTGAAAGGGGTCCTCTAAGCAAAGAGAGAGCCTACAAGTGGTAGATCAGAAAGGAACAGAGACAATATACAGTAACAGTCACCTTACAGGCAATACAATGGCACTAAAATCATATCTCTCAATAGTTACCCTGAATGTTAATGGGCTAAAAGCCCCAATCAAAAGACACAGGGTATCAGAATGGATAAAAAAACAAAACCCATCTATATGTTGCCTCCAAGAAACTCATTTTAAACCCGAAGACACCACCAGACTTAAAGTGAGGGGGTGGAAAAGAACTTACCATGCTAATGGACATCAGAAAAAAGCAGGAGTGGCAATCCTTATATCAGATCAATTAGATTTTAAGCCAAAGACTATAATAAGAGATGAGGAAGGACACTATATCATACTCAAAGGGTCTGTCCAACAAGAAGATCTAACAATTTTAAATATCTATGCCCCCAACGTGGGTGCGGCCAACTATATAAACCAATTAATAACAAAATCAAAGAAACACATCAACAATAATACAATAATAGTAGGGGACCTTAACACCCCCCTCACTGAAATGGACAGATCATTCAAGCGAAAGATCAACAGGGAAATAAAGGCCTTAAATGATACACTGGATGAGATGGACATCACAGATATATTCAGAACATTTCATCCCAAAGCAACAGAATACACATTCTTCTCTAGTGCACATGGAACATTCTCCAGAATAGATCACATCCTCGGTCCTAAATCAGGACTCAACCGGTATCAAAAGATTGGGATCATTCCCTGCATATTTTCAGACCACAATGCTCTGAAGCTAGAACTCAACCACAAGAGGAAGTTTGGAAAGAACACAAATACATGGAGACTAAACAGCATCCTTCTAAAGAATGAATGGGTCAACCGGGAAATTTAAGAAGAATTGAAAAAAATCATGGAAACAAATGATAATGAAAATACAACGGTTCAAAATCTGTGGGACACAACAAAGGCAGTCCTGAGAGGAAAATATATAGCAGTACAAGCTTTTCTCAAGAAACAAGAAAGGTCTCAGGTACACAACCTAACCCTACACCTAAAGGAGCTGGAGAAAGAACAAGAAAGAAACCCTAAGCCCAGCAGGAGAAGAGAAATCATAAAGATCAGAGCAGAAATCAATGAAATAGAAACCAAAAAAACAATAGAACAAATCAACCAAACTAGGAGCTGGTTCTTTGAAAGAATTAATAAAATTGATAAACCCCTGGCCAGACTTATCAAAAGGAAAGAGAAAGGACCCAAATAGATAAAATCATGAATGAAAGAGGAGAGATCACAACTAACACCAAAGAAATACAAACTATTATAAGAACATACTATGAGCAACTCTACGCCAACAAATTTGACAATCTGGAAGAAATGGAAGAAATGGAAGAAATGTTCCTAGAAACATATAAACTACCAAAATTGAACCAGGAAGAAATAGAAAGCCTGAACTGACCCATAACCAGTAAGGAGATTGAAACAGTCATTAAAAATCTCCAAACAAACAAAAGCCCAGGGCCAGATGGCTTCCCGGGGGAATTCTACCAAACATTTAAAGAGGAACTAATTCCTATTCTCCTGAAACTGTTCCAAAAAATATAAATGGAAGGAAAACTCCCAAACTCATTTTATGAGGCCAGCATCACCTTGATCCCAAAACCAGACAAGGATCCCATCCAAAAAGAGAGCTATAGACCAATATCCTTGATGAACACAGATGCAAAAATTCTCACCAAAATACTAGCCAATAGGATTCAACAGTACATTAAAAGGATTATTCACCACGACCAAGTGGGATTTATTCCAGGGCTGCAAGGTTGGTTCAACATCCGCAAATCAGTCAATGTGATACAACACATCAATAAAAGAAAGAACAAGAACCATATGATACTCTCAATAGATGCTGAAAAAGCATTTGACAAAGTACAGCATCCCTTCCTGATCAAAACCCTTCAAAGTGTAGGGATAGAGGGCACATACCTCAATATCATCAAAGCCATCTATGAAAAACCCACTGCAAATATCATTCTCAATGGAGAAAAACTGAAAGCTTTTCCACTAAGGTCAGGAACACGGCAGGGATGTCCATTATCACCACTGCTATTCAACATAGTACTAGAAGTCCTAGCCTCAGCAATCAGACAACAAAAGGAAATTAAAGGCATCCAAATCGGCAAAGAAGAAGTCAAATTATCACTCTTCGCAGATGATATGATACTCTATGTGGAAAACCCAAAAGACTCCACTCCAAAACTGCTAGAACTTATACAGGAATTCAGTAAAGTGTCAGGATATAAGATCAATGCACAGAAATCAGTTGCACTTCTCTACACCAACAACAAGACAGAAGAAAGAGAAATTAAGGAGTCAATCCCATTTACAATTGCACCCCAAACCATAAGATACCTAGGAATAAACCTAACCAAAGAGGCTAAGAATCTATACTCAGAAAACTATAAAGTACTCATGAAAGAAATTGAGGAAGACACAAAGAAATGGAAAAATGTTCCATGCTCCTGGATTGGAAGAATAAATATTGTGAAAATGTCTATGCTACCTAAAGCAATCTACACATTTAATGCAATTCCTATCAAAGTACCATCCATCTTTTTCAAAGAAATGGAACAAATAATTTTAAAATTTATATGGAACCAGAAAAGACCTCGAATAGCTAAAGGGATATTGAAAAACAAAGCCAAAGTTGGTGGCATCACAATTCCGGACTTCAAGCTTTATTACAAAGCTGTCATCATCAAGACAGCATGGTACTGGCACAAAAACAGACACATAGACCAATGGAACAGAATAGAGAGCCCAGAAATAGACCCTCAACTCTATGGTCAACTAATCTTCGACAAAGCAGGAAAGAATGTCCAATGGAAAAAAGACAGCCTCTTCAATAAATGGTGTTGGGAAAATTGGACAGCCACGTGCAGAAAAATGAAATTGGACCATTTCCTTACACCACACACAAAAATAGATTCAAAATGGATTAAGGACCTCAATGTGAGAAAGGAATCCATCAAAATCCTTGAGGAGAACACAGGCAGCAACCTCTTCGACCTCAGCCGCAGCAACATCTTCCTAGGAACATCGCCAAAGGCAAGGGAAGCAAGGGCAAAAATGAACTTTTGGGATTTCATCAAAATCAAAAGCTTTTGCACAGCAAAGGAAACAGTTAACAAAACCAAAAGACAACTGACAGAATGGGAGAAGATATTTGCAAATGACATATCAGATAAAGGACTAGTGTCCAAAATCTATAAAGAACTTAACAAACTCAACACCCAAAGAACAAATAATCCAATCAAGAAATGGGCAGAGGACATGAACAGACGTTTCTGCAAAGAAGACATCCAGATGGCCAACAGACACATGAAAAAGTACTCCATATCACTCGGCATCAGGGAAATACAAATCAAAACCACAATGAGATATCACCTCACACCAGTCAGAATGGCTAAAATCAACAAGTCAGGAAATGACAGATGCTGGCGAGGATGCGGAGAAAGGGGAACCCTCCTACACTGTTGGTGGGAATGCAAGCTGGTGCAACCACTCTGGAAAACAGCATGGAGATTCCTCAAAATGTTGAAAATAGAACTGCCCTATGACCCAGCAATTGCACTACTGGGAATTTACCCTAAAGATACAAACGTAGTGATCCAAAGGGGCACGTGCACCCGAATGTTTATAGCAGCAATGTCCACAATAGCCAAACTATGGAAAGAACCTAGATGTCCATCAACAGATGAATGGATCAAGAAGATGTGGTATATATACACAATGGAATACTATGCAGCCATCAAAAGAAACGAAATCTTGCCATTTGCGACAACATGGATGGAACTAGAGCGTATCATGCTTAGCGAAATAAGTCAAGCGGAGAAAGACAACTATCATATGATCTCCCTGATATGAGGGAGTGGTGATGCAACATGGGGGCTTAAGTGGGTAGGAGAAGAATCCATGAAACAAGATGGGATAGGGAGGGAGACAAACCATAAGTGACTCTTAATCTCACGAAACAAACTGTGGGTTGCTGGGGGGAGGGGGGTTGGGAGAAGGGGGTAGGGTTATGGACATTGGGGAGGGTATGTGCTTTTGGGTAAATTGGAAGGGGAGATGAACCATGAGAGACTATGGACTCTGAAAAACAGTCTGAGGGGTTTGAAGTGGCGGGGGGTGGGAGGTTGGGGTACCAGGTGGTGGGTATTATAGAGGGCACAGCTTACATGGAGCACTGGGTGTGGTGAAAAAATAATGAATACTGTTTTTCTGAAAATAAATAAATTGGAAAAAAAAAAAAAGAGAGCTGGAGTGGTTATGTTAATGTAGGCCAAAGTATACTCTAGAACAAAGAAAACTAGCAGGGAAAAAGAGTGATATTGTGTTAATAATACGAATCAACTTATAAAAAAATATAGCAAGCTTAAATATATATGTACACAACAAGAGAATTTAAGATATACATGAAGCAAAACTGACAAAACTGAAAGGAGAAATAAACAAATCCAAAATTAACACTGGAAATTAACATTCCTTTCTCACTAAAATACAGGGCTAGTGGGTTAAAAAGCCGCAAGAATATTAAAGGACTAACAACACTATCATCAAATGAGAATTAATTGACAATTTATAGACTTTTCAATAACAGCAGAATATACTTTTTTTTTTTCAGTATGCAGACAACATTCACCTGGCTAGACCATACCCTGGGTTATTAAACAAAAGTTAACTAATTTTAAATATGCACAGAATAATCCCTGAATACAATGGAATTAAGCTAGAAATTAATAAGAGAAAGATAAGGGGGAAATACCTAAGCAGTTGGATATTAAACAGCACATTTCTACATAATATGTTGGTCAAAAAGAAGTTTCAGGGCAAACTTAGAAAAAGTCACTAGCTGAAGGAAAAAAGGAAAGAAAAGAAAACCCAACACATCAAAATTTGTAGGCTGCAGCTAAAAAGTGTTTACTTGGAAATAATAGCATTAAATGCTTATATCAAAAAAAAGAAAAAAAGAATGGTCTCAAAACAACAATTTAAGCTTTCATTTTTTTTTAAGATTTTATTTATTTATTTGACAGATAGAGATCACAGGTAGGCAGAGAGGCAGGTAGAGAGAGAGAGGTGGAAGCAGGCTCCCTGCTGAGCAGAGAGCTCAATGTGGGGCTTGATCCCATTATCTTAGGATCACAACCCGAGGCTTTAACCCACTGCGCCACCCAGGTGCCCCTAAGCTTTCATCTTAAGAAACTGAAAAAGAAGAGCAAAATCCATCATAAGGAAGCAAAAATAAGGAAATAATAAAAGTATATCATGGGAGGGGCACCTTGTGGCTCAGTGGGTTAAGCCTCTGCCTTTGGCTCAGGTCATGATCCCAGCCACCTGGCTTGGCACCTGCTTGGCAGGGAGCCTGCTTCCTCCTCTCTCTCTCTCTGTCTGCCTCTCTGCCTACTTGTGATCTCCATCTGATAAATAAATAAATAAAATATTTTAAAAAAAGTAAATCATGGGAAAGATAAAAGTGGTTTTAAGAGGAAGGGACGAATATTGAAGAAAAGCAAAAAGGATCCAATATACACTAATAGGAGTTCCCAAAGGAGGGAGGAATCAAAACAAAGATACAATCAAATACTAAAAACTATAAATCAAGAAAACTTTCATGAAATTAAGTAAAAAAATGAAGATATATATTGTAAGAACATATTTAGTATTCAGGGATATTGACCTAAAAAGGACCAAAAAACCAAGACATATTCTAATAAAATTACTACTCTTTTCTTTTTTTTTTTTTTTAAGATTTTATTTGTTTATTTTACAGAGACACAGCAAGAGAGGGAACACAAGCAGGGGAAGTGAGAGGAGAACCAGGCATCCCGCTGAGCAGGGAAGCTGATCGAGGGCTTGATCCCAGGACCCTGGCATGGTGACCTGAGCCAAAGGCAGACATTTATTGACTGGGTCACCCAGGTACCCCTAAAATTACTATTTTTTATAAAAATACAGTCACCTTTCCTTGAAATGTTAAACAGTTACCATATGACCCAGCAATTTTACTCATAGTTATATGTCCAAAGAATTGAAAATAGGTATACAACCAGATATTTGTATGTGAGTATTCGTGTCAACACTATTATATCTTGTCAACCCAAAGGAAAACTCCATACCCAATAAGCAGTCACCCCTTATTTCCCCTCTCCCCTTCCCATGGCAATTACTAGTCTCCACTGTGTCTCTATGGATTGACCTATGATAGATACTTTGTATAAATGCAATCATACAATACCTGATGTTTTGTGCCTGGTTTCTTTCATTTGGTGTAATGTTTTTTTATATTCATCATGCTGTAACATGTATCAGTACGCCACTCCTTTTGATAGCCAAAAAACACTCCACTGTATGTATATAACACAATTTGTGAATCTCTTCACCCATTAATGAACATGGGATTGTTTCCACCTTTTGCTGTTGTTAATAGTGCTGACATGAATACTTTGTCAAATAAATAAATAAAATCTTTTTTAAAAAGTATAATTAATTATAATAACTATAATATTAGTATTGTTATTCTGTGTTATTGTGAGACTGATGTCTCTGTGGAGTGTAATCAGGTAAATGAATCATTCAGGGATATTCTGGTTCCACCATTCCCTGTGTCCTTAAGAATGATGTTTCTCAGGGATCCCTGGGTTGTTTAGTTAGTTAAGTGTCTGCTTTCAGCTCAGGTCACGATCCCAGGGTCCTGGAATGGAGTCCCACATTGGGCTCCCTGCTCCATGAGGAGTCTACTTCTCCCTCTCCCTCCTTTTCCCCTGCTCCTGTTCTCTTTCTCAAATAAGTAAATAAAATCTTAAAATAAAAAGGAAAATTGTAAGGAAAAGACAGGAAGCTTGTAGCATAAAGAAGATTTTAAAGACACATGTCTTTTAATGGATGCTACTGTGTCCAAGGATGAGAAAACTATGAAGTAACCAATATAAAAACCAGAATAGGAGTTACTTTATGGGGAAGAAGGAGGAGTTTGAGATTAGGAAGGGGCATATAGAGAGGCCTGGAGAATGGGTGGCGAAGTTCTATTTCTATACCTGGACGATGGTTATAAGGGTATTCACTTTATAGTAACTTATTAAGCTATATATGAGTGTGGTTTTTTGCATTCATGCTTTATTTTTACAATAAAAGGGGAAAACAATCTATCTTTCTGTTTCTCTGTTGGCTATGGCTTACTTTGAGAGATCTTTCTAAGCACAAGATTTTATAAATATTTACCCATGTACTTTTCTGAATGCTTTATGTAATTAGCTTTCTATTTCAATTATTAATCTGTCTACAATTGCTGTTTAGTGTAGGACATGATGTAGGGATTTCATTTTGCCATACTTTCGTTTTCTTTAGTGTTTCAAACTGGTTTTTCCTATTGAAAAAGTAATGCATGCACATGGGAAAAAGCCACACATGGGAAACAAAAGAAAAGTAACTCTTCCTTCCATCCACAGTTCCAACCCCCATCAAATGCAACCACTATTAATAGTTTTTAGTTATTGTTGTTGCTGTTCTGTTATGTATCTGCAGTAGACAACTACATTTTCCAGGCAGCATCTATAATAATTTTGCTTTGCAGAAACCACCATGCTGTTAGCCTTATTAAGTCCATACCATTTGTGTGAATTTGACCTCAACCCTGAGTCGAAATATTTCCCTAGTCACATAAATCGAAACAGAGGTGGAAATAGGATACAAGTCGAGCCAACAAGAGCCATCAAAACTCAGTTTTAGGGATTTTTATTTCCACTACTAAGCTATGAAACACCTTTAAATTTGGTATTGTCAGTATGTTGTCCAGAGCTGCTGAAGACCACAACACAGAGACCCAAGAATAAAGCCAGCAAGGAGAATGAAAAGCCAAGATGTGGAGAAAATGGGAGCCTGACAATGAATCCCTTGGTTGCAAATCTAGATTGAGTTTTCTGTCACTTGCAACCAGAAAAAAACCCAGTTGATACTATATCCTTCTGAAACATCTTTATAGCTATAACTTACTTAAGTTCCCCCTCCCCCCCACAGGCACACCTAATTGTCAAAACTCAGGATCCACATAGACTCAGATAAATTTTCTATTATAAATGCACTTTTGTTCACTTCTCACTATCTGAAACTTAGGAATAAAGTAGTTAACATCATTTTGAACTTGCTTTCTAAACTCTTGCTATTTGAAATATATTTATGTGTGTGAGAGAGACAGAGAAATGGAAACATTTTATATACATACTATCTTGGAGATCTTTCATATCAACTCATAGAGATTTCTTTTAATGGCTATAAGTTCTTTTTCCAGATAGAAGGTGCTTAAAAGGTACGGATCCCATTGGAAGACAAAGTTTGTGCACAATACCTTGTTGTTCCCAGTATCTTGTTTCAGCAAGGATATATGTGAGTATACTTAAAGATAAATTCTGCAGAGTATAAATACTGGATTAAAAGATATATAGGCAGCTTAAATCTTAGTAATACAAAATTTTAGATAAGAATTTTGTTAAGGAGAGCCTGGGTGGTTCAGTCAGTTAAGCATCTGCCTTTGGCTCAAGTCATGATCTCAGAGTCCTGTCATCGAGTCCCACCTGGGCTCTCTAATCAGTGGGGACTCTGCTTCTTCCTTTCACTCATGCTCTGTGCTCCCTCTCTCTCAAATAAATAAATTAATTAGATCTTTTTAAAAAGTTTTTATTTATTTGTTTGACAGAAAGAGAGACAGCAAGAGAGGGAATACAAGCAAGGCGAGTGGTAGAGGGAGAAGCAGGCGTTACCAAGCAGGAACCCCAAAACAGGGTTCAATCCCAGCATCCTGGGATCATGACCCAAGCTAAAGGCACATGCCCAATGACTGAGCCACCCAGGGGCCCCTAAATAAATAAAATCTTAAACAAAAACAAAACAAAACAAAAGAATTTTGTTTGGACTTGTTAAGGGCATTGGAAGAGGAACAAGATCTGGAGAAGATGTCTTTATAATATATTAAGGATATACCCCAGTATTTATTTACTAATGACATATGTTACCAAAATATTTTTATAATTTTTGTGAAGTCACATTCATCATCTTATCTATTCATGTGATGGATTATATCAATATTTTTTCAGATATTGAAACATCTTTGCATTACTAGAAAAAGCCTGTCTTAGACTTGATGTGATATTCTTTTCAAATAATGTGAGTTAATATTTGATCTCGCCTTTTTAGTATTTTTACAATTTTGAAAATGCATGGGCTCTTCTTTTCAGCTGAATCTTTCTCAAGTTTCTGGAACAATCTAAAGCCAAATAAGAAGTTTTTTATATAAAATGAAACAATTTATATAGCGTGGGACTTACTTACGATGTAAGGATTCACACTTTAATTATTGTTTTGAGCCAGGAATCTCATTTAGAAATATTTCTTTGGGGCACCTGGGTGGCTCAGTGGGTTAAGCCGCTGCCTTCAGCTCAGGTCATGATCTCGGGGTCCTGGGATCGAGTCCCGCATTGGGGTCTCTGCTCAGCGGGGAGCCTGCTTCCTCCTCTCTCTCTCTCTCTGCCTGCCTCTCTGCCTGCTTGTGATCTCTCTCTGTCAAATAAATAAATAAAATCTTTAAAAAAAAAAAGAAATATTTCTTTGGCAGAAATCAAATAAATTCTCATAGCCATTAGTTTAGTATGGCTTTTCTCTTTTTTAGTTACTTTTGGTCACTTACCTGCAAAGCATCTATTTCGAATAGAATTTTTATTTTATGGGTATATGTATGTCCTTTCAGAATTCTAAACAAACTAGATATCTCTTTCCATGTATATATGATTTGATATGACCAAGTTCAATATGACAAAAGTTTGATTTGGTATGACCAAAGTTTGTCTCTTTTTCATGATTTTTCAAAGTATCTGTTCTTGAATTTATCAATTCTGTCACTCTCTTCCTATTCAGTACTGTATTTTTCTTTTTCTTCTTTACTTCATTGATCTATTTCTAATGATATGTATGTTTACCTTTGTTCTATTTGAATAAAACTACAAGGCAAAATCTTTTCCCCTAATGTTTGGTTGTACTACTATTTTTTTTGAAAAACAGTATTTGTCATTACTGTTTTCAGACCAGTTCATCATTTCAAAATTTGATTTCCTTTTATTCAGGATTAATTTGAGACATATTTGTGGGGTTTTTTTTCCAAGTGGTTTGGAGTTTAAAAATGAATTTATACATATTTTAAAATGAAACAAATACCATCACATTTGAATTATTAGACTTCGTTAGAAAACGTAGCCCAGATAAATTTTATTCTTTACAAACTAATGGATTAATAGATACTCGACACCTGTAAGTATTTCATTAAAAACTGAAACAAGGATAAACTAAGAATATGGTGGAAAGTTCCCTACAACAAGAAACTTGGTTGCGAGATTTCCTTTTCTTTCTTGAATAACATCCATTTGGGAAAACAGTCTGTCCATGAGATTCCAGTGAGTCACACCCCAAAATACAGTCCCCTCTACTGTCCTTCCCCCCTGCCCCAGTGACACAGGCCTAAACTGAGCCAGCTGACCAAAGGACTTTTGCTGGAAGGACAGGGAACATGCATTTTCTTTCCACAAGGGTTTGCCAAGCTGGCAACATGGAAGCTGCTTGTGACCACATTGTGAGAACTGGTTGGACGATGAAGCCAACGCAGAGAAGGACAGAGATGGTAATCTTTCTAAAATGAAGTGGGAGCCTGGTTTCAGCCCAGATGCACCTCTCCAAGTCCATTTGACTGACCCTACAAATTCCCTTATTGCTTAAGCAAGCTTGATCCAGATTTCCTCCTTAGCCCGCAAAATCTTGATTAACAGAGAAACTGACTCAGTCTCCCCACAAAAATGAGCAATGATCCAATATACTCTCAGTTCGGAAGTGAGGTGCTCTGTGTTATATGCTGGAGACACCCGTGGCATGCCCAGAAGGTTGCCGCTCACCACTGGACTATTTTCTTTCTTTGCTTGTTCGGGGTTCATTGCTCAGAGGGAGAAGAATCTTGCTGGTTTTTCTAAAATACTGTAGGGTATTGCTTGAGTTTACATTGTGACATGGTGCCATATTGGTACCATTAACCAGATCACACCAAAATCAGTGATGCCAAGGTTATCATGGTCCCGATATCATCGGGCCTCAGAAATTTCGCAGGGGCCCCGGTGCTTTCAGAGTAAAAACATCAATCACCCATGCAGTAATAGAGGATTAATTCGTGTGTTCAAAAGCATCTGGTCGTGACAAAAGTGTATGCCTTCCGAGGATGACTTCTTCTTTGAAGCTCATCCTCCAGCAAAGGCTTATTGAAATCAATAAGTGTCCCAAAGCACAGAGGGCACACTTGTCTCTTTTATGTTTTCCTTTGCGGAATGACAAAAACAAATCTAGGGGCATTTGAGCAGTTGTCTCTACATAGAAACAGTCTTTTGGGGGGGTCCCGTTGGTAAATGCCTTAAATAGGTAAGCTTTAAATGTCCAGAAGAGGCAATAAATTTCGTTTTAAAAATCAGATACTAAAAGTGTGGACCAGAGAAAGAAAAAACACTCCAGTGACTCTAAAATCCTTAAAAGGAAACTTTGGAAGAAAGAGGAAAAAAAAAAAAAACTGAGCCTTTTAGCAACACTACATAAATATGCCCAATTTTTCTCAAAAGAATGACTTAAGGACTTTCATTAGTCCATCAGAATACAAAATTAGTCAAGTTGTTGTTCAAAAATTACTAGTTCTTTAACTAAATTGACCATTTAACTCAACCAGATACATATTGTGTTTCTGTCTCTGTATGTGAATATGTGTGTACGTGTGTGTGTGTATTTGTACAGCAATATTCTGAACTTTGAAAGACTGAAAAAAATCCACTTGAAACATCAAATAAATCTTTGTGTAGCTTTGGTGTCATTCAGGGGCATAGTTTACTTTTTCCACATTGGAGTTTTTGCTTTAGCAGATATAGATGGAGCATTTCTCTTCCCAAAGAAATACAATGGAGAGTTTCTGTTTTGTTTTGTTTTGGAAAATGTGTTCTTTGCTCATGGTAGTTCACCAGGCCAAGAATTGGAAGTAAGTCTTGCACAAGGTATTAGAGAATCATTTCCTCTTAAACTTCAGCCCTATGCTCTAAAGTTTTGAAATAGTGTGAAAGAGTGTGAAATAATTTCTAGTGTAATAGTGTGAAAATTTAATAGAAGTCCGCAAAAATAATTTATAGCTATAGGAAAAACTGAGTTAAACTGAGCAAACCTTGGAATAGATGTGTGGGCACACATAGCCCCGTACCCACAGTTCAGTTCTGCTAGAATTCCAGAGTCTTTCTATCATGGTGTGTGGTATAAGACTTTAGAGAGCCTACATATTAAACCACATGGCAAAGAAGGGAAGAAAAGTAGTTGACTCAAGCACTATGGAGTTGGCAAGGAGCTAGTCACTGTATTTAACCTTTTGAGGATTTCATTTTTTTTTCAAGCCACTTAGACTTTGAGCTCAATCCTTTACATTTTTCAAGGATTGTCTTTCCTATGAAAACTCTACTACCACATACCTTTCATTATATGGAAGGAAATACATGAACACTTTTGGAAGATATGTTTTATAGGGGAAGGAATAGAGAATTATTGCAGATTTCCCTAAATTCAGATAGAACTGGGAATAAGGGGGAGAGCGTTTGTGACTTTTTTTTTTTTTTTTGGTAAGGTATTGTTGGTGATGATTAGGTGTCTGAGTTTCCAGGAATTCCAACCCTCCGCCTGACCCATGACTGGCCGTGTGGCTCAGAGATTTGCTCATTACCCACCATGAATAGCAACATCCCCTGGTTATTGCAATCAGTGTCCATCAGTTGAAGAACCAAGCAGATGTAATGGCTGATGAATTACATTTTATGATGCAAATGGCCCTGGGAGGAATTGTGTTCATGTATCCCAGATCCTTTCTCCTTTTAAAAATCTCATTTTCAATGTCTTGCATGTAACATTTTAAAAGTTATTTTTATTGTTTTTGTTTCTTCAGAGAAAAGCCTTATTGTAAGGGTAGAGAAGCTTGCATGACCAAGTCACAAAAGAAATTTAGTTCTAAAAAGTAACAAAAGAAAATAAGGGAATCTTTCTCCCCCCATTGGTTAAGTTTACCATTGGTTTGGAGGAGAAAAAAAGCACAAAAGAGTTCATTGGACTACGTGATCCAAAAGGTCTTCAAAGAGGAAAAAAAAAAAATTCTTTGAGTGTAGCTCTACTAAATAAATATTTTAAAAGCTTATAATGTGCATAACCTCCAGCTATTATGAGAAATGACTTACTGTGAGCCTGTCAGATACGAAGGGCAATTGATGACCTGACAATACAGGGGAGAATGATAGAGCATACTGACTTTTCTTTTACCTAAAATCACACAAGGGGGAAAAAAAACCCCAACTCTTTCTTTTTTATTTCGTCCAATTATCTTGATGCTAGTGATTCTTTGATAAGAAAGGTTCTCGTGAGAAAAGTTCACAGTACAGGCTGCATGTGTGGCTGTGTTCTCTCGTCAGGATCACCTCTGTCCATTTGCCCAGAATCTGTGTATCTCGATACACAACTAGGGTGAGCATCCTTGGGCACCAAGCACTCTGTATTGTCCCCAAATAGTCAAATACTAAAATTCTCAGTAGATTTCCAAAGAAGTCTCTCTCTTCCTCTTTCTCCGTCCCTCTTAATCTACCCCTTCCCTCTCATTCCCTCTCCCCAGGAAACAGCTGCTAGGAGCTTTTGTGTCCCCCAGGTACTCCTGTCTTTGTCATCTTAACAGAACATACTGTGAACAGCTTACTTCTATTAAACTTCTCTCTCCCTAGCCTCCTTTCCTCATTTGATAACCCATTCTTTCACCAGTGTTAAGTACCTTCTTCGTCATCAAATATGCTACTCTGAAGATGAAAACCTTGCTCATTTCTGTTCTGAATTTAGAGCAGTACCAATTTACCATCTGCCCTCTCCATTTCCCCAGGAAGTTAGGCTACAGGTATTTCTGCCATGTTCTCTTTTTTCGTAGATCAGCAGATTGGTGGGGAATTGCAGCATCTGAGATTTTCTGTGGAAGTTACGCATGTGCTGTGGACTTCCCTCCAGCCCCCGCCCTGGACTCTCCTGCTCCTTGCCTGGCATATGACTTCAATGTCCAGCACCTCCCACGATGAGCTGCCCATTTTCATGCTCTCTAATGCCAAAGTTAACAGAGAACTGAGATTTGAGAAAGTCAACCATTTATAAAACGAAACACTTCTTTCTCTGATTTCACGGTCAATACTATGAGCTCATCCAATCCCAGGCTCTCCGTAATTTGGACTCTGTAGTCCAGCCAGGAATGACTCTCACTACTCTCACTCCATCTATTAGAAATCAGAGGCACAAATGGTGGTGCCTGGGTGGCTCAGATTAAGCATCTGCCTTTGGTTCAGGTCATGATCCCGGGGTCTTGGGATAGAGCCCCACAGCAGACTCCCTGCTCTTCAGGGAGTCTGCTTCTCCCTCTGCCACTCCCCTCTGCTTGTGTGCCCGCCCTCCCTCACTCTCTATCTCTCTCTCTAATAAACAGAAATCACAGGAGCAAATGTATGACATCTAAGAGCTGTAATGTCATCTGATGCCAGACTTTCTTTGGCATTAGCAGGTTGAGTCTTGACGCATGTGTTTGACCTAGCTCACTGGACTAATTCCCCTCCCCCCACCCGCACCCCAGAGCTGGAGGACTGTCTTACTTTCTCACTTGCTTTCAGTAAGTGTACATCAGTTATGTGGGGTTTTTTTTCCTTTTAAAAGGTTTAACTTTTTGCATGTTCCTTGAGCTTCTTCCACTATTTCAGTAAGCAGTCTTCACATTTCATCGTCCTACAAATTCCATGTATTAGATAATCGTAATCATGGGATGGAATGTCTAAAGTGTTTTCCTCCATAAATATATCCTCAATAGAGTAAACATCTCCTAAAGGGAGATAAGAGGTCTCTTAACAGCATTTTCTATGCCTTCTGTCTCCAACACAGTGCTTTGTACACAAGCACACAGTGATATGTTTGACTACGTTTCATTCAGGGGCACTGTCTCCATTATTGGTTTATTCAAGCTCTAGTCCAAAGATCAAGGACCTGTTTTGTCTGAACAAATATCACCACTGTCATTTCCTGAATGTTGAGTCAAAATTGACCAGTACACCAGAGATGGTGAATGCCACTCACAGAATAGAACGGGAGGGGCCTTGAAAGTATTTTTCCTTCATTCTATTTTTGTTCCATCATTGATCCTTTGGTTTCCTACAAGACCTACTTCCGTGGAGTCCCTCCTGAACTGGAAAGGGAAGACAAAGCTAGTTACCAGCCTGCTACCATTTGCATGCCAGCCATTGAGATCTGCATAGTCTGGATATTACTGTGAGTAACAGTAGAAAGTTGTATTGTTTTAAATATAAATTTATTTTGGACAAACATTCCTCCAAGAAGACATCTAGATGGCTGGTCACCTAGATGATGAGGTAGGTTAAGTGTTTGACTCTTGGTTTCAGCTCTGGTGGTCATCTCAAGGTTGAGATTGAACCCCAAAAAAGGCTCCACACTCAGTGTGGCGTCTGCTGGGGTTTCTCTTTCCTTCTCTCTCTGCCTCTCCCTCAAATAAATAAATAAATAAATCTGAAAAAATAAAAATAAAAAGACAGACAGATCGCCAACAGATACATGAAAAGATTCTCAACATCACTCATCCTCATGGAAATGCAAATCAAAACTATGATGAGATATCACCTCATACCTGTCCAAATGGCTAAAATGAACAACACAAGAAACAAAGGTTGGCGAGGATGTGGAGACAAAGGAGCCCTTGGATACTGTTGCTGAGAATGTAAACTGGTACAGCCACTTGTAGAAAACAGTATGGAGGTTCCTCAAAACATTGAAAATAGAATTACCATTGATCCAGTAATTCCACTACTGAGTATTTACCCAAAGAATATGTGAACACTAATTTGAAAGGATGTATGTCCCCTATGTTTACAGCAGCATTATTTACAATAAGCAAATTATGGAAGCAACCCAAATGTCTATCTATCCATTGATAGATTAATGGATCAAGAAGAGGATGGTACACACACACACACACACACACAGGAATATTATTTAGCCATAAAAAAACCAAAATCTTGTCATTTGCAACATGGAGGGACCTAGAGTGTATAAAGTTAAGTGAAATAAGACAGTCAGAAAACGGACAAATACCACATGATTTCATTCATATGTGGAATTTAAGAAACAAAACAAAAGAACGGAGGGGAGGAAAAAAGGATAGAAACCATATATAAATATAAATATATATATATAAATATATATATATATATATAAAACACCAGACTCAACTATAGAACGGGAAGGGCCTCGAAAGTATTTTTCCTTCATTTTATTTTTGTTCCATCATTGATCCTTTGGTTTCCTACAAGACCTACAAATAGATGGCTATCAGGGGCGGGGGAATGGATGAAATATGGGAAGGGGATTAAGAGTACAATTTTCTTAATGAGAATGAAGTAATACATGGAATCATTGAAGCACTGTATTGTACACTTAAAACTAATATAATACTGTATGTTAACTACACTAGAATTAAATAGAGAAGAAAGAAAGGAAGGAAAGAAAGAAGGAAGGAAGGAAGGAAGGAAGGAAGGAAGGAAGGAAGGAAGGAAAATTGATTGTATTTGGTCATCTTGTAGATGGATAAGGAAGATACTAAATAATAATGGGTACCCTGGGTTAGATCCAGGACAAAGAGGGCATAACGATGTTGGAGAAGAAGGGACAAACAAGAACACATCACAGTGGGAAAAGGAGGACCCACTGAAGGAGAGAGGTTTGTAAAATTTGACCCTGGAAGGAAAAGGACACAAAGAGGAAAGAGTTTAGGACAAGTACTGATCTAGTCTGTGTGGTGAGCTCAGTGGGGCCAAGGACCTACAAAGAGTTAAGAGATTCAAGGTGAGAAAACCTAGGAAGAAACAGCCAATATGGAGTCCCAAATGGCTTCAGAGAAATATTTTAAAATTAAATCCCAGTCGAAGTCCACTTATAAAGTTTTTCATTTTCCCCCTGAAGGACTAGGAGCAGATGGAAAAAGAACAGACAATTTAGGGATGACAGTATAGAGTAAGCTTTGACCAAGAAACAGTCTTAGAGACTACACTGAGCAAAGAAAGGCTGTCCATAGGCATGGTATCTATCCCCTACCATGGATGTGAGTTACAACCTGAGTGGAGGCACTGTAGGATAATAAAATAGTCTGTGCTCCAAATGGTGAGTGCAGTGTGAAATGGATAAATAAGCAGACTTTCAAGGTGTGAAAATCCAGGCCATTATTTCACAGTCTCAAAAATGCTCCTTTATGTGACTTGGGTTGGCAACAGAAGCTGTGGAGATCCTGCTCTCCAGTATGGATTAGTCGATCAGGTAGCAGTGTTTTACTTGAAAGCTCATAACAAGGCACAGGTGTATTTCCATGTACATTGAAGATAGGGATGAAAAAGTTAGACACATAAATGAGGTGAGGAAAACAGGCCCAGGGTGGTGGGTCCCCACTGGGCATCAGGCCAAGGATTTGGGGGTAACAGGAGGACACGGAGTTCAGGGGAGGATGACCCCATGAGAAAGTCCCGTGAATTCAGTGCCATGAGGACTATGTTAAATGTATTATTACAAGTGCACGGGCTTTCTCACTGACTTTATTTTGTAAGGACAAATGTTTTTCATCTGTGGCACGTTTTTGAGAAGACCAACTCTGACCTCAGCCAAACGCAGAGCCAAAGGGAAGTAGAAGGAGATTCACCAAAGGCATTTCCTTAGTAAACAGCATGTCTATTGTATGTGGGTCCTCTAATTGGCTGTGAACTGAATTTCACCTTTGGCATTAAATACAAATGTTTATTTTCACTATCCCCATTGCTGTAATGTTTACATGTGATATCAGTGCTGACCTCTATTATGTAAGCAATAAAATAGTAGCATGGATTGGTCCAGGGAGAAGCCAACCCCAGTGTGGTGGGGGCCCTATGATTCAGAAGCTCATCGGAGTCCTTCGCATCTATGGATCTAAAGATGGATGGATGAGAACATGTGAGCAAGGGTTTCCTGGGGAGGCTGCTATAATTCTATTGCCCTCATATCTTCAGTGTTCCCCTTCTACCTTCAAGATTGCTGCTGTAAGTTGCTTCAGCTTCTGCTACTTAGTAATAGGAGAGGACTACATGGAAGGCTATATTTATGCACATCCTGTCCAGACAGAATTTCCTGTGATGGAGAAACGTTAGGGCCTGTTAGGACTAATTACTAAAAGCAAAAGTGTTCAGTGCTCCTCAGGAGAACAGAACTGTCACATATGATAAAAACCACTCCCCTTGAAATCTGTAATCAACATCTATAGTTAAAATACATGGAAGGTTTACTGTGAATTAATGAGCAACAGGACTGATTTCTGGAAAAAAGGGCAACTGGGCACACACTTTATTCCATGATTGTTGAAATGAGGAAAAGGAATAATATGTTGCTCCAAAAATCATAGTGAAAGGTCTAAATGTAGGGGCATGGGAGGATATCCAAGATATGTTAAGTGGATAAAGGAAGTTATAGATTAATATTCCCCTTTTTGTAAAATAAATAAAAATATGTAAATATAATAAATATATAAGTTAATAAATGTGGAAATATATGTATATGAATTAATAAGTCCGTTAGTAAGTATGTAAGTGTATATGTCGTAGTGTATTTGTCTTAACTTACTAAGACATAAAACTACAGCAATCACACTAGGATTTAAGACTTCCATTAAAAATGTCTTCTATGCATATTTATTTTCAGTTTTACAAGCAATCTATGTAGTTTTTATAAAATGTCAGCACTGTAATGTCATAAAAGAAAATATGTAGATTTTTTTTCACCACCCAGCTCTTTTATCCTCACTGTCATTTTCTAGGGTTAAACATTCAGAAAATGTTTGAATTGTTAGCAACAACTATCTTACTCTTAAACCAGAAAAATGTGTATTAAAAACAGTAACTAAACAAAGAAATATCATTGGCAGATGATTTCCATCAGAATTGGGAACTATGGAAGAGTTCTATTATATACAGAAATTTAAAGGACTTTCAGTTATAGACTGGTATCAATACACATACTGACATGGACATAGATACTGGTATAGATAGATCTCTTACTGGTAAGACCAAACCAAGGAAAGATCTGGCAAAGTGACAATTCACCACACATGAAGAAAATGTTCTGGAATGTTAGGGGAAAAAAAAAAAACTGGACAAGTCCCCCAAAACATTTTCTAGGGCAAGAGCAGGGGCTAGTAGTAAGGCCCATGGGGAAGGTAGAGAGTGAGTGGTGAGTGGTTACCTGGGATGGGGACCTGCACTGGAATCTTTACATCCTGCTGAGTGAATGTCCTTCTGATTCTGAGTTTAGACAGCCCAGCTGTACAAAACATTCAGTTACAAGGAAGGGGTCATCTTGATGATAGTGAGATGAAAGGGTTTTGGATATATTTATTGATCATTTGCATTTCTTCTGTAAATTGTCAGGAGAGAATGAAATCTCCATTTCACAATGAGCATGGACACTGGCACTGTCCTGTTTGGACCATATATTTCTCCACTCCTTGAAAGCTGCTGGATTTCTGAGCCAGCTGAAGACCACTATAATAAACATATCTGCTACACTTTCCCCCCTCATTCAGAGCTGAAAAATTCAAAAGAGACCCACATGATCCATGACAGAATCCATCTCAACTTTTGATATTGGAAAAGCATGGAATTTTTGCCTTCAAATTTCATCAGAGAGAGAGAGAGAGAGAGAGAGAGATGTCATGAAACATAAGAAGCAATGGAAATGGGGACAAATCTGAGATAGCTTGTAATTTCCCTGGAGAAAAACTCTAATTCATCAAAGGGATGTTACATATCTGTAACTAAATCAAGTCATCCTGATCTCAGAATAACCTCACATGGTGTTCATCAAATATTCTATGTGCTTCCCATGTTGAGACTAATGACTAGTTCTGGCCAATGGATAAAAATGACATGGTCAAGTAGTGAAGGTCAGGGAAAGTTTTCTGAATTCTCACCTTACCCTCTACAGCCACACTGGCAGTTATCATGTTGGGATGGCAGAAGCACAAAATGGAAACAGTCTGGGGTAGCTTGACTCTTTGCTGTAAAGAGAACTACCTCGGAGAATTTCCTGAACATACCAAACTTTGCTTAAGCAATAAATAAAATTTAAGCCATTGAGATTGTGAAGTTTTTATAACTGCAGCATAGCTTAGCAATGATGATAAAACATATCCCAGATACTATTGATGTATTTTACAATATATATACTTACCAGAATAGAAAATGGAACAGACAAAGTAATCAAAGCACAAATTAAAGAAATTTGATTTGAGGTCAGAGGGCTCACTAATTTCCAGGTAGAAGTAACAGATCCAAATATAGTCATATTTCCATTCAATTTTTCCTTCATTTTGAAAATAAAAAAGGAAGAAAAAAACAGCAACAATAAAAACCAAACTAAAACAGATTTCCTGGAGAAAAAACAACTTTGACATAAAAACCATACTAAATGGAATAATGTCCAGAGTTTTGAGAAGAAAGCATGACTGAGAACTTTACAAAGAAGCTATACTTTTAATGGACAGAAACACAGTCTAAGAGATATAACACAAAATATGCAACACATAGCTTTTGTTTTTCCTCAAAATTTTATTTGTCACATAAGATTTCTAAGGTTCAGTGTGTATGTCATCCATACCTCTAATATGCAATAATGATCATGGGTATGGAAGTGAATTCTCTCCAATGCCATATTGCCAGAGCTTACCATGATATGTATTTCATATTAAATGCACAATAAATACTTGCTGATTTAAATACTCAAAGTGCCCAGGACATCTGGGTGGCACAGTCAGTTAAGTGTGTGGCTCTTGGTTTTGGCTCAGATCATGATCTCAGAGTTGTGACCCTCCATCCTAAGTGGGGAGTCTGCTTGAGGATTTTCTTCTTACCTGCCCCCTCTTCCTCACTCCCTCTTTCTAAGATTAAAAAAAAAATCTTTCAAAAAAATAAATACTCAAAGTAATCAATACTATAGAGAAACATATTAAAACAAATAACAGATAAAACATGGCATTCAAGAAATGATGGTGAGCAAGAAGGTCAGTGAAATAATTAAAGCTTTTAAAGGGGACTTGGTGTGCCTGGGTGGCTTGGTTGGTTAAGGGGCTGTGTTTAGCCCAGGTCATGATCCCAGGATTCTGGGATTGAACCCCACATTGGGCTCTTTGCTCAGCAGGAGCCTGCTTCTCTCTCTCCCTCTGCTTGCCATTCCCCCTGCTTATTCTCTCTCTCTCTGTGTCAAATAAATAAGTGAAATTAAAGAAAAATAAAAATAAAAGAGGTCTTAATAAGATTATAAAATAGCACACATCTTGGAGTTAGGTGATATTGCTTTTATTATTGAAACATATTCTTGATCTGAAAATTCCAGAATTATTCATTGAAATTCAGAAGTGGTAGGAATAATAACTGAGGACTGTTGAACAAAGTACTTTACGTGTCATCTTTTACAAAAGTAAGTAGTTACTGTTACTGTTATGTTATGATGTGGAGGAAAATAGATGTTGTTACTAATACCAATAGAACGAAATCATGATGAAAATTTTTAAGGTCACTAAAAGAAAAAAGGCCAAGAAAAGTTGGTCTATATAGCAAAGATAGAGAAAACCATTTCCAAGATAAACAGACAAATCCAAATCCAAAACAGGATGGAAGGGGACCTTAAAAATCTGTTATTACAAATGAGAACAAGTTTAGCTTTTTTAAACAAAATCACCTTTATTGAAGTATGATTTGTAAAACATACAAGTCAAAGATTTTTAGAAAATTTACAGTTCTGCAAATTTAGAATATTTCCATCTCTTCCATAAGACCTCTTATGCCCATTTACATGCATTCTTCATTTCGAGCCCAGCCCCAGGCAACCATGAATCTACTTCATGTCTCTGTATATTTGCCTTTTCTGGGTATTTCAGCTAAATTCTTTAGTGAAAGAGTTTCATTTTTTTTTTCTTAGAAAGAACATGCTGTGTTTAATTCAGCTAAAACAAAATTACTTTTGTTGAAAATACAGGCACCATGATGCCAGGAAAATGTTAACCAAAAAGAAATTATATGAGACATGGAGAATGTTGATTACTAAGTGTAAGGATCCAGTCTGAAAAGGATATTTCCTGAATGATTCCAATGATATGACATTTGGAGGGAAAAAAAGCTGTGGAGATAGTAGAAAAATAAATGCTTGCCAAGGGTTGGGGAAAGGGAGGGATAACTAGATGGAGCACAGAAGATTTTTGAGGCAGTGAAAATATTCTATATGATACATAATTGTGAATACATTTGTCCAAAACCATAGAATGTACACCAACAAGAGTGAACCCTAATGTAAACTACAGGCTTTGGGAGATAATGATGCATCAGTGTGGGTTTATCAATTTTAACATAGGTGCCACTCTAGTGTGGGATATTGATTATAGGAGAGGCTATGTATGTGGGGAGGCAAAGAATATATGGGAAATCTCTATACATTCCACTCACTTTTGCTGTGATTCTAAAACTGCTCTGGAAAAAAAAGAGTCTTAAAAAATCAGATATAGAAATACTAACATCACACAAAATAAAATTCAAGGCCATTGTATAGTTTAGGGGTGAAATGTGACCTAGTTCTCACATGAACCAAATACTTTTGGAGATCCAGATAAAACATCCTACTGACAAAAGAGCACATGGAGAATGTGCACTTCATAACTCTCTTCTTTCTCTGACATATCATGTCCACATGTGACCCTTGGAACTGTGGACAGCCATATTGAGAGCATGAGAAGAACCAACATAGTGCAGAAGACATAACAGAAAATTGTAAAGAAACTGAATCTATTACTAATTGTTTAATCATTGAATTAAACAACCCTAGAATCAAGTTACCCATTTAAAGTAAATTTTTCATACTGCTTCATTTATTTGAGTGAAGATTTTTCACTACCCGCAATCAAAATGCTCCTAACTAAAGTATGAATTTAAGCAAAGTGCACTTTTCCTGTCTTTTGCTTGGATTCTGTAATTTTTTAATGTTTCCATGACCATAAGTGGAACCAACATAGTGCAGAAGGCATAATGGAAAATTATAAAGAAACTGAATCTATTACTAATAGTTTAATCATTGAATTAAATAATTTAATTCATAATTTAATCATAATTTCTTATGGTCATGTTCTGTCTATAAACATATGCAAATTTTCTCAACTAGAGTACTATATAATACATGTGTGCCAGAAGTGGGTTACAGCTATATCATGAGGTTAACATATTCAGTTCTTAAGATGTCCGAGGGGGCTGGGGCAGCTAAAGCCCCCCTCTCTCCTTCTGATTCTCAGAAGTCTTGCTCAAACTAATGGATGGAGACTCAGAGAAGGGGCTCTGACATATGTCTATGCTCGCAACATTACCAGTACTCCAGAAACTGCGTTATACTCAAAGTCACTACATTATAATATTCAAAATGTGAAACTTTCAACCAACAAAAGAAATTACAAGGCATATAAAGGAAAAGAATACAGGAACGTAATAAGCTGACAGAAACTGCTCCTGATGACACTCAGACATTGGACTTACACTACAAAGCCAACTATGTTAAATATGCTCCTATAGCTAAAGGAAATAACAAATAAAGATCTGGGGGAAAAAACAGAAGAATATATGAAAAGAAAATAGCGTCAGTAAAGAGCTAAACACAAGAGCAACAAAGAGATAAAGATAATAAAGAGATATGACTTACGAAAATCAATCTGGAAAATTAATTAAATAACCAAAATAAAATACTTATTAGAGAGGTTCCATCACAATGATGAGAAGGCAGAATAAAGAATCAAGAAACTTGAATAGAGGAAAATTCAAATTATCCATATGAGGAACAGAAAGAAAAAGAATAAAGAAAAATAAAGTCTAAGGAACCTTTAGGATGCTATCAAACATACTAACACATGCATTATGTGGGTCTCAGGGGGAGTAGAAAGGTAGAAAGGGGAAAGAAAAAAAATTTTGAAAAAATAAAATGTCCAAAAACTTCCTTCATTTGATGAAATATAGGAAACAACATATCCAAGACAAAACTCTAGGTAGGATAAATTCAGAGAGATCTATAACAAGACACATTATAATCAAACTGTCAGAAGCCAAAGACAAAGAACCTTGAAATCAGCAAGAGAGAAATTATTTGCTATAAATAATTCTATAAATAATAATTCTATAATATATTCTATAATATTCTATAATAATTCTATAAATAAATATTCTATAAATAATAATATTTGCTATAAATAATTCATAAAGGATTTTCAATAAGATCAATGTTAATTTTACATCAAAAATCACTACCAGGAGGCAGTGGGATACATATTAAAAGCACTGAAAGAAAGAAATAGCCAACCAAGAATTCTATATCCGGCCAAACTACCCTCTGAAAATGAAGGAGAAATTAAAATATCCTCAGATAAACAAAAGCCAAGGGATTTTCTCACTAGCAGACTTGACTTACAAGAAAAGCTCTGGCCTGAAATCTAAAGGCTAGTAAGTTTAAGTCATGTGAACAAATGGACTCCAATAATGGTAACTATAGAGATAAATACAAATATCAGTATTCTTAAATTTTTAGTTTGTAATGGAAAGGGTCATGTACCAAGACCAAGAGATATTTATAGCAGGAATACAAGGGTGGTTCAACAAAAGAAAATCAATCAATAGAATATACACATAAATAAAACAAAGATTGTTTCAGTTAACATTGCAAAAGTATGTAACAAGATCCAATGTCTTTCATGATAAAAACATTCATAAAACTAGGAGTAAAAGGGAACTTCTTGAACATGATTAAAAGTATTTAAGTAAAAACCAGACAAAACCCAAAAAACCTTACAGCTGAACATATTCAGTATTGAAAAACCTGAAAGCTTTCCCCTAAGATTGGGAACAAGGCAGAAAAGGGGGAAAGGATTTCCATTTTTTCCCAGTTTCACCAATGCTATTCAACAATATACTGGAAGTTCTGGCCAGAGCAATTAGGCAAGAGAACAAAATAACAGTCATCCAGATTAGAAAATAAGAAATAAAATGATCTCTATTCTCAGATAACATGATTGTATATAAGAAAGCCCAAAAGAATACACACATTTGAGTGCACACACACGCAATTTAAAATAACATACAACACAGCAGCTAAATCCTGTAGTTAAAACTCCAGGGCCTAATAAATAAATTTAGCAAAGTTTCAGGATACAAGATCATGCACAAAAATGAATTTTGTTAAAATATAGTAGAATGAGCAACATGAAAAAGAAATGTTGTTCAAAAAATAGAAAACAGGGCGCCTGGGTGGCTCAGTGGGTTAAGCTGCTGCCTTCGGCTCAGGT
The DNA here is from genome assembly GCF_020171115.1 of Neogale vison. Lineage (NCBI taxonomy): Eukaryota > Metazoa > Chordata > Mammalia > Carnivora > Mustelidae > Neogale > Neogale vison. Next base: position 62,561,337 of record NC_058095.1, read on the forward strand.
CATGATCTTGGGGTCCTGGGACCGAGGCCCGCATCGGGCTCTCTGCTCAGCAGGGAGCCTGCTTCCTTCTCTCTCTCTGCCTGCCTCTCTGCCTGCTTGTGATCTCTCTCTGTCAAATAAATAAATAAAATCTTAAAAAAAAAATAGAAAACAATCGTATTTACAATAACATGTAAAAGAATAAAATTTCTATGAATAAATTCACCCAAAGACTTATACACTGAGAACTACAAATGGTGCTGAAAGAAATTTAAGAAGACCCAAATAAGTAGCAAAACATTTGTTTTCGCAGATTGTAAGAGTGAATATTCTTAAAATGGCAATGTTATTTAAAACAATCTAAAGATTTAATCCAGTCTCTATCAAAATTACAGTTTTTTTTTGTGTGTGTGTGTGGATGGAAAAGCCAATCCCCAAATTCATATGTAATTACAAAGGGCCCTGACCAGCTAAGCAATCTTGAAAATAAAAGAACAAAATTGGAAAACTCAACCCTTGTTGATTTTCAACTTAATACAAAGATACAGCAATTAAACCAACGTGGTAATGGAATAAGGTTAGACATAAAGAGCAAAGAAATAAAATGAAGAGCCCAGAAATACACCCATACATCTACAGCCAATGGACTTTCAACAAAGATGCCAAGACAGAGCAACAGAAGAAAAAACAGATACACTGGACTTTATCAAAATTAAAAACTTCTGTGCATCAGAGGATTTTATTAAGAAAGTGAAAAGGCAACCTACAGAATGAGAGAAATATTTACAAATCAACTGTCTGAAAAGAGTGTCCAGACTATATAAGGAATTCTTACAACTCAACAACAAACAGACAAACAATTAAAAATTGGGCAAATGACTTGAATAGGCATTTATCTGAAGAGGAGATACAAATGGGCATCAAACACATGAAAAGATGCTATTCTGTCACTGGGTAGATGCAAATCAAAACCACCATGGGGTACCATTGCATCCACTACAATCCCTATAACAAGAATAAAAGATGAAAAAATAACAGGTGTTGGTGAAGATATAGAAAAATATGAATTTTCCTACAGTTCTGGTGGGATTGTGAAATGGCTCAACCACTATGGAAAACAGTTTGGCAGTTCCTCAAAACATAGAACATACTATATGACCCAGCAATTCCTCTCCTAGGTATAGACTCCAAAGAACTAAAAATAGGTATATAAACAAATACTTGTACAGAAAATTTCATAGCAACCCTATGATGGTGGAAAATAATGACCAAAAGGTAGAAACAACCCTAATGCCTACTCACAGGTGAATAGATACAAAATTCTAGAATATTTGGCCACAAAGAACAAATGAAATACTGACCTATTCTACACCATGGATTAATCTCAAAAACGTTATGCTAAATGAAAGAAGCCAGACACAAAGGGTCACATATTATGTGGATTCATTTATATGAAATATCCAGAATAGATAAATCTACAGAAATATAAACCAGAGTGGTGATTGCTAGGATCTTGGGACAGGAGTAAGGGGCGGGATGGGGGCAGTGGGGATTTTGTTTGGAGGTGATAAGAAGATTTTGGAACTAGATAGGGGTTGTGGTTGCACAATATTGCAAAGGTACTGTATGTCAATGAATTATCCTCTTTAAAATAGTGAAATTTGTGTTATGCGAGTTTCCCCTTGATTAAACAAACAAATGCCCTGTATTAGTCAGGGAGTCTTTAATATATAATACATATCTTCTAAGGATTCTCCAAGATATCACAAGACTTCACAATTGTTGCATATTTTCAAAGATGATTCCTAGCATCACCGGAGTGTAGGGCCTCATGTATGATGGGAGATTCAAGCAAATCCAGCAAGACTCATGTACGAATGCTAATGAGGTAAAAGCGTGTATTGAGCTAATTTTTTTCCCCCTCACTGAGACATGTGGAAAAACACAAATGTACCCTCCAAGTTCTTTATCTACTTGTCTTGTACCCAGGGGAATGTTCTCAATTACAGTGGGTTTAGAGAGATAAAACTAATAACAGAAAGAAAAATAAGAGGCTGGCTCAGACTCTTTTTGGAAGTCAGTCAGTTCATCCCAAAGTCTTAGGCAATGTCCATCCCCGATGGGTGAGTGACAGAGAAGAATTTGATAATTTAAAAATGAGGAAATGGAAAAAAAAAAAAAAATATATATATATATATATGTATATTTTTCCACAGCCCGTGATGATGTCATTCTTCCTTGAAACACTGCCTCCTCAGATCAAAGATAAACAAACAACATGGAGGCAGGGGGAGGGGGAGAGGCAGTGAAGAAAAGGCACTCTGGAAAGCCACAAGTATCCTTTTTCCCTCTTTCTGAAGGCCAGAGCCTTCCATTTGGAATAGAAATGTTTTTAACACTTTTGATAATTGCTAATGTAAAGAAGAGAAAAAAGCTTTCTTCACAGCAGGACTGCTTATCTGCAGACCTATCCGTGCCTTCAGATGGGGATGGCGGGGCCCCAATTCTCAGGATTTCAGAAAAGAATGTGTGAAAACGGGCAAGGGGGGGCGGGTTGTGTGGATGAGAGGAAGCTGCAATGAGCTCCGCTGGTTTAACATGCAAATGCCCCCCACTTTCTTTTAGGTGGAGGATCAAGGTTTGGCTATTTCCATCTTCTTTTCCATCCCAGTTTAGTTTCAAGAGGACTGGAGATGTGACAAGGGCTTTGTGTGGGGCATTCAGGGGAATGAAAGGGCCAAGGAGACCCAGTTGAGGGAACAAACTTTTGGGGGTCAGTGGGGTCAGCTTAGAATAAATGTGTGGCATTGTTGTTATTAAGGACATGGTCTCAGCGGGGTGTCCTGAGCCGGGCACACAACTCGAAGGCCTGTTTATTCAACACTGAAATACCTAGGACGGGTCTTGGGGAGAAAAGGAAAAACTTCAGCAGCAAAGGCCTGCACCTTTCAGTATCAGAACATTCTCCAGAGACACAAAGACCTGCTTTTTTCTAAGTGCAGAGACGCAAGTGCCTGTGCATAACCCAAAATTAATTGATTAATTAACCAATGCATTAAAAGAAGGACTCCTCCTAGCATTTTCTTTCTTTCTTTCTTTCTTTTTTTTTTTTTTTTTTTTTGTCTCTCTCTCTCTCTCTCACTTTTTTTTCCCCTCCACACATGGACAATCCAGGTCATTGAAAACCCAAGATAGAAACAGTTTCTTAACAGTGTTTGAAAACAGCCTTTGTTTCCATGGAAGTGGCACAGGCTCTCTATGGTTTCCTTCCAGAAAACATTTACCTACCTCAGAGGGTTTTTTTTTTTTTCTCTTTTTTTTTTTTCTTTTTTTTTGGTAAGGATTAAATGAGAGAAAGTGCTTAACACAGTCTGAGCACATACTTAGAGCTAAATAAATATTAGTTGTTGTGAGTGTATACTGCTCTTATGTTGCTCAGTCACAAGGAGGTCAGGGAGAAAGATGGGCGGATACAAGCAGAGGCTGCCCCAGCCTAGCTGGAAATCCCATTAGAGAGGAAGGGGGTGGGGTTGAATGAGATCACTGGTGAGAAGATTAAACCTCTAGGCAACTGAGAGGTAAGAGAAGGGGCATTTCCAACACCAGAGTTGGAGAGTGGCTCCAAAGATTAAAATCAGGAACAAATTTACCTATAGGCTCTCCTGTTGTGAATTTTTTAAAAAGCCATATGAAGTTGCCCAGATCTGTCTTGAGGGCGACAAGACTAAGGTACATGAAATATTGAAGAACGTTGAGTGCTGAATTATGTCTTACAGACCGTCAGAATGTTTGAGTGTCAGAGGAAAGAGTGGACAAGGCTAATGCATGAAAACAAGTAAAAGACAAATAAAGACATGGTATCAATGGGAATTTAATGACAGGATAAATTAGCTTGGATGCTGTGTCAGGAAGTAGCCCCTGAGAGGAGGAGGCTTTTGACGTAGGCAATCAGGTGGGCAGGGAGGAGTAGGTGATGCTGAGGTAGAATTATGACATTGACTACGGGTTCCAGCAAACAAGGTTTCAGGAAGTTGAGTTGGGGTAGGGTCTATAAAGGTTTAGCATGTGAGGAGTGTGCAGACATGAAGATTATCTAAACATTTATGGCCATAGTTCATGTACAATGTGGTTGTGATGGTGTTGGTGGTGGCACAATGCATGTGTACTTGCATTTATGGACTGGAGGGATTAAAGTAGCATTGGAGAGGAGATAAACCTAATGAAATTTCAAGAAAAAAAAAAAGAAGGACAAGATGGCTGACTGAGAGATAAAGAAAAAGGGAAAGTCAAGATAACTTATTATTCTGTCATAGGAAACTAGAGAGTAGTGGCATCATTGGTGGAAAGGCAGAATTGGGGGAAAGTTCCTGTGTTGGGAGTGAAGACAATTTTGATTTAATACATGTGGAATTAGATCCCTCTGTTGGATGGGTGGTAGTGTGCAGAAGGAGAATCTGTTACATGGAAGGAGGGAAAAATTAAGGTTTGGAAAATGGGAGTAAAATGAATTATTGGTACAACTAGGAGGAACAGAAGAGCTTCCTAATGAGACTTCTTGGAGAAGGTAAAATAAAGAGGAGGAAGCTAAAACACATTTCATTTCCTGTAACCTTAAGAGTGAGAATGCCCAAGACCAGGTTTGAAGGGCAAACACTTGGTCTGGAAGGTTCTGCCAAGTGCCCACTATGCATGCACTGTGGGCTACCCTCTCAACATGGCTCCCTCATGGTGATGACCATAGAGCCACATGAAAATATGCTAATGGGTAATAGAAGCAATAACAATCCAGTTTGTTTCACTCTGGGGAGAGATTTTCAGGGGATTAAGGAGAATTTTGTATACTAAAAAGGAGATGATGAGAATTTGAGTTCTGTGTGTAGAAGGGGATAAATTGGTTCTGCTTGGTCAGATATATGATGGGCTGTTATTGACCTGTTATATTTCCTGTGGGCTTTGGTTATGGTCTCTTAAATAATAAACTCCTATACTTTTTTGCATCTATATTGCTTCGTTTGATGTCATCACTAAATGAAAGATAATCCCCAGAAGGAGGGGAACAAGTTGATCCAAGGGGCCATGCTATGAATAGCGACACGTACTACAAGGTTGCCTGAGTCAGAGACTAGGTTGGATGCCCCCAGAGGGTAGAATCTGAGTCTGAGCTAACATTATATCTAGAGAGCCTAGCACAAGGCAGGGCATAGAGAAGGTGCTCAATAAGTGAGAGAATGGAGGTTTAAAACTGAGACATTGGCCCCCAAATGAGCAATATAAAAGGGGAAACATGTCACTAGGCTGCTGTTTCTAGGGCAACATGCACAGTTGCCCTGAGGGATGCTTTTAGGGTGTCCGTATGGCTAAATCAGAATGCAGAGCCATAGACAGATCACTTTCAGTCCATAAGTAAATTGTGCAGTGGACCATTTTTCCCTTGGCAGGTGGGGATTGAGGTAGGGTGGGAGAGTGTGGTGGTATAAGACAGTGAGCTAGAATGCAGTGTTGGGGATGTCCATTAGAGCCACCTCTGTCCAGTATGCTTGTCAAACAAATGGCTTACTGGTATCCATGAATCAATAAATCCTGTTATCACCTGTGATGCTTACCTTCAACTCCTCCCCTGCAATTCCCTTGCCTTGCCGTCAATTGGTTTAGTTGTTAAACAAACATTAATTGTGCTCTATGTGTCCAAAGTGTGGAGTCAGTGGTGCAAATACAACTAATATGCAGAACTTCACCTCCTGAGAGGTACAAACAAGCAGGAGGGCAGCAGGGTTAAGTGTTCTGACTTAAAGAATCATCGGATGCGAGAGGAGACCACAGAACAGGGAGCTATGCCAGTCACCCCTTCTCACACCTTTCCTGTCATCATTTTTATCTCTGTATCTTGCAAGCATGTTGCTGTAGAGGTTGTGGGGACATCTCTTCTTCTGTCAACATGATCGGAGAGCCAGGGAGCGACAGATCTGGCATGTGTCCTCTTCAGAGGAAAGGTGAAGGCGAAGGACTGTGGAATGAAAAAACCCTTGCTCCAAACAGTCTCTCTTTGCTGAAAACCCAGGAAGAAAAGCAGTATTACAGTGTGCAGGGTAACCTTCTGCTAACAATACAGCTGCTGGGGCTCAGCCAAGTCCCAGCATGGCTGCCTGGCCAAGGCCATGATGAATGATATCACTGCAAGCAAAATGAGACATCAACTGAATAAGCCCGAGCTTTTACCAAAAGCCTTGACTAAGCAGTAAACTGACCAGAAGGATGACCAACTGTGGAATGTCCCAAATATCCCTGACATGAAGTGTGAACAGTGAAGGAAAAAGGAACACCAATCCAGGGTGGTAAGCAGAAGCAGAATCTGATGAGAGAAAAATGGCAGCATTGTTTGGAGATGCTGAAGGTCATTTCCTTCAATGTATTTGGAAGGTATGTAGCTGGAGGGATCTCATTTTTGGATGCAGAAACTAATGCCCAGAGGTCAAGAAACTCAGTCTTCAGTTACATGCCATTACTTGGGTTCTTTATTTCAGAAATAGTAGCTCTCCCTTTTAACTCATGTAAGTAGGATAGGTTCTTCATAGTTTTCAAGTGTTTTCCCAGATATCAAGGAGAACACTCAAGGCAAGTCAGTAATAAGAACTCTCTAGAACCTTGCACAAAGTGCTGCACAGGAACTTGGTGGTGGAACCATAATCCAGTGTATGTTCTGCTATGCCCCTCAATTTTCATAAAACTTGGCAAGGTCTTGTTTCCAGGCAATAGCAACCATATCCCAAGTATGGAAATTCCCCAGAGATGTAGGCAACTTTCAGCTTCTCCAGTCATCATTGGTTGCTGAGTTTCACCAAGGATTAGTGTCCTTTTGCTTTCACGGAGTCATGAGTACCTTGCTTTCTCAATTTTTTCACGTTGGAGAAAGACGGCTTACCACCTTTATTCTTGAATGACTTAACTGGGTATAACATTGTTGGATCATACTGTCTTCTCTTAGATTTGTAAGATTTTCTTACAGTGTTAAATGTTTGTGGAGAAATCTGAGGTTAATATAATAACAATCTGCTTTACAGATGGCCTATTTTTTCCTAGACATGTTTTCTCTTAGATGGTTTTTTCTTTCTTGCACAATATATCTAGTGTTGATTGCATTGCCAATTTTTTCCTAGAAGTGATTTCTTCAACTGCAGATTCAATTATTTATGTCAATGAAATGTCCATTTGTGTCGGTATCACATACAGTATCCATGCCATTACTTGGGTTCTTTATTTCAGAAATAGTAGCTCTCCCTTTTAACTCATGTAAGTAGGATAGGTTCTTCATAGTTTTCAAGTGTTTTCCCAGATATCAAGGAGATCACTCAAGGCAAGTCAGTAATAAGAACTCTCTAGAACCTTGCACAAAGTGCTGGGGATGATAAACTCTGCCAAGGAGAGTCAATGAGGCAGACTTCTACTCCATATAAGGGAGCAATAAGCATTATCGAACAATGGAAGAGACTGCTTTATGAAGTACTAATCTCCTCATCCCTGGAAATACTCAAGAACAGACCAGTTGACCATCTGTTCATGAACTTAAAGTGGGAAGCCGAAGTAAATGATCACATTAATCTCTCATAGCTCTTTGGCCTTATGAAGAATAGAGCCAAGTGGAGTCCTGGCCATCAGAGTCTTTGGTAAAAGGTAGACTACAGGACTATGGTAAGTTATATCCACATCTCTGTCCAAGGCTGCTCCACCATGGAATCTTTTATTCTGAAACTATGTCTGGTGATTGATACCAGCAACAAGTCAAAGAACAGAAGGGCCAGGGCTGGTGTGATAGCAGAAGCCATTTTTTTAGTTACTTCTGCTAAGGAGGAGAGAGTGTTCTAACTAGTCAAAAAAAATTAGACAGTGGAAGTTCTGAAATTTTTTTCTTTATACCTTATTCTCCAACAAGACTTCTAAACTGTAAGTTCCCTAAAAGCACAAAACAGTAGTGAGTTTTTCTACTATTCTATTACTAGTGGACAGCATTAGGCTTAATGTCCAGTCTAATCACCTAATATTCACTAAATAGATAAACAAATTAAAGAAGTAGTAAACTTGAACTCATAAGTTGAAGTCTCTCCTCTCACCATGAAATATGTATTGCAAGCAATTTAACCAGCATGCAGACTTGAATCTGGATAACTCATATATTTTTATTTGGCAGAATAAGTGATAGAGCACTAGTAACCCCTTCAGATTCTTTGGCTTCACAGAAGTCCCTAAGGAGGCAGTGCTTGTAGAAAGGGACAATCTTGTGGCCCATGGCAGGGCCTCATGGCAGAAGAAGAGACAATATTAGAGTGCATGAACTCCAAATTTGAATTGTGACTGTACTATGAGGGTAGCATTGGATCATATCCCAAACTTCTCTGAGGCTTAGTGTCCTTACCTGCAAAATGGCAAAGCAACACTTCATAGGACTGTTGCTAGAATTAGGACTGTTGTAGAATTAGAATCAGAGCATCAAGGATGGTCCATAGCACAGAATAGGTTATTGGTGATCTTGGCATATCCATTTCTGTTCCTCACTTTACCCAGAGCCTCCAGCTCCAATCTTCACCCTTTGTTGTGGAATCCAGTGGGGAGGACAGTGATCTTGATAGCTGGATGGGTATGTGCAATAGAATTTCTTCCTGTTTTCCCTCCTGAACTGCTCCCTGGTACCTAAATGAGCCACACCCATTAGACCACAAGTACCACATATAAAGCAGAGAGGAGATTGCTCACTCTTCCAAATGATACAACATTAAGTTTTAAGAGAGATGAAGGGGATTTATTAAACTTGCCCTCCCAAAGGAGCTCATTTAGATCCTGATTGCACTGGCTTTAATGAGTGGACAGACCTCATTACACAACTTGGGTCCCAAGACCTTCCACAGTCCCATGAGACTAATCAATTACATTGCCTTTGCTCTTCCCCTTAGAGCCAGTTTCCAGATTCCAGCATCTCTGGAGTTCAATACCCTCAACACATCACCCATAACCTGTGATGTCCTTGTTACAAATTTGCCCCATAAAGAGCTTTGTGACAGAATCAACCTTTGTGAGGAAATCATTAAGTCATGAGGGAGGGTCAGCCAAGGCAAGTGATTGGTGCTCACTGTCCCTGGTGTAGAGGAGGTCCTGGCATGGAAGATGAGGCTTGTCCAGTTCATGGCTATCCAGACCTTAGGGTTGGCACCAACTATAACCTAAAGTTTGTTAAACCTCCAAAAACCATGAAGATCTTTAATCCTCTTTGAACAGAAAGAGTTTGCTGTCTTACAGGCTGAGGGAGAGGTTCCTGCCCACAACTCTGACTGCCTGTAGTTTCTCTGGAGTTTCTGTAGTTTCTCTGCAGTTTCTCTGGAGTGCCTGTCACAGGTCAGAGACTTCCCAAAGGATCGGGAGTAAAAATGTGAGTGAGTCAGACAAGGTCTCTGTGTTCATGGAACATATATTCTAGTAAGAAGAGTGGGCAAGGAGACAAAAAAAATAAATCTAAAACTGAGAACACTGCAAGGGGGTTAAAGGTAATACAAATAATTGACACAAGATGATAGGGTAGAGAGTGATGGGGTGACCACTTAGATCCACATGGTCCAGGATGACTTCCTGGAGGCAGAGTGATATTTGGAGGAGAAAGTCCTCACCCTGTGAAGATCAGAGGGATATGAAGCAGGCAAAGGGAATAACTCATGTGAAGGCCTTATGGTCCTACCCAAGGGCTAAAAAGGCAAGGAAGAAAGTGTCAGCAGATCATATACGATTGGTGAACCTTGGGAAGAGCTGTGACTGTCTGGTTTAAAATCTCCTCTCCTAGAGGTGGCCTGGGTTAGAGAAATGTGAGAAATGATAACCCAGAAGGAGAACAAAGGCATACATGAGAAAGACATACCTACCCTAGAGCCAGTCTGGATCCCAGTTCTAAGGGAACTGGGTATATGCCCTTGAGCCCTACCCCACCTTCTGAGAAAACCTCATAATTTTATCTTGGTGTTCCAGAGGCTCCTACCTACTTGATGTTCTGGTTTCATTAAGGTACTGGTCACAGGTGATTTGCTGATCAGAAGCACTACACTGGGGGAGTTTGTGGGTATGGTCAGCAGCTGGATTTTGATACCCGTTCTTCTCTTGACTACTAATTAGTAGACCTTGGCCAAGTCTTTGCCTCTTCAGGTATTGATCTTCTAATCAGTATACTGACCCATGTGTGCTAAATGATCCCCAGGGTCCCTGCTAACAGTATAAGGGTTGTATGATTCTGTGACATTTGGCACAAGCTCAGGTAGACATGTTAAAGAAAATTAAAAACGTTTGATGTCCTCACGTTCAAGGCCTTGTAAATAAAGGAGAAAGCCACATGCCGGTGGCTGGATCATTAGAGTGGAACCAGGTAGAAACCATGCCAGGTTTAACAACATCCTGCATAGAATTCATTCCGATCCTCAGTGTGCCGGGAAAGCCTTGTTTTCCTCTCTAATAAGGCCCCTCAGATCCCCACCAACCCCTCTAAGCCTTGCAGGGAGACATTCTCATTTCCATAGCACAAGACAATTGTGAAATAATTGGCAGCTCAGTGTAAGAGATATAATAAAATGTCTGAGCCCATTAGGCAAGTTTCTGAGATTATTGCTGATGGTTAGGCGCCCTCTACTGGTGGACTTGACAGCGAACCACCAAAAGCTGAGATTTCTTTTATTCTGGGACGCCTGCTGCTTAGGGTGACCTAGAATGCAGGTGTTTGTCTTCAGGGATTTCCAAATGGAAAACAAGCTTAAACCAGGCCATACCTCATTCAAGAGAAATCCTTTCAAGCCTTTACAAATCCTGAAGATTGTCTTAGAAACTTGGTAATCGAAGTGAACACAGAGCACCCTGGGTTGAGAGTGGAAAATACTGAATTTAGAAGCTTTTCAGAGGGAAGGAAAATACCTATTAAAAATGAAGTTTATGGGCATTAAAGAACGTTTTTTAAAGTTATGGACTGTAGGACTGACTCGAAGAAAAGAAGGTTGGTGTTTCCATGACAGAGCTGGAAAACATTTTAGTGCCCCCCAGGAATGACTAGGTGATTAAGGGGAAACCAACCACCTGTTTTGTGACGTTGAACTGAGCCTGGGATGTGGTTTTGGGTGGGGGATAAGGGTATAGGATTTTACCAGACCTGGCTTTGAATCCTAGCTGCCACTTGTGGGACAAGTGACTTAAGACCCCTGCTTTTCCTTTATATGACACTCTCCTAAATCTTTCAACACAATACATGAGAGCCACGGTGCTCACTCAGTAAGGACGTAGAAGAAATGTAAAACTACTACAGAGGGGCTTAGCTATTACTTATTCATTCCCTTATTTGTATCTATCAAGGAGTCTCTCATCAGGGCCCTGCACTGAGTATTAAGGACAGGAATTAGACCCTAAGGGAGCAAAAAGTCCAGGAAGAAAGATAAGATGCATGGACACATAACCGTGGTAAGGAAGAAAGGTGTCAGTGATGTGAGAGATACATATATGACCAATGAGATTTCTCAAAAAGTAAATTAGTTCCAGTTCAGAGGAATGAGGAAAGGGTTTTCTTTCAGTATTATATCATTTCTAGGATTTCTGAGCTTGCTCAAGTACCACCCATCCTTGACCACGTGGAAAAATAAGATTCAGAGTGTTTTTAATAATTCTGATGGAGAGCTTGGGAAATGTGTGTGTGTGTGTGTGTGTGTGTGTGTGTATGTGTATGTATGCACACTATTGTGATAATTATTTCACAATAAATGTAAATCAAATGGGATCATATTATACACCTTAAATTTATACAGTGATCTGGGATGTCTGGGTGGCTCAGTTGCTTAAGCGTATGCCTTCAGCTTAGGTCATGATCCCAGGTTCTTGGGATCGAGTCCCGTATCGGGCTCCCTGCTCAGCAAGGAGTCTGCTTCTCACTCTGCCTGCCACTTCCCTTGCTTACGAGCAATGAAAAAATAAGGCAAAATTTCCCCTGTGAACTCACGGGGGAAAAAAAGTCATTGTATAAGAAAGGAGATATATTCATAGTACACTATGTGACTCTGCAATAAATAATACATTGTTGTAATTATGTTAATTCAAACTAATGAATTAACCAAACACTCTGAACAGTATCTGGGGCAGAAAAAGGCAAAATATATACGTAAATGCATAAGAGAATTGAAGGTGTAATTTCAGTTCTCAAAAAAGTTACTAGATAATATCAACAATTATGATATTAAGAAATCTAATGGTACAAATATAATGTTTAGTGATACAGAGGTGTCGACTAGAGGAATCAGCTAAAGGTTGAAAGGGAGAGAAAAAGAGAGAGGAGCTAGAAACAACAAAATGTCTTGCAAAGACAATGAAGAAAGAGCTACAGTGGTGTTGAAGTCCCTGGTTCTGCTTATTTCTGAGGACCAACTTCATCTTTGCCTTTCAAGTAATTTGGTTGTACATTTTACCTCAGGTGGAAAATCTCCTACAACCTTTGTAGTTTTTTCACAGCAACTTTGATATTTTTTTCCTTTCCTGTAAAGGACAGTGACTGCTCTCCTTGTCTACAATGCCATTTTAGCATCCATCCCTGGACAGTCTCATGGATTCCCAGGAGCCCACTGGGATGGTCCACGGGGTGAAATGCAATCTTTCCTGGGATCAGTAAGCAATCTCATGCTTGAGTCTGGGAGGTATCCTTGAATTATAAGTCAGGTGAAGACGAGATGAGAAAAGGCTTAGTGTGAGAAGGAGACCCAGCAAAGGCTCCCAAAGGTAGGGAGAGAGGCCATCAGCAGTCCCAAATCACTGCAAACTACAAGCCTGGATGGCTGTGTGGATGAGGTTCTTCAAGATTACAGTTGTCCCCTTCTCTCCGTTTCTCCTCCTGTCTTCCTGAAACCTACTTGAGGGTTGAATCTCTGCAAACACGGGGCATAAAGTGGAAGGGATGGTGGATGCTCTGCCATGTGTTCTGAGAGGAAGAGCCTAATTGAGAAAATGATGGGAGGAGGACACAGATGGAATAAGCCCAGTGTGGAGTGGCTGCAGATTCTATTCCTTCATGAGGCTCAATCATCAAGATAGAGATGAAGGGAAGAGATGTCAGATTGCAGAATAGAGAGGTGCTAGATGAAAACCTGCTGGAAATTATACTTTGGGGATTTAAAAAAAAAAAAAAAAAGGAAGGAGACATAATTGATGCTGCAAAAGAAATTAAATCCATGCAGAGGAGGTAGAGGGAAAGGTCCAAAAGGAAGTGATGAGAGAAGAAATGACAGGTATGGAAGAGCATGAGTAAAGATCACAAGGAGAAAAGGCCAGAATCCATGACACATAAGGAATTATCAAAGGAAAAATACAAATCAATCTTCAGTTCTCTAAGTTAAAAAAGAAATCTGTATACACATTGCCAAGTTCCCATGCAAGCCTAACTGAACCGGTATAACTAAGTTCATTGAATTCTAGAGCAATGTTTGTTTGTTTGCTTTTAAAATAAGCCCCAAACTCAGCGTGGAGCCCAACATGGGTCTTGAACTCACAACTCAGAGACTGAGACCTGAATTGAGATCGAGAGTTGACTGCTCAACCAACTGAGCCACCCAGGTGCTCAAATTATAGAATAATTGTTTAAGTTAAAAGAATCAATGCCCTTTGAAAGTACTCCAGCAAAAGAAAAGGTTATATATGAAAGGAAAAAAAAAAAAAAGACAAAACAGGCTGGGCCCTCAGTTCCCATCTGCAGTGTTAATGTCATAATTTATTTATTTATTAACAAACATTAAATTATTACATAAATTATAATTTAAATCATTAAATTAAAATTTATTAATTAATAAAATAAATTATGGAGAAACCTCTGTAGAGTTTTGAGCAAAAACTATGGAGATACAAGTTGTCTTTTATAAACAGAGGCAATAAAAAAAATTTAATTAAATAAGAGCTTGAAAAAGATCAATAGACAACAGTTCTTTGAAGATTATATCCAGCTAACTGGAGGATACTAAAAAATCACAATCTCAACAATGGTAGACTCGTCTCAACAAATGTGATGGGGTTCAGCACGAAAACTGGGGAAACGTGGCCCATATTTACCAAGTTCTCTCCAAGGATGAATGTAAGTCTTGTTGTAAAAATGAATCCAAAATCAAAACATCTGTTCCTTTAAGCTTAATGTAAAATTCATGATTTCATGAAAAAAAAAAGTCTGAGCTTAAAACATCAGCTAATATTCATAAAGACTGGGAAATGTTAAGGAGAAGGGAGGGTGGGAGTCTATACTCAAAAGATTATTTCCTTCTTGACTCTCAGAGTCAGTTCATGTCAAGGAAAAGAAGGCTTTTGAAATATTAAAAGATAAATATCAAAGAAAGTAAAAGCAAAGAAAACGTGGTCCATAGAGCAAACAGGAGTAGCAAATGCAAGAGCAAAAAACAATATTGAAAACGTTCAAAACTATATGTCTGTACATGAAATGTACTTTATGCTAACAAATGGGGATGTTGTACCCCTCTTAAAAAGTCAGACTCCCAAGGTGTTTTCCGCAAATCTAGACAGTTACTGTCTGTAAAAGACCGCACAAAACAGAGGTAGACAGAATTTACAAAGTAAGCTACTGGACAAAAATGCTCTGGCCACGTTCAAACAAAAGGAGAAGGGGGACAAGCCTAAACATCAGACAGAAACATTGGAGGGAGCAAAAGTTCACTTCTTTGGATGAATGGTATGAACATTTATGAGAGTAATTTAACAGCAAGCCAAATTTAATAACACCTCTTTAAAAAATGGGTTAATAACACCTCTAAAAATATGTTAACATAGTTCTCTCTTCACAACAGATCAAACAAGCAGAAATTAAGTGCATAAGCAGAAATAATAATATTTATTCAATAAGGTACCATGAAATAGCCCCTGGCTGGGTCAGTCAGAAGAGAAAGCATGCTACTCCTAATCTCTGGGTTGTGAGTTTGAGTGTGGAGATTATTTAAATAAATAAATAAATAAGATACCACTGATGACTTTCACAACTAAAACTTAATATCCAGCTTTTGTTAGAATACAGTTGTGGGTTTTTTTTTTAAGTTTAGCATTTTAGGTCACAAAGACATCTCAAGTGCAAAAAAAAAAAAAAAGCATAGACTTTCCTCCTATCTCCTTTTCTCACCAGAATAAAATGAAACTAAAAATGAGTGTTCCAAGTATTGAGTCATAGAAATAGAAATTTGTAAAGTATTCTTCCTAATAACTTATGGATAAAAATAATCGATCCCACAATTACAAAATTATTAATATAAAGGGACGACTACATATTACCACTCAGATTTTTTAAATTCCAAATTTAAAAATGCATTGATTCTGATGCATGTGTCTTCTGTAGAGGAAAAAATTGGTAGGAAGTATTTCAGCGTGTTAAGAGTAAGTAAATTTAGGTATTATTCTGTGTATGCAAATTTACTCGTATGCATTAATTGCTTTTCTGCATGGAATAGGAACTTGGTAGAAGCCAAGCTTTATATTTTTGAAGTTGAAAAACTATTGTGGGGGGAATTTGTAAACTCTCATATTGTGCTTAGGGTAGAAGATAGAAGTTATCTTCAGAGAAGACACACCCCTCTAGCAGTAAAGACTGGAAGCAAATATGTAACCAATTCTCCCAGGGTATGTGAACTCATCTGAATACAAATGCTTCATATTAGGTAATGGTAAATGTTCTGTAAAGTAAACTATGTATATCTTTTTAAGTGACAAGCATAACCTAGGATCGGAGAATTCTTTTTCCTTAAATTGGATTTAAGCTGCTCTGGGCCTAAAATGTGCTGTGTGTTCTTGAGAGATCAATGTGTGATCTTATCCTGACTTTTGTTGGAAAGCCGGACTGTGGCTGGAAAAATAGGCTTCTTTGCTAAAGCAAGCTGTCTCAACCTCTGCACTATTGATATTTGGGGTGAGATAATCCTTAATTGGGAGCATGTGGTGGTGATATCCTTTGCACTATGGGATATTTGGCAGCACCGTTGGCTTCTACCCACTAGATGCCAGTGACATCCTTCCTCCCCCACTCACTTGTGTCAACCAGAGATGTATTTAGACTTTACCAAATGTCCAGGGCAAACATCATCTCTGGTTGAGGATCAGTGTGCTGGAAGATAGACTCGCAGGAACTGAACTGAATGAGATGCTGGATGAACGACGTACTTGTAAGATTGACTATGCCACACTTTATGAGAACACTGTTGAAGATCGGGATTGAATTCCCTGGGCTCTGCAAACCAGACCACATCCTGTGGATGAGGAAGGACATTTTCCCTGAAGCCAGTTGAAGTGTGGTTAACAGTCTCAGCCTGAGGTGGTTATGTTCCCAAGAGCCAAAGGCAGTAGTTCCCTTTCCAAATGCTGAGGGAGGCTTGAGAGTCAGGGTTACTAATGGAGGAAAGGGGTTCCCATCAAAGCTGCAATCACATTAGGGTCAGCTGCTGTAACTCCATGGGAGCACAAGAAGGAAGACGGGACTGTCACAGTTGTCAACTATTGGCCACAAGTACTTGCAGCAGCTGAGGGATGGGTTCATGGAGCAGTAGAAGGATCCTGGACCCAGCACCAAGCAACTACTAAGTTCACACATTTTATCACTCAGTGCTATGTGTTTCTGACTCTTACATTCTCTCCATCTGCACAGAGTTTCTCCCAAATTCCAATGGGTCATGACTTCTTGGAAAACTTATAAGAACAGTGTGAATTTGTACCCGCTGTTATACTTTATCTCAAAGACTCACCTGATCTTATTATCCCTTTCCCTACCTCCTCTCTTTACCAGAATAACTAGACATGACCAGTGGTCACCTCCCTGATTGTCTTATTTAACAGCAATTTTACCTCCTCAAAATGATCAGGTCACAATCCCTCCTGATGTACACGGTAACTACTTCCTTTGGCAGATGGTCTCTTAGCACAAGGAACCCAAAGTGACCAGATGGCACCTGTAGCTTTTTTTTTTTTTTTTTGGCACCTGGAGACTCTTTATTTTGTCCTTCGATGCAAACACAAGCCTCCTAGGAACCAAGACCTTGAGATTTGCAGACTCAAGAGCAGAAAGCACAAATTCCTCAAGAGGGTCGCTGGGAATGATTAGTTACGAGAGATGCAGCTACTTCTATTGCTTGGTGCCTGGACTCATGCATTCTGTTGAAGATCTAGCACCAGAGGAAGTGTCCCATCCTTGGAAAGTGTCATCTCAAAGCCGATGCCTCAGTGATACTTTCAAGAAGCCATTCATTCTCCTGTTCAACCAGGCTGGCAGTTTCTGGGTGATGCAGTATGTGGTAAGAGCAGTAGATCTTATGTTCATGTGCCCACTGCCAGTCTTCCTTTGCCAGCCCTTGGACTGAGGAGATCCT
This sequence comes from Neogale vison, assembly GCF_020171115.1. Lineage (NCBI taxonomy): Eukaryota > Metazoa > Chordata > Mammalia > Carnivora > Mustelidae > Neogale > Neogale vison. The sequence goes on from NC_058095.1 coordinate 62,578,706, forward strand.
ATACAATATTGCAGGTCTCAGGATCAAGACCTTCGTGGGCTTTTGAGTAATGGCGCTGGCTGCAGGGAGGAGAGGCAAGCTACTATTGAGAATACATGTCAGTCCTGGTTAAGATGAATTGTTAATCCAGAGTAGCAGGGACCTAGTGTAACTGAACAGCCATTAGTAGCTAGCTGGTCTTATCCATGGGATAGTGCCATAGAGGTACTCAGCTTTGGTCTTTTCTTACTGACAGTTGGATATTCAGTAGTAAAAGTCCAACATGGTGAGAGGGAGCCTTTGTCGGCGGGCCCGTGTCTAGTCTCCATTTCTACTATCATGGCATCCCCATTCATAAGCTCATTGTCTAAATAACGGAGTGGCCAAGGACCGTGGTTCCTTGTCATGAACTGGCTAAGTCAACATACCAGTTGGGTTCTTAGTGCCTGTTCCTCAGTGGATGTTCTGTGGTGGGAATGAGATGCAATACAAAGTCATCACACTTGGTTCTCACTCATACATATCTATCCATATGCTTCTTCTCTGGATCTCTCTGTCTCTTTTCCAGCCTTGCTTCTTCTAGGCCATTGTCCAACCAGCTGAACCACTTGCCATTGACCGTGAGTCCACATTCTAACTTCAGACCAATGATTTCTTAACACAGAGTGGATGGTCATGAGTACCACCTAAAGCTCTTCCCAATGGGAAGATTTCTTCTTGATTCTGGTTTCTTGGGGTCCACTGCTAAGTGGAACTATCACACAGAATTGCATTTTCAGTTTACACACATCTACTGAACTGACTCCAGGTGTATATTAAGCAGGAATTTTTCTCCTCTCTCAGTTGGACATTGGGAATGATCCATGATACCAAAGGTATGAGCAGAGGGAGAAGTATTGGTATAATAGTGGAAAGGGACATGGAGGTCTAATATCTGAGTCACTTGTGTTCTCTGGACCTGTCGCAGCTCAATCCAGAATATATTACTTCTATCTTGCAGTGGTATTCTCAGTCTCATGCCTTGGTATGCCTGATGGTACCTCATTATGTGCAGTTCTGGCTCCATGGCCATTTGATGTCCCATGGTTAGATTTTCCATCTCTATCAGGGAGCATTAGCAGATTGGCTTGTTTGTGTTTTAAATGGTGCATACTTTTCTGCTGCAGATGGCATAGCATTATTCAGGAACCCAAGACTTTATCGGAAACCCTGTAAGTACAGTACTGGGACTTGGTAGAGACTTCACAAAACATCCCAAGTGGCAGGGCTGTTCATGCTGTACCCTGAATCTGCTTCAGAGATCTTTTTCTCTGGGTCTACTAAAACTATCAGCCTTTAGCATTATCAAATAATGGGTCAGAGCAGTATTCTCTAGTGTATAATCTGCTGCATCTAAAACCTGAAGAGGCCAACTGAATCCTGTGCTTCTTTCTTAGTAGTAGGAAGTGGACAGAGAAATAACATGCTTTTGATTTTGGAAGGGATGAATCATTTGCTCCAGAACACAAGGCCCCTAAATATTTAACTGATGTATCATGCCTCTATATCTTTGTAGGGTTTATCTCCCTCCACCTAGAATGCATGTCTTACCATGTCTTGCTCATGTAGTTCAGCTTACATGATGTCAGCAATATGGGCTAATATGGTGTTCTACAGAATGTCCAGATGGCTGAGATCCTTTCAACAGTATAGTGACAGAGAGAAAGAGAATTAACATATCTCTGGGGCAAGACCATGAATGTATACTGCTATTCATCCCATATGAATGCAAATTGCTTCTGTCCTATTTGATGGGTATTGAAAAGAATGCATTTGCCAGATCAATAGCTTCATGCCACTTACCAGAGTCTCTAATAAAGATACCACTTCCAGCACAGCAGCTGCAATTGGCTGTACTATGTGGTTAAGTTTGCAATAGTACACTGTTATTTTCCATGATCCAACTGGTTTTTGCAGGATCACTAACCCTCCATCCTTGAAATCTTTGAGGGTGACAAAAATCTGCCATTCCCCCAAAGATATGGTAATTGTTTTACATTTACTGTCTTGTCTAGGGTGGAGGTAGTTTTGGGAGTTTCTATTTGGCTTTTTTACTATGACAGCTCTTTATTATATAATTTGAGTTTATTAGTCAAGGAGCCAGTGTAAGGATTTTGCCAATATCTTAATATGTCAATTTCCATTATATATTCAAGACTTGGGAGAATGCCCACTGGGTGTGTCTGCAACCAGTGGGCACTGTGAGATGGACCTAGATCAGTATTCCACTTAGTACATAACTCCCTTAGCCCCTTTTTCCATCGGGGCCAGCATGATGCTTTGGGTCCCTGGGTGGCAGTGTCAGTTTGAATCTGGTTTCCCACAACATGCAAATGGTATGTGTGTTCCCTTTTCCCAGTGTGCTTTTGCCTGGATTAATAGTCAATGTTTTCTTTAGGAAAGAACAGGAGAATCAATGCCATATAAATCTATCATGATGTTGGATAGTCTTTGCTTATGTGGATCTGACCTTCTCTTCTGTCATAGTTTTGGAGACTGAGAACTGGCTCAGTTCTGAAAACTGGGAAAGAGAACTTTCCTTTGGAGTAACTGAGATAGGTCTTCTGTTCCTCCATGCCTGATGTATTTTGAATGTATCTGTGATACAGTACTCTAATCTTGCCCAACTCTCTTGCCTTTAGGAATACCATGGTCTGTGAACGATCTTCTAGGTTGACATTCTGATCTTGCTACCTTTTTGGTGACCATGTCCACAGTGCTTCTGATGATTGGTAGTTGATTCCTGGTCTCCACTAGTCTGGGATCTTATCATCTCTACTGATCCTAGGAAGCCCAGGTCTCAAATAGCACCTCTTGCTGTTAGCTCCAGAGGACTGCCACCCCTGAGCTCCTCAACAATCCTGGTGCCCTCACACTAGTGCTTTCCTTATCACTTCAGTAAATGGCATGGCCTCCAGGCCCTCCTGAGCAGCACAGCCAGAGTCAGCAAGTGTATTTTCTGATCTTATATGGTAGAGACATTCTCGCATTCCCACTTCATTGAGTCTTTGATCCCTTCCTCTACAGTCTACTGTTTATTTTAACGCAGACTGTTTTATTTAACGTAGGTCATCCCTATTCTCTTGGCTAATGTTTAAGTTAAAGAAAATTGATTTCATAGTCTCTGGAACAACCTATTCAGTATTTAAGTGAGAGAGGGGTTGCTGTTGAGTCTCATTCCAGCATGTCAAGATCTAGGAAAGCAGTGGATGTGGATGTGGTATAGCAGGAAAATCACTGGACAGGAATTCAGGGGGCCTGGGGTCTAGGTTCCAACTTAGTGGCCTTGAGGCCATATGGTACACTGAATATATTGGGGCAGTGGGGGAAGAAACTTGAAGTCAGAAATACCTGAGATAGAATCAGAGCCCTGTCCCTTTTGAGCTGCCTGATTTTGGAAAAGCATTGAGGTCTTCTCTGCTTTTCAGCTGCCTGATTTTGGAAAAGCACCGAGGTTTTCTCTGCTTTAAACTCTGCTTCAAAATGAAGATGAAATATTTTTCAATCTTGACGGCATGTTAGAATCACCAAGGATTGGGTTTTTTGTTTTGTTTGTTTGTTTTTGGAAACGCCTATTTTATGCTTGACCGATTGAATTAGAATTTCCAGGATGAGGCCTGACATCATCATCTTTTTAATCCCCAGCCGCATCTCTGTTATTCTGGGCAGGAGATCCAGATACACAGGAATGCTTGAAAACCACTGGTTAGATAATCTGTAAATGCTGACACTGATACACTTTAATGGGGCAGATAATCAAGGATATCTATCTGGGGCTTTGAAAGGTGTACTGTGGGCTTCATCTCAAAATAAGGACAAGAAGAGTCTACTCTCTGAATTTGTCTTATGTTGTCAATGAAATGATTGCCATTTTGGGTCTGTAGCAGAGTGAAAGAGAGAAGTCCTTATAGCTAGCTGGCTGGAGAACAGGACTACTTTGTCCTGGGCTGAAGGCTGGTGGGGCTGGTAGCCTTTTCTTACCATCTTAGCCATGTGGTACTTTATAGAAAGTTGCCCTGTTAACATCAAAGCTAAAGATCTCACCAGAATTCACATTTCAGAATGAAGACCAATGACTACTTATTCCCCATGGTACTAGAATTTCAATTTTTTTTTTGATTCTCTGATACTAATTTTCTTCAAAACTACTGTCTTTGTCTGCAGCCCTTAAAACAAACTAGAGACATATGCTGTTTTCACAGCATTCTGACTTCCCACCAGTTCTGTGTTTGACCATTTTCTCAGTGAGCAGTGAATCTTCATTTCTGCCGAAGAAGATTGGGATCAGGGGACCTCCCCCATTGGCCCCCTGTGGAATCAGCGCTGCCCAGGGTTAACTGAAGAGATCAGGGTTTTAAGCTAATAATACAATGTGTCATGACCATTTAAGGCAAAGTACAGCTAATAACAGCAGAGTTAGAAGAATTGACCAATGCATTTTCTGGGAATCTCTAATTTGTGAGTCAACTATGTAAGTTATCAAGTCTACCTTCATTAAAAAAAAATCTCAAATTATCCTCTTTTGTTTTTATTAAGGTCAAAAGTATTTAGGTTTAAAACCGTCCTTAGGGGTATAGTTTGTGTGAAATCTCTACAGTGGTTCTATAGTTCCAATATTTTTGTTTGGACCAATTGAATTGTGTAAACATCTTGGTCTTGCATACAGGTAGTTAACCTGTACGAACTTAGCTTCTCTCTGAGCAAAAAGTTGTTAAAAAGGCCCAGAAGGCAGGCAAAGTCCTTCAGGAGGATAAAGCATGAGCAGAACAGAAAGTTTTAAATAGCCCAATTTAGTTATTATTTAACACTTTGCACTTGTATGCATCAGGTTGAAAGTTTAAGATCCATCAATGGCCAGGAAAACCAACAATATTTCTTTAATATTTTAGAACTTGAAACCACTTAAGCAGTAAGCGAAAGGCCTCCTGTTATGAAATGTGTTGACTCATGGAAGAAAAGGCCAAATTTCCAATATTAGGGAAACCAGCCACCTACTTGCTGTTAACAGAGACACAAGTCAAAACCACCAGGCTAGAACACAGTTCTGAAGCTTACAGTAGCATTGACTCTCCCTTCTTTCCTTTCCTGGTCTTATTTTCAGTCCAGCTGAAGATTGTTTCCTAATGATCCCTGGATCTTCTGGGGCCCTGATCACTGCTGATTTGGGGGAGTCAGAGGAGGAGGAGTCCTCACCTTCTGGCTGCCCTGAGCTCTCTCATAGTCAGTCCCTCCTAGTTCCGACACCAGCCCTACTGCCTCCTGCTAACCAGAAACAACAGGCCCAAACGGAGTCACTGATGTTAAATCCCACCGAGACTTATTACCTAACCTAACTGCAGTTTCAGCCTCTTCCAGAAGTGGAATTCAAACCATTCAATCTGGAATTCTCTGGTCAGCACTAGTGAGCTGACCTGTATGATAGGACCCCTTTCTTCCCCCAGGGGGAAGGTGACCTTGCCTGAAACAATCCTTTCCTTTCTTTTGATAATAACGTCTTTGTCCCACCTGTTAATACCTATAAAAGTGTTCCATTTTGCATCAAACACCATCTTTTTGTCAGATGGAATGCTGCCCAATATGAATCATTGAATCAAGTCAATTAGCTATTTAAATTTACTCAGTTGACATTTTGTTCTGTAACACTCCCAAACTTCCACCTAACAACAAATTCCAGGCCTATGTATACTTAGATCCTTGGCTGGATCTGAATTACTTAGCTCTTGACTCCTCCCAAATGGTAGACTCCAAGCCAGAAATACCAAGACTTAAAGAACCCCTCTCCATTTCTAGATTCTGCCTCATTTTCTCTTCCCCCAGTATGCTGATTTTGGAGTGTTTGGCAGTTGTAGTATAATAAAAAAAAAAATGTATATAGTTGGTCTTTGCCCATGGTTCGTTGGCACAGACCTCCTAAAAGTCTTGGAATTTCCTGAGTGATAAGAGGGTCCTTTGTTATTTGTACCAAGCCCCAGTGACCATACCTAAGTTTAAGCTAGCAGAATAAAGGTGGGTCCCTCGGTAGCTTTGGAATGGGGACCAGTTACTGGAGAAATAATCACACCATTAGAGGATTAGAATGATCAGTCCATGAACTACCTTGGGAAAGGGGAAGAGGGCTAGAATTAATATGTTCATCCCTATGGTCAGTGATTTAATCTGTTGTGCCTATGTTATGAAACCTCCACCAAAATCTCAGAACACGTTTGGGAGGAACTTCTGTGTTGATGAACACATCGATGTGGTAGGAGAGTGGCAGGTTCAGAAAAGGCCTGGAAGTTCTTTACCACCTCTCTCCCTGTAACCTACTCCATAAGCATCTCCCATCTGGCTGTCCCTGAGTTATATCCTTTCTAATAAGCTGGTGATCATAAGCAAAGCATCTTTCTGAGTCTGAGTCATTCTAGTAAATTGTCAAACCTTAGTAAGGATCCTGGAAACCCCAGATTTGTAGTCAGTTCAGTAGAAGTGAAGGTGGCCTAGGGACCTCTTTGTGGCTGGCATTTAAAGTGGGGGCGGGGTTGTGGGACTGAGCCCTTAATCTCTGGTGTCTGTAATCAGTGTCAGAATTGAATTAAATTATAGGATATTTGGTTGGTATCAGAGAATTGGAGAATTGGTAGCAGAACAATGGATCTGAATTCGGAAAAAAACACACACACACACACACACACCAGCTGAGAAAGAATTTTTGTCTTTGACTAAGAAATATGAGGGTTGGGAAGGTTACCCCCAACTCCTGTCTTTTGGATTCTGTGCCACTGAGAAGGAACAGGGTTGTCAGAGAACAACATGAACTATTTTGGATGTCTAAGGAAAAGCACACTTAAAATTTGTTGCTTGACCAAATCACTGCCTTGGAATATCTACTTTGTGGGAAACCAATGTGAGTACCAAGTAACTGCCACTGTGCCCACATTCTTGGCTTTGTTACAAAGAAAAATTATGCCTTGGAACAATGTCTGGCATGTTCAGGCTGAGGTTAACTGGGGCTTGGTTATGCCTTGAGGACCCTGTTGCTGCTTTGATGCTATGATTCATTCATTGATCTTAGTCAGTTCAACTATTTATATGCCGGTGTCAAAGTCTCACCCAGCATAACCGCAAGAGGCTGCTGGCCTTCATCCACGAAGCAGACGTTGGAGGATCAAGCAAGACTTGCTGGTGCTTTTCACAGGAGAGAAAGATACAGGGACAGTTGGAAGATTTACTGGTATGACCCATATGTCAGATAGGCCTCCTTAGAGAGAGGGTGCAATCCACTTGCAATGCCCGGTCTATGAACTCCTATGATACTTCCCAGTTCTCCTAATTCCGAGGGACATACTCAGGGTCCTGTCAGCTTCTCTCCTGACATGTTCTCTGTTTTGATCTGCATCTCCACACCCAGAACGTAGCCTCAGCTTCTTAATGAGAGAGAGAGAGAAAGAAAGAGAGAGACAGATGAAGGAGGAGGAGAAAAGGAAGAGAGGACGAAGAAGAAAGTGGAGAAGGAGGAAGGAAAGAGAGGAGGGGAGAAGAAGAAGAGTAAACAAATGTTTATCTCAGTTTAATATTTCACTGCAAGCATAGTGGTCATGGGAAGATGTTACATTATTGGCTTTATTTCTCTTTCATCTGTTGGTCTTCCCTCTCCCATCCCCCACTACTGCTGTCTCTTCTTCATCCTCCTTCCCTTTCAGAGACTATCCATCCTACCATGATGCCATCTCAGAGAAACACTAAGGGAAAAAAAAATTAAAAATAGACACACACATATATATATCATTCTACAATTTATCTTTTTTAAACGTATTTGCTTATTTTTAGAAAAGAACAATTTTCTAAACAAAACAAAAAGAAGGACAAACCATAACTTTTTCTGTAATGCTTACCTAGAAGAGGGAAAGAGAGCAGGGTTAAGATAAGAGTTACGTGACTACATCTTGTTTTTTAGTTGTGACTTTAGAATCACACAAATATTTTACATGATTAAGACAAAACTAAATAAGAAGCTTTTCTTAGATGTCAAAAGTAAAAATGAAACTCACTGTGAATACATTGGTAATGTATTCTACTCAGTAAGAAACAGTTTATGTGATTTTATGTCATATGATGTTATATGGACTAAGGACTAAACAGGGAAAAGTAACTTCTTAGGAATCATGCAACTGGTGGTAGAGTTTGTATAGTCATGCAGAGACTGCTATAGCTTGGAATACATGAGAGGTATAACTGTGTTGGGTGTCCATTAGAGTTGGGAGCATCCATGTGGTTGAAAGGATATGCATGTGTAAGATCAACAAAGTTTAAGTAAAACCTTGTAGTTTTGAATTTAAATCAGAGGTATGGTTCTGAACTGATGACATATTGTAGCTTAAGGAATACATATTTTCTAGCTCTGTCCACTGAAAAGGGCTAGGAACAATACCAACCCCTTAGCAATTGGCACCCAGACTGAGGTCTCTAAACACTATTCCCCGTAGAGGATCCTTAGAGAAATGGCTGATTTCAGGACTAAGGCAGGAAAAATACAAGATGAGTCTGAAATGGTTGTTTCAGAAAGCAAGAAACCTATCCAAGACTCTTGAGATTGTGTTATAAAGACTCAGTCTAGGGGCACCTGAGTGGCTTGGTTAAGTGTCTGCCTTCAGCTCAGATCTTGATCCCAGTCAAGCCATGTGTCCAGCTCTCTGCTCAGTGAGGAGCCTGCTTCTCTCTCTCCTACTGCACCCGCTTGTGCTCCCTGTCTCTCAAAAAAAAAAAATTGTTAAAAAAAAAAAAGACTCAGTCTGTGGTCTAGGCTCCCACTGGCTAAAGAAGAGGCAGCTTTATCATCAAAAAGGGTAATAATAACTGGGATGATTTGAAGCACATCAAATATATTTTAGTTTATGAGCTTAACAATTCTCAAAAAAAAAAAGAAAGAAATAAAGAAACGACCTTCCTGAACACCTTTAAAAGGATGTTAGAAGACAACTTCATATTTTTTTTAAAACAAGTTTAAAAAAAGGAAAGAATAATTTCCTACACAATCTTCCATAACCAAGAGTTGACAAAGGGAGTTTTTAATAGGAACACTGTAGGTAATAAGTGAGAAGTGAATGACAAATTTGAATGTCACCATTTTTCATACCCTAATAGTTTAATGGCTCTAAACCAGGGGTCAGGCAAACATAGTCTATGAAGAACAAGCAAGTAATTATTTTAAGCTTTTTAGGCTTTGTAGGACATATGGTCTCTGTCACAACTGCTCATCTCTGTTATTACAGTACAAAAGCAGCAAAAGACAATATATAAGCCAATGGGTGTGGCTATATTCCAATAAAACTTGCAAATAAAGTCAGGAGATTGGATTTTCCCCTTGTGTTTCCCATACTTGATGTAGATAATGACCACCAATGGCTGCTAGCATCATGAAAAGAGGGAGAGGATGTTATGTACCTCTTGATAGAATTGTACACGACCACCCATGAGGTAGACTTGTGGTGGGGGGTTGGGGGGAATCAAGCCTGAATCTGACCATGTCTCCACATCTCTGACTACTACATCTCAAGAAATTTAGGAGATACTATCCAACATCACCAGGATGCAGGCAGAAAAATACAAAGTTTTGGAAGTTCTGTAGGACAAAGGACCTAGTATCCTCAACACATAACTGCAAGAAAAAGAAAAGATATGGAAGGATAATTTATAGAGTAGAAGAGCATTGAGAGATGTAACAGCCAATTAAAATATAAGTAAAAAGAACTGTACTCAAAACTCCAAATTCTTGCTTAATGCTTATATGGAACAATGTAACCAATATTGCTCTATTCCTGGTCTTGAATTCCCAAGCCCATCAAGGGTCCTCTCAGTAAGACTCCATCTTCTATGGAAGACAATCCCCTGTGTATCTGCTTATATTTCGTTTCTCTAGAAAATAATTCTCCCTGAGACAGTGAAGAGGTAATCCCAAGTAAAGAAGGGTCAAACCTTAATCCTGTTTCTTCAGTAACTTTCCAATTTGTTTTACTTAATGCAAAGTTTTCTATTAGGATGTATCCAAAAAAAAAAAAAAAAAGATTTACAGTTAGAGAAAATGTACATAATTTAACAATCTCTCACTATTTTGTGTACAGCATTTGAAAAATTGCCTACTTGACTATTACTTTCTCTTTGGCTTTATTTTCTCATAAAATAATCATTGCTGTGTAGAATGCACAATCATTTTTATGTAGGATGCACGATTCCGAGGGCTATTAACTTGTTGGGGGAAAAATGGTTGCTAATATACACATTTTTTCTTGTTTAGATTTATTTCCCAACAGAGAACCATAAAGTATCCCAATTAACTATGAATCTTAGTCTGTGGTAAATGGGAATATCCACAGCCTTCTTCAAGCTGGAAACATATTTCAGTCCTCTGCAGGCTAGAACTAAATTACTGTGTCAGTAATGAAAATAAATTTGCTAATTAGTTCACTTAATCAAATCTGACTGAACTCTGTTCCTAGAAGCATACACCTGAGAGCCTTAAGACATCTGTTTCTGAGAGCTTATCACCTACAGGCTACTTCTTTTTTTTGTCTGAGAATAATTATTCAGCTTCCTCCTTAAGCTTTCGAAGGGAGTCTCTATGCAGTTAATAGTGATATGTTATGGTACTAGAAACCAAAAACAATCACTTGAGGCCCCAATCACTTGAAGCTGGGTGCTAGACTGGGCGTAGCAAGTAGGTGACATGAACTTATAGGCTTCCTCCTTGATCTATGAAAAATAGAACCAGAAAACATTGTTTAGCTCTGAACAAAATGTGAGCTAAACTCTCTCCCCGCATTCCCTAGCTTGTGACAGATGGCAGCAATTCCATCAGTCTCCAACTTTAGTATGATATGCGTCCCTTTTCTCTAATTGCACACTCACCAAATCAAGCTTTTGCTAATTAATTGGGCTTCCAATATGTCTACTGCTAGCATTACCCAGTGTATCTGTTCTTCATCTGGTGCCTAATCCTCACATGTGCAATGGCTTCCAGTTTTTGCCTTACTTGTTCCCATATTCGGAAGCAAAATTATGACCTTGGGTAGAAGTATTGAAGAGAAGCCATGCATTCAAAATCAGTTGCCTCAGTATGGAGTCTTTGGTGTTGGTGGTGCTCTCCTGGGTCTCTTGCTAAGATGCCCCTCTTCTGGTCCATAATTTAACCTGAGCTTGTTATTTTGTGTTTCCCAGAACTCCCTTCTGACTTCCTGCCTCTCTCTTCCCCAGTCTCTTAGCTTGCTTTCCTGACCCATGATGTCTGGACTCTATGAAACACTGAATGCTTACTTTCTAATGCACCCATTTTTCTTTTCTTAACTCTCTATCATAGAACTTAATACTTTTACCTGCCTGGTGCTTTGGTCCTTACCTGACCTTGCTTAACTTCATCAGTCTGTCTGGACATTACTTTTACCTGTCATTATCAGTCTGTGCTCAAGAACTTGGTACTAAGAGGAGATGACTAGACTCAGTTTCTGCTCCAATAGTTCCTTCTTTTGAAATGCTTTGTATTTATTCAACCCGTTTTTCTCCTTTATGTGGACTATGTATGACTCGTTCCTGAAGTCATTTGAACTTTCAGCACCTGCTTCTTTCTAGCTCCCCATTCTACCAACGCAAGGATGCAGACATGTTGGTCAGAAGGAAGGTCCAATTAGCCCTGTTTGGAGAAAGAGCACCAGACTGCGACTGTGAAGACATCCCCTTGAAGTATTCGTTGTTCTGCCTACAGTAAGTTGCTCAAGTGTAGAATGGAAGAATCGGATGGAAGAATCGGAAGGTTCTGAAAGCACTCCCTCCCCTGACTCTTTTTTTCCCTAATGTGTTGTAATATCATAGTTCCTAGGTCAGTGGGCTAATTGGCAAAATAAGAATTTGTTGGACCAGGAGTCAGGATCCCTGAGTTCCAGTTTCTGCTTTGCAACTAGTTCACACACTGTAGCCTTGGAGAAATGCTCTGCCTCTTCAAATCATAAAGAAAATGAGGGGGCTGTGTTGGATGATCTTCAAAGACCCTTCCAGCTCTTTCCTTCAGTGATTCCATTTTTCTGCATATGAAGGGGAACACATTTTGCTAGTGAGGACCATTACGTCTGAAGAGAATTACTCTTCCATGACCCTGGTCTGGAATTTATTCTGCTTACAGATTTTGAAATGCTTCAGCTGGATTTATGCTCTTTTTTTTCTTTTTTTCTGGCATAAGACTTTCTATGAAAAGCAATTGCCTGCAGGGTCTAACACAATCTATTCAGCATGTCTCAGAAAGCTCTGGAATTCAGGATTCTCCACAAAGTTCCTTCTTGGACTGGGAGCCATAGATTCTCCACAAAGTTTCTTCTTGGACTGGGAGCCATAATGACCCAACAGAAGGACAGTGGCAGCAAATGGGTGTCCTCTAGAGTGACCACCACAGGAAGCTCAGAGTGAGCAAACTAGCAGTTCACTCAATGAGCTGTTTCCAGAAAGACCAGGCTGTGGGGTGTTAACAGCCAGGAGACAACTGACCACCACACCTGCTATGGATGACCATCTCAGCCTGCCCACAAAGCATCTTAATCTGTCTCTCCCATCAAAATGACTGGTTCTAAGGAAGCTCAGTATAGTTTTTAAAATCCTGTTACAACAACATGATATATAAGAAGTATGTCTTACCATGGCCTAGGAACCCCGATTCCATAGTGAAAATAATAAAAGAAAATAGATTTCCCCATCATAGGGAAGAAAGGCTGCATCAGAGGCTTATTATGAGGACAAAAACAATTATTACCCAGGTTATGGTGTCACAGTCACTGATGCACTCACACACAGGCCTCCAGCTCTGTTGTCGTGAAAGGATGCTGATCCCCACACTACTCTGTATATTGGAAGGAGAGAGGGCCAAAATCTCCTCTCTCTGGGCCTCTAAAGTAATGGGCCATGCCATTCCTCCCCAAGTACAAATGCTGCATGGAGAAACTCAAGCGATCCAGGAAATAAAATAACATTTAAATAAAACTCAAGGAATACAATTGTGTGTTTGTGTGTGTGTGTTTATGTATCTGTATGGGTCTGTAGTGTACATGTAACCCTTTTGGGGTAGGTTTTTCCAAGGGAAAATGATGCGGGTAAAAGAGCTTTAATTTCTCGCTAAGCCGTATGTCCATTGCCATAAGTAGCCATATTGCCACAACTTGACTGGAGCAGAGTCTGAGAATGAGAGACAGGGAAAGAAAAAAGAAGAGAGAACAGTAGAGATAGATTCTGAATTTCCAGCTGTGACTGCTAAGTTTTGGGAGCACAAACACCTGTCCTCCCACGGGATTTAGGGTAATGTAGCCTCAGTAACACAGAGCTGTATGAGTGGATCTGGAGCCCTGACAAGGAGAGAACAAGGCTTCATGGGCAGGAGCAAGCCTCTAAAAGCTCCCCCAGAGAAATGTTTAGGGATGAGAGGAGGGACTTGCCAAAGAGTCAAGGTAAACGAATAAACTTTGGGCAGGTGGGGCAGTTTCTAGGATCTGGAGTTACTGTAGGTGGGACCGCCTTGTGCTGTCCAGGTGACATTCTACTGAGCAAATCCAAGCTCTGTGCTTTCTTCGGTGACTATTTACTGAACACATGCAATGTGTCAGAGGCTGTTCTAGGCTCTGGGATAAAGAAACGAACAGCAAGAACAATGCTCCCAAGAACCTTGCTCTCAAGGACATGGGACTCCATTAGGAACTGAGACAAATTAGCGAAAGACACAATGAATGTACAAGATTATTTCAAACATCTGCATGTACTATAAAGACATCAACATGCAGTAATGTGATGGAGAAAGACAGGGAGGGAAGGGGGTTGCTATGCTCAGCGATGACACCACTTACCAGATGCACACCCTGGATGAGGCCATGTCCCCATCTGTAAAATCACGGTAATAAATAATATCTATCTCAAAAGATGGATATAAAAGATTCACTGAGATAATACCTGTGCACAGCGCGATGACTGACCAAGCGTATATAACCCCTTGTCACTGCAGCTCCAGGCATGCCTGAGGGTGATGACATTAGTGATGCAAAGCCAGGATTGCCCATCTGAACCCTGCTCAGACTCCTGACCCACAAAAAATACGAGAGGTAATAAAATAACCAGTATTGTTTTAAGCCACCAAGTCTTAGAGTAATTTGTTTTGTGGAAATAGATAACTAGCACCAAATCTTTTATACAGAAATAGAGAGAGGGCAGGCGGGTGACTCAGTCAGTTAAGCATCTGCCCTCAGCTCAGGTCATGATGCCAGAGTCCTGGGATCAAATCCCACACTGGGCTCCCTGCTTGGCATAGAGTCTGCTTCTCCCTCTGCCTCTGCCACTCCCCCTGCTTGTGCTCTCTCCCTCTCAAATAAAGAAATAAAATCAAGAAAGAAAGAAAGAAAAAGAAGAAAGAAAGAGAGACTTTCTTTCGTTATTTTCCCCTGGAAGACAAAAACTCTCCTAGAAAGGTTTGTTGCCAGCAGAATTTATTCTAAAACACAGTGTATTCACAGGAAATTTCAGCTTCAGTAAAGCCAACAGATTAGGAGACAGCTATCATTTAAAAGATAGCTTGTTACTCACAGTTTCTAAGATGAAGGGACACACCATGCAGGGAGGGACATGTGGAGAACTACCAAGGTCAGTCAAGAGCCAGATGGAGAAAGAAGGGAGAGCTGTGGGCAAGAGCCTTTGTTGTGGTTTTTGTTGGAAGGAACAGGCAAGACAGGGTGAGCAGATTTAGGATTGGCTAACTTGAATAGTTTCAATGGGTTCTGGGTTACAGGGGTTGTCCCTAGTTGTCCGGTGCCTGGCCCTGGGGTGAATAGGGTAGAAGAGCAGCCTGAGTATAAGAGCCCCATAAAGGGAATAGTGTGTAGGCTCTGGATTGGTTGATCTGCATTTGGCAAGTGGGCAAATTGTTTGCTACCTCTAACCGTTGACTAGCCCTGGGAGGAACAGTCCTTCCAGGGTCCCTATGTCCAAACATCAGAATACAGAAAATTAAAGACATGACTAACACAGAGCCTTGTCTGAGTATCACAGTCATGAGCTCCTGTGTGGCCAGGGTGTGGTTTCATGATCCCATTGTGGGGTCTAGGACTTGAGAGGGAAATCTGCTAAGGGAAGAAGGGGTCTTTGATTCCCAGAAAGATGGTACAAAAAGAAGTCCTCTCCCCTCTTCTCATTTTGAGCAGTGTCGTATGAGGACTCCACGATGGGAGCTGACATTTTAGCTTGTGACCACAAGAAGATGACCAAGAGAGTCATGAGAAAAACAACCTGCCATGTCCTCAGAGAACCCCCATCAACCCTGGAGGCCTACTGTTTAGGCAACATTACTTCTGGTATATGGTGACTTTGCAGCCAGAGCCTAGCTGACATACAAGCACTAGGACTTGCTTCCAATTCCCAGACTCCTTCTCTAACCACCCTGCTTAGAAGAAAGAGAAGGTTAGTTACTTTGCCACAATAGTAAAACGTTACTTGAGACCTTATGGTGGAGAATTGCCAATTTGCAAAGCATGATGTAGATCTTGGTTAAGTGGGGGTTCACTTAGTGGGGAGAAGAGAGACAGATGGGGAACAAAAGTAAGTTCTGGAAGCCCTGAAGACAAGAGTCCACTTCAATATGCCGCCTAAGGCAGGGGCCGCCTGGTGCTCACTGTGCTGGGACATATGGAAGCTGTGAGGAGGTGTTTCATGTGGTCCATGGATGCATTTTACGCAGCTTAGTGGAAACATATAGGATTCATGTGGGCATGTTTCTGATGGTCCCAGCAGCATCCGCCAGAGAAATGGGGAGGAGTCAGAGTAACATGAAATAAGAACAAAAAGAAGGAAGATGATTAATGTGTCATTTTAATTGGTGAAATAAGGATGTGGGATGTATGATTTCAGTCTACTGGAAAGAGGTAGGATACACATTGTCTCAAGCCTCTAGATCTTGCTGAATGTGTTTTTAAACGGAGCATCTCCAATCACATGGATTTATTGAAAACTGGTGTTTCATGTTAGGTGAAATACTGTTATCTTGAGGCTGCAATTTGCTGGGCAGTAGAAAAAAATTTCACAGAAGGAAAAGGAGAAATAAGAGCAGAATTGGTAAAAACTCTGGGCTCGTAGGATACCATGAGGAGATGAACAGGCGTATTAAAATCTTTAACTTTATTTGAGAAAAAATTGATTTATGAATTAGCAGACATCTAGCAGACAGAAAGGAACCACGAGGAGTTAAACCAAATGAAAGATTTTGTAGGCACAAGGGAGCAGAAGCGAGAAAAATATATTGGCAAAAACAGAAGACAGATTATGGGAAGGTCACTTTCCCTTAGAGGATGACAGGGACCTATCAGGCAGATGATCCCATCAGTGATTCCTGATTGACTGTTTTAAGGTTCCATTTCTGAGAGAACCAAGCCTATGATAAAGTCTTGGTTTGGTGATGTGAGACTTAGCATAAGCGACTCCATTTTGGGTCTGTTGTTTATGTCTAGGCTATTATCAGAATTCTTCCTCTACCAAGTATCTTAAGTGGAGATGGTTGGAGTGATGGGATGTATATTCTCCATGTATTCTCCATGCTGGAGGATGACTTTGTTATTCACACTGCTAAAGCAGTTTTAGTTATTTCACTCATTTCTGAGTCTGCCTGGCTCTCTCCTTTTCCTCACATTTGCCTTTCCATCCTTCATTCTGCACATTCCCCGTTACTATGTGCCAGACACAGGCACTGGGAATATAGAGTACATAAAGCAGGCATTATTCCAACATAAGACTATGTTTTTTGTCCCAAATGACCAGTGGTTTCCTGCTGCTATGCAGACAAACACAAACACAAAGACTATTATAATCTCTATTTCCAGTTCTAAATGCTTTGGTAATAGTCATGCAGCAACCCAACCCTCCACCCCCACCCCCCAAATCCCTACCCCTATTTCTTTTTGGTAGATCCCGTGTTTTCAGTTTCTACTTAAGTCCTAGGACAAGGGGAGCTCAGATAAGACAGTAGCTCCTATGTATCCTGTACTCCTAGAACAAATATAATTGAGATAGGACTTTGCATTTAAGACCCCTCATCCTGCTATGCATTTTGTTTCCCTGCATCCATTTTGGCCCATAACCTAGCAACTGGGTAGGATAAATGCCTCATCAAGAATGTGTCATAGACCTCCCACTGGAGAGGTAAAGAAAGTGCTTGGTAAGGGTAGGGGCAAGGACTATAGTTCGAGGGAGACCAAGAGGTAAAATGCCAGTGCTTCTTCTCTCCTTCCCTCCTGAGATATAACCTGAAGGGAAAGGCAGGAAATGTGGAAGAAACACTCTGATAAGCAGTATGAGTGTTTGGGCTTAAGGTAGACCCAGGAGACAGTTGTAGGCCCCCCAGACGTAACTAGGTTTACGGCCTACTGCCACATCCAACAGAGTGCAACCATGACAGTCACAAAGAGGAGGGTGAGTATGGGGTACAGAAGAGAGAGGACCGAGGTAGTACTCACCTAGTCTCTTCAAACCCATTTACTAGTTATCCAGAATCTCCTTTATGGAGCTGAAGGGGGGCAGAATAAACCACCCCAAAACACCCCTGTTTGGCACTGGGATAATTTTAAGCTGATTACTTCTAAGACCTATTAGGCACAGGAGAAACTCTGAAAACAGAGTAGAATTGACACATTTATAATGGAAATTTACATTTATAAGGGAAATTTCCATTTGCCAGAGTGTTTCCCTCTCTGTCCCAGGAAGAGAAAGAAGACTTTAAAATCATAAGAAGCTCCTATCAGAGGAAAAGGCACAACTAAAATCTGCATAACAACTCCATCCTTTACACTGTTTTTCTGGTCACCTCCCATGACTGGCCTCCCCACCAGCACCCCCTCCTTTTTTTTTTTTTTTTTTTTTTTTGGTCTTTTGCTGAAGATGGTATTTAAGGAATGGATTGGGCCATTTTGGAGACTTTCTCAGTTTTCTTGGGTATCTCTAATGTATGTAGAGGTATACGTGTTGTTAAACTTCCTTTTTTTCTCTCTCTCTTTTGTTAATCTGTCTTTTCTTTTGAGGGACTTCAGTCACAAAAACCACAAAGGTAGAGGAAAAATTACTTTTCAGCCACAGAACATGGTCATGGAAACCAGAAGACCCAGAAGATGGCACAAGGGCAAAGGCAAAAATGAATAGAGAGCCAGCAAGCCTGCCATGAGGCTATCTTGGCTTGGGGTAAGGTGACCCAGCAGAAGAAGCTGAGGGATGGAGAGACAAGTGTCTGGGAAACAATAGGACTGTTGGCCACAAGAGAACCAAGGTGGGACCAAGTCAACCATGCCCAAAAGATGTGGGCCCTGAGAAGAATTCAGAGGAAACTAAATTGTCATTAAGTAATAAGTTTAAGTCTTGACCCTTCAGCAGAATGGAGCTGGTGGAGGTAAGATTTTTTTTTTCTTGTCCGAGTAGAATGTGTTCAGTTTCAGCTCTGTTCTGTATATAACGATCTTACTAAGACAAGGTCACTCCAAGATGGTCCCCTAACCAGCTCCTGGGTAATACAGATACTGCTAGGGCCATACTTGGAAAGCCACTGTCATGGAGAGTTTTAGCCATGCCTCTCTCTAAGAGATAAGCAGGTCTGTCCACATGCACCTGAAAGCAAAACAGACTTTCCCATCATCACCTGTGATTTATCTGTGGATTATCTCTCCTGTTAATGTGAGCTCAACCATGCAGTTGAGGCATTAATGACCCTTGAAAATTTCAGTCTCGTTGTATTGCAGCCCAGAATCTGTGGCTGAAAATGGTGAGAATGACAAATTACCCCGTTTCTAAATTCTCACATTTGTTCTGTATTCCCTAGGTCATACCAGTGTTGGAAAAATAAAGAAGTCAGCCCTATGCCTGATCCATAAATATACAGAATGCAAAGCCATATGATCTCCTGAAGTTCATTTGCTCACTGACATTAGGTCAATATTGTTCCCTTTGGGGAGAGGCTCAGAAATGTAGGAGGTTGCACCAGGGTCGAGTAAAAGAAGTGATTCATCTTATGTACTTTCTTTTTTGTCCTGAGACTCAATTTCCAACATGGTGGGACATGTCCCAAACTAACAAACAGTTCTCAGACGCCAGCCAAGTGTCCAAGAATTCAACTCAATTCTGATACCCTTTACTGGAACAGCATCAGATTCCACAGGTTAAGGGCTCAGTCTCACAAGACTGCCCTCACCCCATCTTTCAGATACCAGTCTCACTTCACATTGTTACCTGTGTTCCCAACTGCCTACAGGTCAGAGGTTCCAATGGTTCCTTCCTCAGTTGTTGTTTTCTTTTTTAAGATTTTTTTTATTTTAGAGAAAGAACACAAGCAGGGGAGTGGAGGGGGGAGAGGGGCAGAGGGAGAGGGAGAAGTAGGCTCCCTTTTGAGCAGGGAACCCAATGAGGGCTGATCCTAGGACCCCGAGATCATGACCTGAGCCAACAGCAGATGTTTAATGGACTGAGCCACCCGGTGCCTTCCTCTTCCTCAGTATTGATGAATTTGCTAGAACAGCTCAAAAAACTCAAAGAAACATTTTATTTACTAGATTATGGGTTCATTATAAAAGAATATAATTCAAGAACAGCCATTTGGAATAGATATACAGGTCAGGGTTTGGGGAAAGCATGGAGTTTTCATGCTGTCTCTGAGTTTGCCACTGTCCCCAAATATCTACTTGTTCACCAACCCAAAAGCTCTTGGGAACCCTATCTTTCTTGGTTTTTTTTTTTTTTTTTCCTTCTTCCGGGTAAAAAATTGTTATTTTTTTTTCTCCAATTTATTTATTTTCAGAAAAACAGTATTCATTATTTTTTCACCACACCCAGTGCTCCATGCAAGCTGTGCCCTCTATAATACCCACCACCTGGTACCCCAACCTCCCACCCCCCCCCGCCACTTCAAACCCCTCAGATTGTTTTTCAGAGTCCATAGTCTCTCATGGTTCACCTCCCCTTCCAATTTACCCAAAAGCACATACCCTCCCCAATGTCCATAACCCTACCCCCCTTCTCCCAATCTTTCTTGTTTTTTTATGGAGGCTTTAGTACAGAGTCATGATTGGTTAAATCATTGGCCATTGGCAGTTGTTTTAACCTCTGGCTTCTCTTCATCCCCAGGAGGTCAGGGGAGTTGAACTGAAACTTCCAACCTTCTAATTACTTCATTGATTCTCCTGGCAACTGGACTCCACCCTTAGGTGGGGTCCAAGAGTCACCTCATTAACATAACAAGAGATACCTTTGTCTCTTTCTTCACTTAGGAAATTCCCAGGGTTTTAGGAGCCAGGAACTTTGGACAAAGACCGGTATGTACCTGAAGTATATTTTAGTCATCTGAAGACCCAATGTTTATTTCTTTTAAATCACAGTATCACAATACCACAAAGAAATTATACCCTCTAAGGTCACTGAAGATCTAGGATGTTCCTTTTGGGGCTTTTTTTTGGGGGGGCGGGGGTGAGGAGGAGTATGAGTCATGGCTCCTGTGCCCAGGTAGACAAGGAATAAAGAAAGCAAAGGCAGTGATCCAGAGCAGGGAAGATCTAATGGGGTCGAGGGGCTGGTTCTGGCAGTGAGGGGGTTTTGAATGGAGTGGGAGGGCTGCAGCTGTCTACCTGGTCAACATTTTTGTTCTACAAGGAAGCCCTAAACCCACAGAATTTAGACGTGGTGAGCAGTCAGCTGCAAGATGGGTGAAAAGAGGCTCTAAGGCATCCATGTTGATTACACTCTCAGGGACTCTCATCCATGTTGATTACACTCTCAGGGACACCCAGAATAAAGCCCACCCCTCAGACTCTGGGTGTTCAGTGCCAAAGCATTGTGCTGGGAGGCAGGGGGACAGTAGAGTTACATCTAGATCCCACATTCAAAATGTAAAGTTTTACAGGTGAGATACACATGACACCAGGTGAGATAGGCACAAGGCAAGGTTTATTAAAGGCACCCTCGGGCGAGGTTCTGCGACTTAGGAGAGGAGAGTCAGGGAAGTCGGGAGTGGAAAGGGGTTGAGTGAGTTTTTATTGGGCCAGGGCAGGGCGGGGGCTCTTAACCATATTTGGTAAGGGTTAGAGGTTGGGGGTTGGAAAGTCCCAACGTGGCTGGTTTCCCTTTCTCGCATAGTGTTTACTCAAGGTGACGTGTCCTTGACAGATGTCCTTCTGGCGGGAAAGTCCTGGGTAGGGGAAGATGGCGGACTGGCGGCCATTTTATTGTTCCTCCTGCATTCCCAGAGCCACCCACCTAACACGAAACATGGTTGGGGGTGCAGTAGCGTCAGCCACAGTAACAGGGCCCTTGTGAGTGATGCAGAATGTCGGGTCTCACCCCAGGCTACATACACATCAACATCTGCATTTTAACAAAATCCGCAAGTAATTAGTATACTCATAAGAGTTTGAGAAGCACTGCTCTAGTACTTTGGTTCCCATCCCTGAGCTGCAGTTGAAAAAAAAAAGCATATGTCTAAGAGTGAAACCCAGGTATGGTGCTAATGATTTTTTAAATGCCCATGATTTTAGTGTGCAGCCACAAGTGATCAGTGGTTCACAAACATTAGAAAGCACCAGATTCACTTATTAAGGCATAGACCATAGGGGCCCACGGCAGAGTTTCTGATTCAGAAGGTCTGGGGTGGGGCCTTGGAATTTGCATTTCTATCAAGTTCTAGGGGATGCTGAAGATGCTGGCCCAGGGATCACACTTTGAGTACCATTGATCTTAAGAGAGATAACAAACATCATATGTGGTTCCCAAAGGTCCCAAGCTGGCAGTAACACCGTCACCTGGAAACATATTACAAATACAAGTAATCAGGCACCACAACTGATCTACTGGATCGACATTCTGGGGGTGGTGCCAGCAATCAGTTTCAGCAATCAGTCAGGTGTTTTTGTTGCAGCTAATGTTTGGTAACCACTGGTCTGGGTGTTTATTTCCAAACTGCCACATCCTCAGCCATTGGAAATAGATGGAAAAATATGTTTCTCTACCTTTTCCCTACATGTTTTGATCTATGGAAAAATGTCTCTTTTTTGTACCTGATTTGCTTAATGACAGAGAAACTTGAGCTCAGTGTTTATATAGATAATATACCCATTTATACACAAATATACATACATATACCTACACTTACAAATACAAATATATATCAACTTAAAATTTCACAATGGGCCCCATCAATCCTGGCAGGTGAACAGAGCAGATACGAGCTTCATTTTACGGGTGTACCTCTGAGAAAGTAAGTAGAACAGATAATGCCAGTTCCTTAATAATCCATTTTTCCATTCTCCCTGCCTATCAGAAACCCAGTATAGTTCAGGAATTAACCTTCTCCTTAATTTAGGAAAACTGATGAACTGGTTCTAATTATTCTTAGCCAGTGGTTCTTGACATTGGCAATCTGAATTTTTTTTTTTTTAATATGGCTGATTCCACTTTCACAGGTAGATTTGATTGGTCTGAGATCTGCTCTCTGCATGGTATTAGAAGTTACCCAGGTGACCAAGGATTTGTACCACTGGTTTAAGCCAATCATCCAATCATCTCATCCATTCCATCAGGTTTAAGCCAATCATAACAATCTCATTCATTCTGCCAGTGATTGGTTTAATGGAGGATTGTGATGACCTTTAACCAATTAGTTATGCTGAGGAGCTGGTGGGAAAAAAAGTTTTCTTGTTCTCAAGGCAGAGGAGACAGTTGTACTATTTCTGGTTTTTGTTAGATCTAAATGTGATGTGATGGCTGGAGTCACTGCAGCCATATTGCTACCATCCAGACTATAAACCCAACACTTGGAGAAGATCAACACCAAGGAAACTACAGAGAAGCCTAGAGCCAGTATTCTTGAACCTGCTTGTTGTACATAACTTGTAGTGTGTGAGATGATACATCTATTGTTTAACTGGGATTAGTTATTACTGCCTGTCAAAGGTATCCTAGCAAAATACTAAGTGTCAAAGCTAAGGTCATACACTTAATACAAATGTGGATTCAAGCCTTCTGATACTGGCTCCAGGGTTCTTTCCACAAAATTATACTGTTTCTATTGTCAAAAATTCAGAAATAACAGAAGTAAAACCAATGAATCACCAATTAATGTGCACTCACCAAAAAGACAGTTTGCAAATTGGGAGCATTCAAAACATGGAATAAAGCTCAGGAGTATATTGTGATAAAGCAGCTTATATAATGAGGAAGCAGTGATCATTCTTCACAGTGATCAGCTATACCATTAGAATTTTCTTAAATGATAGGGAATTGGTCAGTAGTTACCTTTTATCAGTCTTGGGACACAGGTTAAGTTTTGCTTATGATTTCCAGAAGCATAAGCAAGAAATGACCCAGGTCAAGTTAGCCTTGCAAAATAAGCTAAATTAAGTTTTGCTTGTATGACTAAACTGGTTTTGTCTGCTCAGGGAAATATCAAGGCTGTTCTCCACTTTTTTTTTATTTATTTTTTTATTTTAACACTATATATAGAATGCAGGGCAGGATCTCAACTGGAAAACTGCCTAGGAGCCCACTCTAGGTTTCCATCTAGGAAAGGGAGTTACTACTGTTTCATCTTAAGAACTTAAGAACTGAATAGTCTGGGGGCACCTGGGTGGCTCAGTGGGTTAAGCATCTGCCTTTGGCTCGGGTCATGATCTCAGAGTCCTAGAATCAAGCCCTGTGTCAGGCTCCCTGCTCAAAGGGGAGTCTGCTTCTCCCTCTCCCTCTGCCTCTCCCCTTGCACTAGCTTGGTCTCTCTTGTGTCTGTTTTCTCTCTCAAATAAATCAATAAAATCTTAAAAAGAAAAGAAAAGAATTGTCTTACTCTTATGAAAATATGATGGCTAATATTAGATGTCAAGTTGACTGGGCTAAGGGATGTCCAGATAGCTGGTAAACATTATTTCTGGGTGTATTTTGAGGAGGATTCCAGAAGAGGCTAACATTTGAATCAGCAGACTGAGTAAATGCACTTGGCATTATCCAATCCATTGGGGGTCTGAATAGAAGAAAAGGGCAGAATAAGGGCAGTTTGCTGTGTGCTTGGGTTGGGACATCCATGTTCTTCTACCCTCCATCAGTGATGTTGCTGGTACTCAGACCTTCAGACTCAGACTGAATTATGCCACCGACTCTCCTGGTTCTCTGGCTTGTAGATGGCAGATTGTGGGAATTTTCTGCTTCCAAAATCATGTGAGCCAATTTCTATAAAAAGTTCTCTTTTGTGTATCTGTATATATCCTCTTGCTTCTTTTTCTCTGGAGAACACAGGTTAGTAGAAAAAAAATGTTTTGAGTTTGTTCATTAGCAACTTCCCCACCAAACACATTAAACCAGGGGAGGGTTGGTGGATTAGTATGGAGAATCACACATTTCATTTGTCTACACCTATAATTGGGCGGGTGTCTATTTAAACTGAAGAATAACTGAGTCACTTAATAGAATCAATGAGGAGAGAAGACCTTTAGGAATTAGATGATAAAGATGTGCATAGTTTTCTGGATACACAGAAAGGATGGTTTAGTCTGGAAGGATCAAGTAATTAGAAAAGTCTGTGTTAATTTCAGGCTTCCTTAGAAACACCAGGGGGTGAAGTGCCTCAGTGGGTAGAGTCAGTAGAAAATGAACACATTGGTAGAGGGAATGAGTGATATGGAGAAATGTAATTGATATTACCTAAGGGCAAACGAAAAGAGGAAAGTTTCATACATGAGGCAATTTGTCAGAAGGTGAAGCCAACTGTGATTTTCTCTCTCATTTGAATAAACTATTGTGTCCCTGAAGGCATAAGTTGAGGTGGGATTCATTTTAAAGATGATATACTGATTGTTTAAAAATATGCAAAGCATTCACCACTACACTGGGTCTGTCAGTTGGGGTCTATCGCTGAAATAAAATAAAAATAGGTTGTGTTTATACAATGGGAAGAATGAACCATTTAGACAATGGCTTTGATTTTGTATTCTGTTTTAACTGAGAGTATGATTAAGTATAATGAAAATGGAGCAAACTGTCAATCAGTTAATCTGGCCTAATCAATTGGAATAACCAAAGTAGTAATTAGCTATTAAGTATGGAGAATCACACATTTGTGAACAGCCATACAAGAATTCCACCTTACTATCCAATCAGATCAATATTAATTCAATTCATTCCTTGGGACGCTACTAAATATAAGGGGTCTGTATCTGTCTCTGCACTTCAATTTTTTTTTTCACTCCATAAGGGAACATAAGTCAAATAAAACCCATAGATCTGTAGAATATATAGAAGACATATTCGGTAAAGATGTTCACCTCATTTACCAGGATGTGTTATCAAGTATCCAACCATAATTGCTATCATTAGCCCATGCAATTAATTTCAAGATGAGGATCATCCATTGGGCTAAGAAATAATTTATCTAATGAGTCCTTACTTGTGAGAAGGAGAAAGGCAGTCCCTAGTATCTGGGAGTAGAGAGATGGTCTTGGGTTTGATGCTAGGAACCTCCCTGGCAATAAGAAATAACCCAATTTATTGATCTACTGGTATGTTTCTTAGCTTAAGGTTACTGGTTAGACAGAACATAAGTGAAAAATTCATCCAAAATGCCAAATATGTGTGAGAGAATATTTGCTTCAGTGTCAGGTTAGGGAGGAGTGGCTGTCCTTACTCGCTCTTTCCAATTTTTAGTCAGTTTTATGGTAATCTTTACTTCTGACCATTTTTCATGGTCTTTCCCCAGTGGAATTCTTGTATGGCTGTTCACAAATGTGCTACAAGTCAACCAAAATGGTTGATTTGCAGATCTATCCTACTGTTGACTCACCAAACATCCACCTGAACTAATTCCTTAATCACAGTATCTTCAAGGGTCCTTAAAGATCACCTCATCCAATGATTTCATTCTACTCAAGATGGACTGGAAAGAAAGTCATAGGCCAAATGTACTGGCTGAAGTTATCCAAATAGTTAGCAATAGATCAGGGTCCGCAACCCAGTTCTCCTGGCTCCTAATTCAGTGCTCTTTCCATGGTCAATCAGCTGGTCCAATATATTAAGTGATGAAGAAGTGTTTTTATTAATAGGAACAATTCTATTTGATCAGAAGTACTTGATATATGACATATAACAAAATTTCAGAGTCACATGTTGTGAGTTTTCATTAATATTCTAAACACATTATTTATTTATGTGTTCCGCAAACTTTCTGATTGCCTCCTCTATTCTTTTTTTCACTTCCTCCTAAACTTTTGACCTCCTGCATCCTCATTCAATAAATATTAAAGAGATAACGGTCCAGAAGGGGGCTCAGATGTGTACGTAAGCGATGATGCTAAATGAAAAATTTAAGAAGTTAGCTAGTATCTTTAAATGGCACGTAATAAGCAGCATGATTATTGGGGGCAGGTGGGAAAGGAAAGGTTACGTCTAGCTCTTAGAGAAGGAGGCTTCCCAGTTTCACATCTCCGCAGTGAGAGGTGACAGTTCAGCTGGAGAAAAGAGCGTGAGGAGAGGCAGACTGACCCAAACCCGAGAGTTGGCTGTTGGTCTATAAACAGGAAATGGTAGAGCAATGAGTCTCCACCACCTGCACACTCTGACCCTCTCCCCTTCCCTTTGCTATTTACCTCTGTGAACTTTGGAGGTATTTGGTTTCACCAAATACTTCTAGTCGACAGATGGCCCTTTCTTAAAATTCTGGAAATAGTTGAAATGCTTCTCTCAGAATTGTTATGAATTTTAAGTTACAGAACGTGTCAACACACTTGAGTGATTCAATTATAGAAACACCGAGAATGGAATGACTGGATACTGGTGAACTTCAAACTCAAGAGAGTAAACAAGAAAGAAATGCTCTTTCACCTCACTTAGAACCACTGATAGGCTATCCCTCCCCTGGAGGGGATGGGGGTGAGGGGGGAACTTGAGAACTAGAGGTGCCCTGGTCTCTTTGTCCAGTTGCCTCCTTTTCCCAGAATGCCACCTGAATGGTACCATTGACAAGGGCCTTGAGAAGGGGCTTCCTCTGGGAATCAGGTACCTCCCTTCCTCCGTAGAGCTAAGTCACCCAGGGAAGAGCCTGACTTATAGATGTAGAAAAGCCCTCTGACCACCCTGGTTGTGCCATCATGTGGTTCTGGGATGTCTATGTGACTTGCTTCTTCCAAGCCTACCTTTTTTTTTTTTTCCAATTTATTTATTTTCAGAAAAACAGTATTCATTATTTTTTCACCACACCCAGTGCTCCATGCAAGCCGTGCCCTCTATAATACCCACCACCTGGTACCCCAACCTCCCACCCCCCCGCCACTGCAAACCCCTCAGATTGTTTTTCAGAGTCCATAGTCTCTCATGGTTCACCACCCCTTCCAATTTACCCAAAAGCACATACCCTCCCCAATGTCCATAACCCTACCCCCCTTCTCCCAACCCCCCTCCCCCCAGCAACCCACAGTTTGTTTTGTGAGATTAAGAGTCACTTATGGTTTGTCTCCCTCCCTATCCCATCTTGTTTCATGGATTCTTCTCCTACCCACTTAAGCCCCCATGTTGCATCACTACTTCCTCATATCAGGGAGATCATATGATAGCTGTCTTTCTCCGCCAAGCCTACCTTTTTATCCAATTACATATTGCTAGAATCTTCTCTAGTCTCACTGAGAGAGGAATAAGACTATGCATTGCCATCTTATTTTTCCTGGGCCCTTGTCACTGACTTGCTTTCTCCCCTAGGTCAGATGTACTGTAGGTCCCCATAATCCTTCCCAGTTGACTTTAATCTTCAGCAGGCTTCTTATCTTAGCCACTGCCTCTCTTCATTCTACTATTTTGTTGACATTTCAACAGTCCAATACCTTCTGCTATTTTGGCACGATTATCGATATAAAACAACTTTAATTTCCAATTCTTAGTTTGCTTCTCAATTTTAGTGGACTCACTGGGAGTTCACCAAACAGTTTTCCTGCTTCAGAAAGGAACGTGAAGGGTGAGTGTCTTGAATGGGATACAGAAATGTGCAGGGAGTCTATGGCCATACCACCCTGAACGTGCCCGATCTCGTCTGATCTCGGAAGCTAAGCAGGGTCGGGCCTGGTTAGTACTTGGATGGGAGAAATGTGCAGGGAAGCTCTATGCCGGCCTGGCCCAGCCATTGTGCCGGGCAATCATCCGTGAATGCTGTACATCATCAAAGACTCTTCAAATGAGCTTCTCCTTCTGATGGTTCCATCCACTTTTTCCAACTATCTTAGCCACTACCTGTGAGTCCTCTTGCTTTTCCAGTTTCTCCATCTTATTAAATTAGAAAGAATGTGTGATCTTTTACTCAGATCGTAGGCCTGTACCAAATATAAGGGGGAAAGAAAGATTTTTAAAACCCTTGGAGGGGCATCTGGGTAGCTCAGTCAGTTAAGCATCTGCCTTCAGATCAGGTCATGATCCCAGGATCCTGGGATCAATTCTCATATTGGGTTCCTTGCTCAGTGGGGAGCCTGCTTCTTCTGCTGCTTGCCATTCCTCCTGCTTGCGCTCTCTCCCCCTGACAAATCAATTAAAACCAAAACAAAACAAAACAAAAAACCCTTGGAGGTTCAGAAGTATAAAAATATATAATATATAATAATATATAATAGCAATGACTGAAAAAAGGATTGGGATTATTTCTCGGAAACCATTTCTGAGTTAACATCACCAATTTGCAGACATATATTGAGATTTTTATATTTCTTTCTTTCCCTTACAAGCTAATGTGCATAAAGCATCTAAAATAGTATGTGACATATATTCACTGGGCAATAAATGTTAGCTAGTAAGGCATTCTGCACTGCTGTTTAGATGTGGAATCAGGGCCAGCAAGGCTTAGGAATGGCCCCTTTCTTCTGTTGACATTAATCCTAGAAGAAATTAAACAAGACACCTAAGTAGGGATGAGTAAATATCAATGAGAGGGCCGTGTTTGTTGGTTATTTTGGGGGATTGTTATGCTCAGGAAGCAATGTGGAGAGGGATCCTCTTCCCTGGGTTAGCAGTGATCCCTGTCTGAAGTACGAAAGGAAGCACAGTTTAGCTTTATGACCCTCAATCGCCAATGATAAGGACACTGGGACAAAGACCAGAAATCCTACTACCAGAGCATAAAGAACCGTTCCTGTCCATGTCCATCTTGGGAACTCCTGGCCAGTGGCCGTCTAACCATAAGAGAGGGCCCCTGGAATCCCATTTCTCACTCAATACTTCTGAGTGTGGGAAGGTGCCTCATTTCATAAGTCAGTATGTTAATGTCAGTGAGATTATTTGCACCCACATTTTACAGAGGACTTGATCACTGGGTTGCCTTTCCCTAATTTAGAAGTCTGTCATCCCCACTGCCCCATCTTCTCCTGCTCTCAGTGAGTAAAAAGATGCATGTGGATGTGCATCTCACAGGCAGATGAGTTCTGCTTAGCAAGCAGAAGCCATTTGGAAACACCGGGCCAGACATTGAAATTTGCATGGTTAAAAATAATAATAGGCTTGTCTGGGTGGCTCAGTCGGCTGAGCCTCTACCTTCACCTTGTGTCATGATTTCGGAGTCCTGGGATCAAGTTCTGAGTCGGGTTCCCTGCTCAATGGGGAGTCTGCTTTTCCCTCTCCTGCCCCTCTCCCCAGCTCATGCTCTCTCTCTCAAATAAATAAATACAATCTTTAAAACTACGACTACTAAAAATAATCATAAATCACTGATCATAAATCACTGATAATCCACTAGATGTTTAATATCATACTGTTTTCTATTTTATGGCTATAAAGATAGAGTACTATGCACTAAAAAGGTAGTGGTACAAGTTGACTTCATTTATCTGCTCTGGTGCAGAATCGCTCTGTACAGTCCTAGGGTCCCCAGGTGCCAACAGGATTCTTCCCCAGGTAGACCAGTTGTCCCAGGCTAGAGTACACATGTCTCCAGAAAAATGAGAACTTCCTGTAAGTCTTGAGTGTTATAGGAGATCCTACAGGAGGTAAGCAGGAGTTTCTTCTTCCATTCACACCTAAGGAATCTCCAGGAAGAGGGCTCAGACAGCCTGCATTCTCTGAAATTCTAGTGACAGCAAATTAAACATAATCAGAGAGAAAGGATTGCCAGTCAACTCTCCTTTTGCCCAGCTATTTTGGTATTTTGCCACAGTCAAGTTCTGAAATGCTGCATTTCCATCCATGGCCCAGAGCATTTTTAGCACAGTTTCACAATCTCTATTTTAAAAAAAAAAGAAGAAAGAAAAAGAAAGGAAAAAAGAAAAAAAGAAAGAAAGAAAAAGGAAGAGAAAAATAAAACCCTACTATTATGCTCCTGCCCCCTCTTCCCTTTGGACTCAAGACATCCCCCCCTCCTTCCTTGGCTGCTGCTGCACTGAGATAAGACTGTGGTATTTTCCCCTGTCACCCACCAATCATACATTATCATAAGAAAGTGCCAGGCATCCATCAGCCCACAGCCCCTGATTTATGCTCAAAGTTCGGATTATCTATTCTGCTCCAAATCCCTTCAAACAGCCAACCTGATCAAAGAGAATCACATCCACCAGATAAAATTCGTATATAGCTCCATGCAATAGAATGTCAGGCAGGATTTTTTTTTTTTTTTTTTTTTAAATCTCTGCTTCAGCCTCCTCATTTTGTCAGGAATTGTTCTTTATCCACAGCCCAGGACCCACTGAGCAACCTTATTGTCATTCTTGCATCTTTCCTGCTGGGTTCTGTGTGGGGAGCCATTTATGAAGTTTGCTCCTGGGGAAGGCGTCTTTGTCCACCAGCAGATCTCTGCATGCAGCATGTGATGATAAAGTCTCCCTCCGCCCAGGGCCAGGTAGATGAGAAACATTACAGTACATGGATTAGTCTTACTTAACCACCAGTTGCTAACTCTGCCACTGGGTAACCAAGAGAAAGCCAAGATTGAAAAGTAGTGTATTTGGGGTTGGGGGTCATTTCAGTGATGAAATTAAAGTGAATACCCTTTAAATCCAACAATTCACTTCATTCACTCAGCAAATATTTATTGAATGTCTTATGGGCAAGGGTCTGGTGAATGAAAGAAGTATATCATTGAGGAGCTTAATATCTAAGAAAGTAAGATCTAACCAGGGAATTAAATAAAAACAGAGATTTCTGGTCCAAGAGTGGAATCTGAGCCCAGTAAATTCAGCTACCCCCAAATTCCTGGGGAGTAGACCAAAGAATCTAGCACAGACTTCAGGGTAAAATGCGCATTGCTACTGGAAACTAAAGAAGGATTGTATCCAGTGCCAGAAACTTTGTGAGATTCCTGGAAAATATAAAGCAGGTAAGGGCAAATGGAGGTGAGGGGTTATTAACATGCAAGTCACAACTCTTGAAGGGAAAACGTATTAAGAGAGTAAGGAGAAGGGGAAACCCCACTATTTTGAATCAGCAGGGACTGAAGGCAAACATAAACCACAGAGAAATTGCCTGGAGGCAGAGAGGAATGCAGAACCATCTAGACGCCTCTGACAACACACAGAGATGAGAAATATGTGTGGGCCTGGGATCTCACCTGAGGAATCTTGGCTATCCTAGACCCAGCGGTGTATTAAGAAAAGAAGGGACAGTTGGTGAGTTTGAGTCCCTCCTTTTCAACAGGCCCCCACTAATAAGGAAGAGGTGACATTTTCTGCTATGACTATTTCCAGCTGCAACTTCCTCTTTTCTGACCTTTAAGTCCACATAGAATCTGACGAAGCAGAGCTGGGGAAAATCCACTTCTCCCTGCCTCTATTTCTCTAGGCATGGGAGATTTGAAGGGCAACCTGGACAGAGATTCCATTTTCCAATGCCAGAAAGTTACTTCGATGGCTGGAGAAAAATGACCAGATGACAGGTAGTATGCAGTAGTATTTCAAAAACCCCATAGTGTAAAGACTCAGAATCCAGCATTTCCTTTGAAATAGATTTCCTCGAAGAAACCAAGTACAGCTTTACAATTTAAAAAAAAAAAATTTACTGGGGCACCCAAGTGACTCAGTCAGTTGGGTGTCCTCCTCTTGATTTTGGCTCAGATCATGGTCTTGGGATTGTGTGATCAAGTCCCATATGGGTCTCTACAGTCAACATGCAGTCTACTTGTCCCTCTCTCTTTCTCTTCTCCTCTCCTCCTCTCTCTCTCTCTAAAATAAATAAATAAAATCTTGGGGTGCCTTGGTGACTCAGTTGGTTAACTGTTTGCCTTTGGATCATGCCCCATGTTGGGCTCCCTGCTCAGAGGCAAGTCTGCTTCTCCCCTCCCTCTAACCCTCCCCCTGCTTGTGCTCTTTCTCTCTCACTCACTCATTCACTCTCTGTTTCTTAAGTAAGTAAAAAAAAAAAAAAATCTTAAAAAAAAAACCCCAAAAACCTTATCTTTAAAAATGTATATTTCCAATAGGGTTTTTAGAGAAATTATACATCTGAAATAAAACTAAGCATATATCTTTTTTTTTTTTAAGATTTTATTTATTTATTTGACAGACAGAGATCACAAGTAGGCAGAGAGGCAGGCAGAGAGAGAAGGGGAAGCAGGCTCCCTGTGGAGCAGAGAGCCTGATGCGGGGCTCGATCCCAGGACTCGAGGATCATGACCTGAGCCAAAGGCAGAGGCTTTAACCCACTGAGCCACCCAGGCGCCCCCTAAGCATATATCTTATCTTAACTCAATTCATGTAATTATGTATCTCATCATAATGGAGATCATAGAGTGTTACTTTATTCTTGGCACTGACACAGATAAGTTCCACTTTTCTTTTGTTCTTTGCTCTTAATGATTACCAATACAAGAATAAAAACATTATCTAATGACGTGTTGTCTTCAGGCTGCTAAATTCTAAGATGCTGCATTCTGAATCATGAGTATGATTAGAATAGCAAAGTCAGCGTATTTGACTCCCTCTTCCTCCCCATTTTCACTATTGTTGAGCAAGCCCATGACATGAGGAAAATTGTACATTGCCACTACAGCATAAGGAATATCTCTCCCATTAGCTGGAATTTCAGTGTTTCAGCAGGAAAAAACTAAGGTGACAGATCATGGAGTGGAAAGGCCAAACCAACCACTCTTCAAGAGAAGTGGAAGGGAAGTCCATTGAGAAAGTGAGGATCCATTTCCCACCAGTAACATCCACTGATCTCAAATCGAGGGCTGATGAGCACTGTTTGAAGCTCTAGCCCATGAGCTCATGCGATGATGAGGTAGGATAGACACAGACCAGAGCTAGACCATAGGCTGATCACTGGGCAGTGGGTCCCAGTGGAGGGGTTCTCAGTCCTTGCCAAAGAGGACTTTGTCCCAGCTGGTTTGGAGCTGCCAGTGGGACAGGTTGCCTCCAGACAAAGAGTTGTGTAGAGTGTCACACAACTTGTGAGGGAACCTGTCTCTGCCACCCAGAATGAAAAAAAAGCCCCCCACTCTAAAAACCAACAGCCAAGGAAATATCACTAGACATGAGAAGGAAAGACAACTGGAAGTTCTGCCTGAGCTTTTGGAGTCAATAAGCCCAACCTTTCCTCCCTGTCCCTGATGAAATAGTTCTATAAAAAACAAACAAAAAACTGCCTTAATAATCCTATTATTTGGGAATGATTTTAGGTTTGCAGGAAAGTTGTAAAGATAACACAGTTCCTGAATACCTTTCACCTGGTTTCCCTAATGTTAGCCCCTTATATTATCATGGTACATTAGTCAAAATGAAGAAATCAACATGAGTAAATTGTTAGTTACTGAACTACATACATTATTTGTTTTTTTTCCAGTTTTTCAACTCAAGACCCTTTTTTGTTCCAAAATCCAATGCAGGACAGAACATTACATTCAGTCATTATATGTCCTTATTTCCCTCTGGCCAATGGGAGTTTCTGTCTTCTCTTCTAAAACCTTGAGGTTTTTGAAGAATACTTGGTATTTTATAGAATAACTCTAATTTTAAGCTTTTGTGTTTTTCTTTTTTTTTTTTTAAGATTTTATTTATCCGTTTGACAGACAGAGATCACAAGTAGGCAGAGAGGCAGGCAGAGAGAGAGGAGGAAGCAGACTCCCTGCAGAGAAGAGATCCTGATGCAGGGCTTGATCCCAGGACCCTGGGATCACGACCAGAGTCAGAGGCAGAGGCTTTAACCCACTGAGACACCCAGGCGTCCCACTTTTGTGTTTTTCTTATGATTTGACTGGGGTTATGGGTTTGGGGGGAAAATAGCCCAGAGGCAGAGTTCCTTTCTCATCAGGATACCCTATCAGGGATATGTATTAGCAACATGGCTTCCCAACTGGAGATGTTAACCTTGATAATCTGGTTGAAGTAGTGTCACCAGGTTTCCCCACTGTAAAGCTACTAGTTTTTCTTTTCCATCCTTTGTTCTTTGGGAATGAGTCTCCAAGTCTAACTGATACTTTAGGGGTGGGGATAATGAAACTCCTTCTTCTGTAGTAAGTATAGCTACATATGTTTTCTGGGATTTTTCTTTCTTTTTATTTTAAGATTTTATTTCTTTATTTGACAGACAGAGATCACAAGTAGGCAGAGAGGGAGGCAGAGAGAGAGGGGGAAGCAGGGTCCCTGCTAAGCAGACAGCTCAATGCGGGGCTCGATCCCAAGACCCTGGGGTCATGACCTGAGCCAAAGGCAGAGGCTTTAACCCAGTGAGCCACCCAGGCACCCCTGGGATTTTTCTTTAAAGAAGCTTTATCTCTCTCCTCTCCTGTTTCTTTACGTATTCACTTATTTATATCTGTGTGGACTCATGCATATTTAGACTTTGGGTTATAATTCAATACTATTTCATCTATTGGTTGCTTAAATTACTTCAGCATTAGACATTTGGGGCTCTTCCAAAGGGTTGGCTTCTCTGTCCTGTTTGCATGCCTCCATCCCTCAACACTTTCTTGCTGTCTGCCACTATAAGATATTCCAGCCCCAACATGAATTTTCCTGTGTGAGCCCAAGAAAAATCCACTTCTCAAGGACTCCCTTGGCCTTCTCATTAGAGAATGATGTTTAGAAACCAAGATCGATGCAATATGTGTGCTTGTTGTCACATGTGGCACACCAATCATACCCAATCATATCCCAGTATGCCATAGTTTCTAGGTCCTCTCTGTGGCCAGACCTAGGAGATAGTTACACGTATACAAACACGGGCATTCACACATGTCTATATTTATTTCTGTATCTATTCTGTGTGTGTGTGTATTAAGCTAATGAGTTTGTACGGATGTCTTCTATTCTAATCCAGTGTCATACGGCTCATTCTAGCCTTTTCTCCCTGCTGATTTGCAATTTTTCCTCTCCAATGGTGAGACACCTGGTTCGCACTTTCCACCAGCCATTTACTTATTTGCTCAAGCCCAGTGTGAAAGTAAACAATTTCAGAATTGCTAACCTGTGTCTCCATAAGAAACTTCAACAACTTGAAGTTATATAGCCAGTGCCTTGTTGTATAAACAATAAAAAAAGGAAACTGTTTATACACAGTGCCTTTTGTCTTTAGCCTTATATTCTCCATTCACAACATTGTTTCCAAAGTAACTTAGGTCAGTTCCTTGTTTTCCTTCATCTCCTTAGTGAAATTCTGTCTTACATATGTAATATAGTTTGATTCATTGGCCACAGTCTACTTTTTGTCTTGAGCCTCTTGAAAACTTCTCTATTTAAAAAAAAAAAATTTTTTTTAGTTTTATACCGAAGTTCACTTTTATGATGTTCCATGGGTTTTGAAAAATGCAGAGAATTATGTATTCACCACCTCAAAACTATACAGAACAGTACAATGATGCTAACGTTCCTTTATGTATCACCTTTGTAGTTCCCCAGTCCCTCGCCACCAATGACTCTGTTTTCCCTTTTTATAGTATTGCCTTTTGTAAAATATTATATAAATGGGATCATATAGTATGTAG
Source organism: Neogale vison (assembly GCF_020171115.1). Taxonomy (NCBI): domain Eukaryota; kingdom Metazoa; phylum Chordata; class Mammalia; order Carnivora; family Mustelidae; genus Neogale; species Neogale vison. The sequence continues at coordinate 62,614,644 of NC_058095.1, forward strand.
ACTTTGAGATCTCATTCCTTTCACTTAGCAAAATGCATTTAAGACTTATCCATGCTGGGTGCCTGGGTGGCTCAGTGGGTTAAGCCTCTGCCTTTGGTTCAGGTCATGATCCCAGGGTCCTAGGATCAAGTCCCACATCGGGCTCTCTGCTCAGCAGGGAGCCTGCTTTCCCCTGTCTCTCTGCCTACTTGTGATTTCTCTCTCTGTCAAATAAATAAATAAAATCTTTAAAAAAAAAAGACTTATCCATGTTGTGTGAATTGATCACTAGTCCTTTTTATTGCTGACTAGTATTCTGTTGTATGTATGTACCACAGTTTATTGATTGATCTTTAGAAAATTATGCTGGTTATTTCTAGTGTTTATTGACTATCAATAGAGCTGTTACAAATATTTGTATGCCAGTTTTTGTATAAACAAAAGCATTAAAAAATTCACTTAGGTAAATATCTAAGGATGGTATCCCTGGGTTGTAGGGTAACTCTATATTGAACTTTATAAAGAACTGTCAAACCCTCTCCCAAAGTATCCTATATCATTTTGCAAAAGAGCCTTTTGTTTTTACTTTCTCCCCACAACAAAATGCAATGGTGGTAAAGCAGAATCAAGCCATCATGAATAAATGAATTATCAGAAAATAGAATAAAGTATAAAAACTCAAACTAGTGAGCTAAGCTATCAATTCATGAAATCACTCTAGAGTATAGATTAAGGATATCACAGACAAATATTATGAGACAAAATTATCAGCATAATGAATAGGTTGAGTTACTTTAACAAATACTCCTACATAAAAAAGTGTTTCCCAAAGGTAAGAGCAGATAACAAGCTACACAAATAATCATAGTGTTTCTTAACTGAATTAGAGAACAGAAGACCAGGAGAATTCATTAATTGATTCAAGAACTGTTTTCCAAAAGTACTTAAGCAATAGAAATACTTTTTTTAGCCGAACCAGGAAATAAAGAAGATACAAATACAAAAAGTAAAAATTTAAGCAAAATTAAATTAAAATAAATAGGAAAATACAAATTCACAAAACTAGGAAACAAATACAGAGAAAATTCAATAAAATAGTAAATAGTTCATACAACTCTATTCTGACATATTTAAAATATAAAAGAAATAGGTAATTTTATAGTAAAATATCGTTTTTTAAAAATTTCTCAAAATGAAATAAAAGTTATAAATATAGCTATAACCATGAGAGAAAATATAAAATGAATTAAAGTGCTCCCTTTCAGAACAGCACCAACTCAAAGGGATTCATGAGTAAATCTTTTTTCAAAACTTCGGGCACCACGTAAGACTTATGCTATTTAAATTATGCTAGAACATATAAAAAAATGAGCCTCTTGGTTCTTTTTATATCAGCTATAGCTCTGATTCAACAATTCATCAAAGCAAAGAAAGAGAAGCTTTTCCTCAATCTCGCTTGTGAATATAAATATAAACATTTTAAACTAAACAAACAGATTCCAGGAGTGTACTAATAGAAATATATATCCCCCAGCAGACAGCTAACACCAGGATTATAATGATATTAGATATTGCGATAATAGAATCATCCCATTATTATAAGGAAAGAATATTCCATCTCACAGAGGCTGAAGTGTATGTGATAAAATGCAAAATCTTTATGCAGTAAAACAAGACACACGTCTTAGTAAACTTGATGTAATTGAGAATATTTTCTCAATTGAAATGCTATACCAGGATAAAGATATACCTGCAGGTGAAACATTGGATATATTTCCACTAAATCAAGAAATAACATGTACCTGCTACTTCTATTTTATTACTTCAGAAGTGATAAAAAATATAGTAAGACAAGAAAGGAAATAAAATTTAGAGTAAAAAAACTCCCACATTATCTGTTAATGTTCATTCTGAAACATACATAGTTAAATATTCCACTTAAGAGAAGGTCTACCTCAGTGTCTCAAAATTTTTGATCAATAGCTGTATCATATATTATTTCCTCAAGAGTTCAGTAATTTGAGAGAAATTGGTAAATGTACATAAGACAGAGAAGACTAGGAAAAATGTATTCAAGTCAAGTACAGTTGCATACATTCACCAGATCTGTCACTCAAGAATTTGTTAAATAGAAGCTAATTCCCACTTCCTTTAGGCTGTCATTCAAATGTCACCTTATCAGAGAATCCTGCCCTGATTACCACATCTAAAACAGCATCCCTCTCCCTCTCTAGCGCTTTCTAGACTCTTGTCCAGCTTTATTACTTTCTGCATAACAAGCAGCATTATCACACAAAAATACATTTCTATTTCTCTGACTGTACTGTCCAACAAATTCTATTCCATTACCACTTCAAAACACACTAGAAGCTAAGCTTTGTAGGGATAGTAACCGAGCCCTGCAGACATCTAAAAGAAGAAGGTCACACATTCTTGAAGGAAACTGCCCGTGAACATCCCTGAGGTGAGATAACATCCACAGCGACTAAGAAACATTCTAGGGAGGAGGGTGCCTAGAATAGAGTGAGCCAGAGCGAGATCTGTGGGACCTGAAGTCACAGAGGTAGTCAGCAGCAAATGTACATAGGACCTGTTAACTGATGGTTAGAGACTTAGAACTTGCTCTAAATAAGATGGGAGCCCTCCCCCCTTATTTTTTCTAAGCATAGGAGTGGTATCTAGGGAGCACTAACTCCCTGTCTTCTGTGCAGGGATTAGGCTATAAAGAGAGAAGAAATTTATAATATTATTGAAATAGTTCAAGTGAGACTCATGTGGTGACAGTGGAATTGGTGAGAAGTGGTCAGATCTGCAATATACTCTTAAAACAGAGCCAACAGAATTTGCTAATGGGTTGGATTCCGAGTATTAAAAAGAAAGATGTCAAGGATGACTAAGGTTTTATGTCTGAATAACTGAAAGAATGGTTCTGCCATTTATATTGAGATCCTAAAACTACGAAAAGATCAAGTTGTGTTCATTTGCTTTTAATTTTTTTGAGGAGAGGTAAGCAGAAATCAAGGATGTGGTTGTAGGCATATTAAGTTCGAGATGTCGATGGTGCATCCATATAGAGATGTTCAAGAGACCATTGGACACACCAAGTTCAAGTTGAAGGAAGTGGTTAAGATTGGGATATAAATTTAGGAATTATTAGCCCACTGAATATAAAACCATGGGAATGGATAAAATCACCCAACCTGAGTGAGACTGGAGAAGATGTCCAAGGACAAAGTCCTGGAGAACTGCCTCATTTGATGGGGGAAGAGGAGGTGACATTAAAAAAAAAAAAAAAAAGGACTGAAAAGGAGTGAATCCAGGAGCCTATGGTGCCCTAGAAGCCAAGTGAAAGAAGTGCCTCAGAGAAGGGAGCAATTCACTGCATTGATTGCTCCCATTACGTTTAATAAGATGAAGACAGGGAAATGACCATTGAACTTAGCAACATAAAGGTCAGTGGTGACAAAAGAAATTTCAGTGGAGTGGTCTGACTGAAGTGGATTTGAGGGGGATGAAGGAGTGACTGTGAATGCAGCAGCTACAGAAAACTTCCTAGAGCAGTTCCACTGTAGGAGCTTGTAGAGAAACCAGATGGTGAATGGAAGGAAAAGGAAGAGAAATAGTTGCAAACGCCATGCTCTTAGCTAAGCAAGAGAACCTGAGATTTAGTAGACAAATGGATGGAAATAACTTTCATCAGAAAACAGTTCATCCTTCACAACAGAAAAGATGGTAGAATGTATAAGTAGAGGGTGAAGTATGTGGGTATCTTTGGTTGCTTCTATTCTCTGAGATAAAGGAGGAGACAATAGAGATATGAGAAGGGTAGAGTGAAACATTCCTGTTGGAAAATGGGGGCTATAATTGACTACAGAAATGTAGAGTCATTTACCCATTGGACATTATGGTCATACATTATGGTTATGTAAAATGAAATGAGTCAGCATTGTTCTCATCTCTAACCTTGTGAGTTTGCAAAGGGACAGTCTCCACATCATGTCAAAACCAAGGAAAGTGAGGTGAATTGGTTTGTCCAAGTCCCATGTGTGTATGGTGGTAGAAACTGGGTTTTCTAATTCCTATTTAGCTGTGTTTTGCATAAACATCTAAAACCATAAGAATGCTGTCCATATATTCCTTTTATTTTGTTTTATTTCTTTTACTGTTTTAACACTACCCAATTTTCTTATCCAGGGAATAGAGTGTAGACTGACCACTCAGAGTAATTATGCTCTCTGCATTATTACCATGATTTTCAACTTTCTTTGGGGTTACTTTACACAGGGCAACTGTAATATATAGCACAAGCAGAAAGAGCCTGAGAACTATTTATAGCATTACTCTAAATTCCAAGTTCCAAATCACTGGCTTTGAAATAAACTGTTGGCATTAAATCCATGGATAAGAGATCTCTATATATGGAAATTCAGTGAAACCAAAGTGCCCACTACATCAGGATTCTGGCTCCTTCCCAGTATGTCATCTTTATCTGTTCCAGCTAGAATGTCTCTTTCCACATCCGCGAATAGTCCAGACTAGTCTGGGACCCATATTTCTAAAGGCTCTACCTGAGGCTGTGTAAGATTCCTCTGTATGGATCTTTCAGGGTCAGAAAAAAAAATCTACTTACTAACTGGTGCTGAACAATCAGTATTACCTAAAAATAACTGGGTATAAATGCATGAAAATTCTCTCTTTCATTTCAAAGGAATTTCTCATATATTTTCCCCCCTATGGCTTAAATGCCAAAAACAAAAAAAAAAAGATAATTGCCCATCTGTATATGAACTTGGTGCATCATAAATAATGCCAGGTTAGGTTATGGTTTCTGATGAAGATGATGTTGATGCTCCTAAGTCCAAGCCTGGGCATCAAGATAAACCAAAGGCTCAGAATAAAAATATGCAGAATAACTCACAGGTTTTAGGGTAAAATGTACAGGGTAAAAGAACACTTATGGACAACAGTGTGCATGTCTTACCTCCTTGACTTAGCATCCTTTGAGGACCACATAGCCTACTAATTTAACCTGCTAAACTGAATATGGGCAATAAACCAGCTTCCAGAAAGTTCTGTCAACAAACAGTGTGCCCTCAGTAATTCCTTTTCATAACTTTGGTTTTGTTTTGTTCTCCTTTTCATAACTTTCAGTTATTATAATTTGTATGTCAGATTTCTTTTTTCTCCCTACCTAGCATCAGTGGAAACAGAGTCAGAGGCCAGAGATTTAAGAAGCAGAGCTAGGGCGACTGAAAGTGAATTCATCTGAAGGCTGGTGGGACTCTGACTGAGGAGACGGTGCTCCTCAGCTCATGAAGAGGTTTTTGCTTTATGTACTCTGGGTTGTCTCTGCAGTGGTGCCTATGAGTGGCTTCCAGAATTTCTTTTTGGCATCAAGAGCTCTTTAAAATTACATTTTATGGAGAACTTCAATATATAAAATAGAAAAAAAAATAGTATTTAACTATTATTAAATACTAAAAAATTACCATTAACTATTTGTAAGGTCAAAATCATACCACTAAGGAAAGAATGAGGCAATTTTTTATAAAAGGATATATTTCAAATCAGAAGGCCAATGCTGAAGGTCATACATCAGCTTTAGCAAACAATTCATCTCTGTATTTTAGGTAGTTGTACAGGATAATCCAAAAGTACATGGATAAATCTTTGTAAATGATAGGTTTGTTTATTGATTTTTGAAATCTTGGGCAACAATCTCAAGACAGTTTTCAATGGAACTGTGCAGAAGGTTGAATGAGGAACAGTGGAAAGTTGAATAATTAACAATATCTAGAAGTCACTCCTAGTCCTTACGGAAGGAAAGAATGAGAGAAAGAAAGAGAGGGAAGGAGGGAGGAAGGAGAAAAAGAGGGAGGGAACAAGGAAGGGAAAGAGAGAAAGGAAGAAAGGAAGGAAGGGAGAGGGAGAGAGAAAGAAAAGAGAAAGGGGGAGAAAGAAAGAAAGAAGGAAAGAAAGAAGACAAGCACCCAGTACTTACACAAAAACATCGATGGTACAATATTGTCATCATAGGATCTGTTACCATGCATCTGATTGTAGTGGAAGGATTATCACATGTAGTGGGGGGGGTGGGAATGCACTACTTTTTCCATCTTACCAGAGCAGGCATTTGGGCTTCATTCTTTTTTTATAGTTGAATTCCAAGACAGGAGGTGCCTTGTGAAACATACATCTACGAGTATGTTCCCAGATAAACAGAGAGATGGCAGGAAGTACCTCATGCAAATGCAAAGTAATGAGGAGACACAAAAGCATATTACTATACTGCTCTCCATTTTGTTGGATTTGGCATAACATCGTTTTGAACTGGTGAATGGCCTTTTTAATCATTAAAAATGATTCTCAATCATCAAAAAATTAAACCCACATCATCCGTTTGCAAAAGAGGTTCCATAAAACACAACTGGAAGAGCCTCTGGCAGGAAGCTTTTGGAAATTGAATGAAAAAATGTCAAGGCCGCAATTATCACACGTGCTGTCAGTTGGGGGCCAAAGGCACTGTCTGGCCTTTGAGTGATGCAGCTTTCTTGACCTCTTACCATTTTGTGCACTGCTTGAGCTGTGCATCTGTGAATGAGAGCTAACCTAAGGGGCACTGGGAAACAGATTTAAGGAGAAATTCCTCAGAACTGCCACCTCTGGATTTTTCCAACTCACAGGAAAAATTCTTGGGCAAGACCTACAGAGAACATTTCATCAAGCAGTGAAGTGAATTTGGGGCGCCTAGGTGGCTCAGCCAGTTAAGTGTCCAACTCTTGGTTTCAGTTCAGGTCCTGCTCTCATGGGTCATGGGATCAAGCCTTGCCTCAGGCTCTGCATTTAGCATAGAGTCAGGTTGGGATTCTCTCTCTCTCTCTCTTCTCTCTCTCTCTCTCTCCCTGTGCCCCTCTCCCTGCTCCCACAATATCTCTTGCTTTCTTTCTCTCAAAAGTAAATAAATAAATCTTTAAAAAAAAAAAAGTGAAGTGGATTTTTTAAAAGATGTGATTTTAATAAGGATATGGCCTTAAGTGCTTTTGATTGAATGATATGGTTTGGAGTCACAAAACATTGGAACAGCCAGAGTGAGAATCTCAGTTCTGACTCCTGATCTAACACAATTATTTTGGGGTAGATGAGACTGTTGGAGTTTGTATCATTGGGTTAAGTCAAACACCCTTCTGCTTCAGTTTGGGTCCCCCAAAGCAAAGCCTGAGATGAGGTAGTTTATGTGGGAGGTGATTTCAGGAAGCAAGAATGAGAAAGCAGGAAGGGTCACATAGGGAAGAAGAGAAAACTCAGACAGAGAAGACAAGGGGAAACTTATTCCACCAGAACCTTCTGGGATGCATACAAAATACAGACAGGGAATGGAACATTTATTCACCAGTGCCTGCCCCTCATACATGGAGGATTGCCTCAAGGGATGTTTGCTTAGGTGTGTGGCTTCACCCTCCCAGACCCATCAGATTCCAATGCACCAGGGACGGCTCCAGGGAAAGCCCCTCCTCAGTGTACTGGGGAGTGGCAAAACCAAGCTTGCTAGAATTCTGAGCACTGTAGCTTGGCTGGAATGAATGGTGGGCCAAGGAGTCCTACCTGGGGCACAAGATAATTATTGTCTGTTTTCCCACCTAGTTCTACATGTGTTCTAGAGAATCCCATGAGACGATCATCTGGAATCCCCCACCATAGTCAGTTCTCACTCACCAAGCCTGTTGAGTTTTTGGTAGTTCCTGAAAGGGGCACTCATTCACTCATTCACTCATGTATCAATTCATTTATTCCTTAGTTATGTTTTGTACGTCTGCTACGTGTCTGGTACTGTTCTAGGTGCAGTTAACAAAAGAGAAAAATCCCCATATCAGGGAGGAAGACAGAAAAAGAAATAAACTTGAGAAAGTTTGTCATAAGTACCAGGGAGAAACATAAAGCAGAGAGAAGCTTGTGGGGGGCAGCGGGGGAGGGTAAGGGGGTGCCAGAAGGGTGCTCACGAAGGCTGGAAGATGAACAGAAGAGACCTGGTAATTCATCAAGCTCAAATCTGTGTAATGTAGCAAACTGCCCTCATCTAGCTACCTCTCAGAAAACCAATGAGCAAGTTTGTAGAGAAGTATAACTATTCCTGTGTTGTCTCACTTAGAGATATTAGCTTATATCCAGGCAGATTCTGCCCACAGGAATTAACACAATCCTCAGGGTGACTCCAACGTGCAGATTCTCCAAGGAGAGTCGAGAGATCCAACCCATCCCTACTGCTTCAGCTACCTGAGTTTTTCCTGCATTTTTCAGATTGAGGATTTCACCTTTGTGTATGGTATTCAGGTGTCAAAGGCCATCCTGCAAAAATAAAGATCTCACGTATTAATCAATTACTGGTAAACACAGAACATTTGCTCTGGGCTCAGGTCATTCCTGGTCACTGGTATCAGGAAAGTCACAGTTTAGCTGCAGCTTTGGTTGTGACCAACACTTGCCAAATAGCAGTAAGTGAAACCAAGGAGAGCACAGAGTTGTGCTGGTCTAGATGGTGCCAATTAAAAGTAAGTGGTTAAAAAACTTGAAGAATGGCAGATTATATAACCAAGATTTCTCAAAACAGCTGGATTGTGAAAAGGATATAAAGAATAGGTAAATTTTAGCAGAAGGGGTTGATGATGGCATCTTCTATATGGGACACAGTTGGAGGACAGGAAGGATGGCTGCCTGTAACCCAGGTGATTACTGGGGGAAGTTGTATAAATTGGGTGGGATTATGTTAGGTGTTGAGAAAGTCTCCAACATTTGTTCACTCCACGCAGTTGAGCATGCACCAGTCACTGCCAGGACATGGGGACACATACAACAAAGGAGTAGGGGCTGAGACAGGTGGTCTCAGGAGACGGGAGCAGAAAGAGATGGCATATGTCAGGGTGGGAGAGTGCAGGAAGTCTTACTGGGTCACCCTGGTTGTGAAACTGGGGTAACTGTGAAGTTCAAAGCATGGTCGCATAAACAGAAAAAATATATGATTTTCTATGAAAAAGAAGTCAACTAAATTTGGTAGTTGATAGGTATAGGGATTGAAGGAGGAAGACACACTGTCCCTGAGTTTTTGTTGTTGTTTTGTTTTGTTTAAGCCTGGGAGAATACAGGTGCAATTAACAGAAAAATGAAAGGCATGGCAAGAGTGCATGCTTTCTGCAGTTGAGTGATTCTGTTTCAGAAAAATATATATATACACATACATACGAAAAAGTCACTGTGAGTATCATATCCCTTGAAGTTAGAGAGAGAGCCAGCATTTGTGCTAGACACTACAGTGAACACCTAAAGTAAATGATGAAAACAGTGTCCCAAACACCAAAGGGCGAATAACAGTTGTCATGTCCATTCTGTGGATGAGGAAATGTGAGATTAAGGAGGTAACTAACTGTCATTCAGCTCATTTGGCAAAGGAAGATGAGATTCCATGCTAAGTCCATTTGACTCACAAGCCTGCATTCTCCAAGTGCTGCTATTGTCATAGATTAAAACACTGAGTTATATTCTGGTTATAAAAATAATTTAGTTTAGCTAGCAATTGTTAACATTAAATATTTGTGATTTTTCTCTTCATACAATAGTAACACGTGTCACTTGTAACAATGTTCAAATATCAAAGATGTGAATGTGAGGAGTTCCTGAGTGGCTCAGTCAGTTAAGCATTTGGCTCTTGGTTCTGGCTCAGGTCATGATCTCAGTTAGGGCCTTGAGATCAAGCTCTGCATCAGTTTGTGCCCTGGGCGTGGAGTCTGCTTAAGATTCTCTCTCCCTCTGCCCCTCCCTCCCTCTGCTCATACTCTCTTTTTATCTCTGTCTCTAAACAAAACAAAACAAAGATGTAAATGTGAAAGACTCTGATAACTTCAACCCTCCCCCATATAGTCAATAGTACTTATACATATTAGTATAAGTTGAATTCTCTATTAATTCTGGTTTTTAAATAAGTCTTACTACTTTGCTACACCTTGTCTCTTTATATAAAAAGTCATCTATTTAGGTCTGTGAGAAGAGTCATTTATCACATTCATGGTATAACCTTAGGGTGTGTGAAATGACTTAAGTTCTTTATGAAAGAAAAGAATATTTTTTCCAGTTCTTCTTTCCTGGATAATCTAATTCTCTGGGTTTAACCTCTTTCTCTCAATTTCCATATGTTCAGATTTCTGGCCAACAAATCAGCTTTATAACTTCTGATGTTGCATGCTCTGCAGAGATGGGCATTTCTTTCTTCATATCTAATCTTCATGATCTTTTTCATTTATAAAAGTATAGCAGCCTATATCCTTAGACTTCCAACCTTAGAGAAATTGATTCAGATTCAAATTACCACATATGAGGACTGCATTGAGATGCATAATAGGAATGTCAGTAGGGAGAATATGGAGTTGCTTTCTCAAAGGGAAACACACTCTGATAAACGAATAGGGCAAAACATGGGTTGAGTAGAAAAGATTAGTGTGCTTTATTGACCCATACTTTGTCCCATTCACTGCCTTAAGCACTGAGATGCAGCAGGGAACACAATAAACAATCCCATGAAGGGGAAGCTTAATGTTTATGGGGAGAAAAGTAAACATGTGAACAAGCATGAAAATTACAGATTGTGATAATGTAATGAAGGAAACAATCAGCTGAGAAATATAGAGAGTGTCAGAGGAGCCTCTTTAGAACAAGCAATCAGAAATAGTTCCTTTGAGCTGATCTCTGAAGAATAAGAACCAGTCTGGTCTTCCTACTGTCACCACTCTCTTTTTCAGTCTTCACCTTGATTGAACCTGATCTGATCTCCATGCCTACAACTATGCAGCTGACATTTGCTAGATAAAATCGTATCTTCAGAGTGCCTGGTCTCACTTCTAAATTCTTCAACAGAAATGTCAAATAGGCATGTAAAACCCCCTAGAAATCTTACTGAGCCCCCTAAAGAGTACTTTTTTACTCAACTAGTCAAAATCCCAGCAGAGAGTAGGGTTCAAAATAGATGGCTCGAAGGACTTTTTAAAATAAAAGGATCACTGTGTGGCTCAGTTGGTTAAGAATCTGCCTTTGACCCAGGTCATGATCCCAAGGTCCTGGGATTGAGCCCCACAATGAACTCCCTACTCAGTGATGAGCCTGCTTCTCCCCTCCCTCTGCCTGCTGTTCTCCCTGCTTGTGCTCTTTTTCTCTGTCAAGTAACTAAACAAAATCTTAAAAAAAAAAAAGAAAAAAGAAAACACCAAGAGATGTTCTTAATATCCTCAGTGAATATCCTTAATATTCAGTATATTCAGAATATCCTTAATACTCAGTGAATGTCCTTAATATCCTCATTGAATGAATTTCACTCAGTGAATGAGTGAAAGTGGGGAGCTGTTACCTTCTAAAATCTGAAGGGACAAGAGGAGAAGGAAGCAGAATTTCTGAATCATGGAAGTGCTAGAGTCACGACAAGAGGCCATCTTGCAGGAGCATAAATTCTGGAAGGATGAGGGGGGAAACAGCTAGAGTTTTCTGTCTCCTGCCCTTAATCTCCTGCCAGTGCCTTTGACTGGCAAACCCAACCAGGAGCCAGTGGACAGTGAAGTTAAGATGTCACAGTCAATGGAGGGGTGGCTTGTAGGCTGCAGAGTAGTGCAGAAAATAAAGACTATGCCACTCTCCCAGATGCTGATTTCATGCCTTCCCTTTTACCTCAAAAGCCCATATCTGTTATAGAGTCTCTTTGGAAATTAGTTCAACAGTTTCCTACAAATTTGAACATAAATTTACCACATGACCCACTGATCCCATTCCCAAGTATTTACCCCAGAAAGATGAAAAGGCACACAAAACCTGTACATGAATATTTAGAGTGTTTTTCTTTAGAATCCCCTGGAAATAACCAGAAATAGCTCAAATCCATACAATGGCATTCCACTCAGCAGTTAAAAAAAATGAGTCACTAATAGATGTAAAATGTATAAAACATAGATGAATTTCAGATGTGTTGTTAAATGCAAAAAAAAAAAAACCCCAACCAGTCTTTTTTATGGCCGAGTAATATTCCCTTGTACATATGTATCACATCTTCTTTTTTTTTTTTAAAGATTTTGTTTATTTATTTAACAGACAGACATTACATGTAGGCAGAGAGGCAGGCAGAGAGAGAAGAGGAAGAAGGCTCCCTACTGAGCAGAGAGCCTGATGCGGGGCTTGATCCCAGGACCCTGAGATCATGACCCGAGCCGAAGGCAGACGCTTAACCCACTGAGCCACCCAGGCACCCCTATGTATCACATCTTCTTTATCTATTCATCTATCAATAGACATTTGGGTTGATTCCATAACCTGGCTATTGTAAATAATGCTGCTATAGACAAAGGGGTGCATGTATTCCTTTGAATTAGTATTCTCATATTCTTTGGGTAAATACTCAGTAGTGCAATTACTGGGTCATATAGTCATTCCATTTTTCATTTTTTTGAGGAATCTCCATACTCTTTTCCACAGTGGCTGCACCAGTTTACATTCCCACCAACAGTGCAGGAGGGTTACTTTTTCTCCACATCCTCCCCAACACCTGTTGTTTCTTGTGTTTTTTATTTTAGACATTCTGACAGGTGTGAGGTGGCATCTCATTGTGATTTTGATTTGCTTTTCCCGATGATTAGTGATGTTGAGCATCTTTTTAGGTGTATGTTGGCCATCGGAATATCTTCTTTGGAAAATGGAATATTATTCAGCCAATAAAAAGAATAATATCTTCTTAACTTTTATCTATTTGCAATGGCATGGATGGAACTAGAGAGTAAAATGCTAAGAGAGACAGGTGAATCCGAGAAAGATGAATACCATATGATTTCACTCATGTGTGGAATCTAAGAAATAAAACCAATGAGCAAAGACAGAAAGAGAGAGAGAAGCCAAAAAACAGAATCTTAACTATAGAGAACTCACAGATGGTTACCAGAGGGGAGTTGGTAGGGGTCAGGGTGAAATAGGTGAAGGGGCTTAAGAACACACTTTTTTTTTTTTTCCAAGGCTCAATATCTCCTTTATTACTTGGCATCCTGGTTAAACCATTTATTCTCTTCTCAAACCCAGTTGTCACCAAAGGCTCATTACACTATACATGAGCAGATTTCTTCCCTGAAAGAACACACTTTCTTAATGAGCACTGAGTAATATATAGAATTGCCGAATCACTATACCGTGCTCCTGAAGTTAATTTAACACTGTATGTTAAGTACATTAGGATAAAAATTAAAAATGACAGAAACTACATACTATATAAAACAGTATGATACTTTGAAAAAAGGAAAACCATAAGGACAGAAATCAGATCAGTGGCTTGCAGGGTCTGGGGCAGGGAGAAGAGTTGGCTGCAAAGGGCACAAAAGAATTTTAGGGGCACCTGGGTGGCTGTAGTTGGTTGGTAAAGCATCTGACTCTAGGGGGCTCCTGGATGACTCAGTGGGTTAAGAACTCTGCCTTCCACTCAGGTCATGATCCCAGGGTCCTGGGATCGAGCCCCACGTCAGGCTCTCTGCTCAGGAGGGAGCCTGCTTCCTTTCCCCTCTCTCTGCCTGCCTCTCTGCCTACTTGTGATCTCTGTCTGTCAAATAAATAAATAAAAACTTAAAAAAAAATCTGACTCCAGATTTCAGCTCAGGTCATGATCTCAGGGTCTTGAGATTGTGCCCTGTGTCAGTCTCCACACTGGCTGTAGAGCCTGCTTGGGATTCTCCCTCTCCCTCTGTCCCTCCCCTGTCACTCGCTTGTGTGTGCTCTCTCTCTCTCTCTCTCTCAAAAAAACAAAAACAAAAACAAAATTTGGGGGGATGATAGAACTTTTTATATCAATTGTGGTGGTGACTACATGTGTTTGTCAAAATGCGTAGAACTCTACCCTAAAAGGGATAAATCTTACCATTATATTAAATAATATCTCGGGGGGGTGGGGTTATGGACATTGGGGAGGGTATGTGCTTTGGTGAGTGCTGTGAAGTGTGTAAACCTGGCAATTCACAGACCTGTACCCCTGGGGATAAAAATATATGTTTATAAAAAATAAAAAATTAATTTAAAAAAATAATAATATCTCAATAAACCTGATTTAGCAACACAAAAGCCATCCCCATATCACTCTGCCTACCCTCAGATGATGGTTTCAATGTGTTTATCATCGATAAGATAGAATACGTCTTGGGAGAATTGCTTTGTATTTTCACCATCAAGTTCTGTAAACCCATTTGTGTCCTTCATCTCACCTGTCTTCCTTCCTCAGGTTAAAGGGGGAGGAAGTGCTCTCCAGATGCTATGAAAGGCAAATACTTCTAGGGTGCTCAGCATTCTCCCCATCTTGGCTCCTCCAGTTAGCCCTTCCTGTCCTCCCCAGCTCAGGATCATTCCTCCACTAGGTCATTTCCTTCCACGTACTGACAACACTCTCCCTTGGTGTCACAACCCATTCCAGTTCCTGCCCCGCCCCCCTGCTCCTTCACTACAAAATACCTTAAGAGGTGATCAACACAAGCTTTCTCCACTCCCTCACTTCTAATCCACTCTTTAAAATCCTTCTGAAAGTTTTCAAATGCACAGAAAATGATAAATAATAATATAACAAGTCCCATGTCTTCAGTATCCAAATTTAACAGATGTTAACACTTAGCTGTATTTGCTGAGGATTATCTTTAAAAAATAATAATAAAGCATTACCTATAGAATTGAACCTCCCAATCCTTTTACTCCTTATTCCCCAGAGTTAACCTCTATTCTAAATTCAATATGTATCATTCCCCTCGTGGTTTTATATTTTGCTGTATCTACGTGTCCGTAAATAATATACAGTGTTTTATAGTCGGTATTTAAACTTTATACAACTATGGGTTGCCTGGGTGGCTCAGTGCGTTAAAGCCTCTACCTTCAGCTTGGGTCATGATCCCAGGGTCCTAGGATCAAGCCCCACATCAGGGTCTCTGCTCAGCAGGGCGCCAGCTTCCTCCTCTCTCTCTGCCTGCCTCTTTGCCTGCTTGTGATCTCTGTCTGCCAAATAAATAAATAAATAAAATCTTAAAAAAAACTTTATACAATTGATATGGTACTTTATATACCTTTGTTATTTACATCTTTAATTGCTTCTTGCATCCTATTTCTTCCCTTGGGTTTTTGTTTGTTTGTTGTTTGTTTGTTTTTTATTGTTAGACCATATTATTTTATGATTCTTTCAGAAGAGCTTACGGACATCAACTTTATAATTTCCAGCATGTCAGAAAAATTCTTTATTGCCTACACACTTCAATGATAATTTTTCTGGATGCAGAATTGTATTATGAAGTTATTTATTCCACATGATTGAATGTATCATCCAACCGCCTTTCTATATCCAGGGCACCAAAGCCACTCATCTGAGTCTAGTTTCATTATAGTACCCTCATCCATCTTTCTCATATTTAGAGATTTTTGTCTCTGTCCTTGGCATTCTGAAATTCCACCTGAAAAGGTGAGAGCCCTTTTCCACATTATTCTCCTCTGGAAATTGGAAGACATGCCCTTCTTTAATTTGGAAACATGTATCCCCCATTTTTGTTTGAGGCTTTCTTCCCCCACATTTTCACTGTTCCCCCCTTCTGAAACTCTTATTGGATTGACACTTGACCCTCTAGATCTATCCTTCATTTCTACTTTCCTACTAGACATTTGATTCTTTCAACTTTGTATTTTGTGAGAATTGTTTTATCCTATTCTCCATTTTCCCTAATTTTGCTTGCCAGCCCATCTACAATGTTGAGGTTTTTTGTTTTGTTGTTTTGTTGTAGTGTGTTTTCCTTTTAAGTTTTTACTTAAATCCCAGTTACCGTCCAGTGCAGTATTAGTTTCAGGGGTAGAATATAGAGATTCAACATTTCCATATAATACCCAATGTTTTGTTGCTTTGTTGTTTTTAATTTTGACAATCAAGCTTTCAATTCCAGGTTCTTCCGTGAGTGGAGCATTCTCTCACATTTCTCCGGGAACCATCATTCTCTTCATCTTATGTTAACTCTGTTTTCTCTGGGTGGTTGCACTAGGTAGCTCTCTCTAAGGGTGTTAGTGTTCTGAACATATGTGATGGTCCCCAAGTCACTGCACAAATTCTTGAGTTCAGCCTTCTCTGAGAAGGGAAATGATGGGGCCTGCTGCCCTGTGGAAGGTGCCAGGGAATGTTCTCCCATGTGGTGGTGCTCTCTCATTGTTCTAGGTGTTACCACCATCCAAGCATGGGGCACACTCTCTCCTAGGGGCACTCCCGGGGCAGACTATCCTTTACTCACTTCCTGCCCCAAAATTCCATGTGTTAGTGGAGGCAGTGGTGTAGGATGCTGTGAGGCTAGCCACTGGGCTGTTCCATGCCATCCCCAACCCCTCTGACTCTTAATGGCCACACCACTGCCCATTCTGCATATAACTGTTCTACCAGGTTTTGAAATGTAACCCTCCTGTCCTGAACTAAATTGAACTCATTTGCTTTTCCTTTTTTCCACCTTTCAGGGACTCAACATGACTTATACCAAAAAGATCACCACTTTTGTTTCACTTTCCAAACTATTAGGAATTGGGTGCCCTTTTGCTATAATGTCTAGAGACTGGGACAAGGAGGGAAGGACTGGAATACATGCCCATTCTGTCATCTTGAATAATTCTATACACTAATTTTAGAAGTGACACCTTTACAATTGGTTCTTAAAGGATTTTTCTATTGAATCCTTCGAGCATTCCCTAGTGAGAAATGTGTGTATGTATGTGTGTGGGGATACCCTATGTGTGCATTTGTGTATGTGTATCTTTTTTCTTATCTTTCATATTTCTTGGTTAGCACTTCCAGAACTATTTTGCATAGCACTGCTCATGGTGGGTGGCCTGTTCAATACCCTCTTCACTAACAACTCTGTCCCCTCCTCACAATCCAAGATGGACGATGGAGGACCCACCAGCAACCATGGTAGTCTTCACCTCTGAACACGGTTGGTTAGACTGGAGAGGGAGCCTACATAGGTTGCACAAATCAGAGCTTCTTTTCCAGAAATTTGAAAAAAGAATCGCACAAACACATGAAGTTCCACTAAGTGAAATGAAGATCCATGTCAAGGAGCCATAAGAAGTGGAGTTTTAAAGGATGGTACTGTGCTGAAGAATGTAGATGTGGTCTAGGCAGGAAAGAGACACATGAGTGTCCTGAGAAGGAGAGAACATACCATGGTTGATGGAACACATCATGGCTGATGGAAGGCCAGAGGTCTAGAGGGCAGAGCTCCAGGGAGAATGCCTTTCTTCTCCTCCTCATCACCATCACTGTGTCTGCCCTGCATTGCTCCAGGTAACTTGCCCACTGAGGTGAGGAAGAAGAGCTTGGGAGGAACCACACCCTGCAGGACAGAAAAGCCCTCTTAAAGATTTCGATTCCCACCCTGAGAACGAAAGGAAGTAGTTAAAGTTATGAAGAGCAGTACCATGACTAGATTTTCAGATTAAAGGAACATTCTGACCCAACTGTGGAGAAGGGGAAGAAGTTCAGTGAGATTAGAAGCTGGAAGACTAGTGTGAGGCTAATTCACAGGCACCCATCTTTATCTTAACCCCAACTTTAATGGGGCCGTCCTAGTATTGCAGAGAAACTAAGTGTGATGGTCTCAATTAATAAATTATTAATTCTGTGAATTAAGGACACATATTACTAGATTACTCAGATTTCTTTGTGTTTATTGTAAGTCAGGAATGTAAGTGAATTCTATAAAAATATATTTTTGGAATTAATTGAATTTTTTGGTTACTAAGATATATATATATATGTATGTATATATTTCATAATCTAGAGGAAAATTTACTTGGTTATGTAATGTATTTTATTTATACATATGAGAGGACTTTTTTCTATTTATGTTAATAAGAAAAGCTGATATATGGTTTTATTTTGAAATATCTTTCTCCAGTTTCACATTTAAGGTTAACCTAAATTTTAAAAGCAGATTAGGTTAGCTTTCTTTCTTTTTCTCTGTCCCAAAACAATTTAAATAGCAGGAGTTGCATAAAGTCCAAAGAATTTACTCATGAAACTGCCTAGGACTAGACATTTTTGAGGAAATTGTTCTTTGGAAACTTTGCTAATCGTTCTCTTCATTATCTTGTTTTTCTGCAGCAAGGTTTATAGTCTTTGTAAACTGTTCACTTAACTCAGATTATTAACATATACCAGAATATATATTTCTCTCATTTCTTAATCTCCTTTGTGTATGTAAATGTCCTCTCTCACCCTTAATTTGCATGCATTCTTTTTTTCCCTTCACTGATCTTTGTAGACACACATTCATATTGTTAATGTTTTCAAAGAAACCAGTCCTTAGAATTACATATCAGCTATCCAGATTTTTCTGTCTTAAATGTAGTAATTTCTGTGTATCTCCCTCTAATTTCCACACTTATTTTATTTTTTACCATCTTGAGTTAAAGATTTATTTACATTCATTTTCCTTATCTAATTAATTTATTTACAGCTATGCATTTTCCTGGGATTACAGCCTTGACCATGTCTCATATTTTGATATGCCCTGTGTTTAGTGGCCCTTTAAAAATCCAAAAAAATCCCTGCTGCTTGTTTTGTTTTGTTTTGAATGCGGTAGGCGATATCAATTTTATTTATCTGATTTATTTCCTGATTTCTAATCCCCACACTTTTGTTACAGGCTTAAAAATGCCATATATTATGAAGCACTTAGCTCTTATGCCATAGGAATAAAGCAGAATCTGCTTTCTTGTCTTCTTTTTCTTCTTTCCTTCACCTTCATCACATTATATAGATCATGTCTTTGTGCCCACAGAACAAGACACTGCTTAAGAATCACTGCGGACCTCTTATTCCCAGCTCAGAGGTAAAAACATCCTTAGTAGAGTAATATCCAGAAACACACCTTTTTCTCATCAGTTGCTCTTAAAGTGTGCTGAAACTCATGATTAAAATAGGTACCTTTTTCCCTTAGGTTTCAATACTCAATATTCTAAGAATGAAGTGACATCAGAGAAGTAATTGCTATAGCACAAGATGTTGAAAAGGTGAATAATAAAAATCAGATGGATTTCTTGGACGGGAAATCAGTTTACAGTTCAAACATAGGGCCTGGGTGGAGACACAAAACCAGGGAAAAAAATTAAAACACGTAAGAGTCAAGGGCAATGGTCAGAACAGCTTCAGAAAGTGAGATTAAATTAACAAGCAAACATGAGAGTCCAGCAAGAAAGGATGGCCAGAAGGACAGAGTTCCACTTTGTGGCTAGGCCATTAAAAGTCCTTCACTCACCTGAAGCTATTAAAAGAATCGAGATTTCATGATGCATCCTGTTGAACTTGTTTGTTTTTGATGTGTCTTCTTGTAATTTTATTATCACTTGGTAACCTTCGGTCTTTATATGCAACCCTTGCTGCTGGATGAATTTGGACTCTATGAAAGTTATAAGTAAACCTTCCTCAAAGAAATCAGAGGATAACCATCAGTCAGTAGAATAGGTAGTCATGTCCCTGATCCATAAAACGTTCTCCCAAGGAAGGATCCCACCATCCCTTACTTCCCACCTTTATGGTAGCTCTCTTCAAAATGGCCTCCATGAAACCACCCTATTCTTGTATATGTATGCTTCTTCTTCAGGCAAGATGTGGCTTCTAATTCCCCTCTCCTTGAATCTTGGATAGCGTTATCGACTTGCCTAACCAACAGCATGCAGCAAAAGTGACACTACTTCTATGACTTCCTCTTAGACTAAGTCAGAAGCAGCCTGTCAGTTTCCATCCTGGTCCCTTGGATTACTCACTCTTGGAATCCACGCATCATATTGTAAAGAGCCCATGCCACATGGAAAAGCCTCATGTGGGTGTGCCTGTCGTCAGCCTCAGCAGAGTGCCCTGCTGACCTCAGCTTCCAGCGTTTGCAGGAGTCTTCTCGGCCCTTCAGTGCAACTGGACCTTTAGCAGACTGCAGCCTCGTCTGATATCTGTCTGTGCCTGTGTAAAACTCCCCCAAAAAAGCAACCGGCTGGGTTCAGTCAATCCAAAGAACCATGATAAGTAATAATAAATCGTTCTACATCACAAGGTTTTGGGGTAGTTTTTACATAGTGATAGATAATCAAAATAATCATCTATGTTTCAATGACTCCCAAGAAATGTCTTTCTGAGGGAAATGTGCATTCTTGACTTCTTTAGACATATAGTACCCTCCTTTAGCTAAAGTCAAACCCTGCTGACTAGAAGCAAGTATACATTGAATATTTCTACTTTGATCCTCTGTTATGCTATTGGTTGGTCAAAGAACAGTATCATTTCCAGGTTCTTATTGAAGATGGTGACATCTCATTTTTATCCCCATCGATCACCTAATGGTAATTACAGTGAGTTTCCAGACTTTGATTTTAGTAATCTGCTGAGTTTACCGTTCAGCTGAATTGCTGTTGATATTTATCAACTGCCTTTTATGTGCCATGATAGAGATTACGAGGGTCCCAGAATAATGGGTTTCCTGTGTTCACAGATCCTTTAGCTCAGGAGTTTAGTTAAAATATAAGGACATTGTGTAAACCTGGCGATTCACAGACCTGTACCCCTGGGGCTAAAAATACATTATATGTTTATAAAAAAATTTTAAATATTTTAAAAATATAAGGACATTATGATTCAAGGATGAATGTGATGGGTTCCCCACACTAGAGGCACAAATAGACACATTAGGGCTCAAAAGAGGGAGAAGGTTAGTATCATTTGGAAGACAGTGTGGAATAGAATTAAGTAGAGGCAGGTTCCAAATCTGCCACTAGCCTGGACAAGTTACTTAACATTCTGCATTTATAATATAGAGATAAACAGACTTTATTAACCAACATTCTTTCAATGCCTTTTTTAAGCAATTAACCTTATGGGATAATGAGAATAAGATAAAAATGAAGAAACCCATGCTTATCTCCTAGAGGATGCTTTATTGATTGTAGCTAGAGTTATTATTAACATCATCCTCTAATTAGTAAGCTCATAAATGACTTAATGGGGGTTCCATGATTTGAGCTGGGATTTTAAAAAATGATGTCCTTACTTCACAGGATATACAAACGTTAGCTAACCATCCATTAAAATGGGTCAGAGGTCTAAACGTAAGAGCCAAACTACGAATCTCCAAGAAGAAAATGCGGGTATAAATCATATGATTTTGTATTTGGCAATCAGTGGATTCTTTGATATGCAGGCAAAAAAAGTGCAAGCAACAAAAGAAAAAATACATATGTTGATCTTCACCAAAATTAAAGACTTTTGTGCTTCAAAAGTAAAAGACATTGTCAAGAAAGTGACAACAACTACACAAAGAATGGGAGAAAATATTTGCAAGTCTTATGTTTGATAAGGGGTTTGTATCTAGAATATATTTTTAAAAATTCAAAAAAAAAGTAAATCAATTAAAATGGGCAAAGGATCTAATAGACATTGCTCCAAAGAAGATAAAAAATAACCAGCAAGCATAAGAAAAGATGCCCAACAACATTAGTTTTCAGGGAAATGCAAATCAAAACCACAAATGAGATACTACTTCACACCCACTAGGATGACTATAATCGAAAAGTCAGAGGATAACAAGTACTGGTGAGAATGTGAAGAAATTAGAACCCTTACACACTGCTGGTAGGAATGTAAAGTTGTGCAGACATTTCAGAAAACAGAATGTCAGGTTCTCAAACAAGTAAACAGAGTTACTATATGACCCACCAATTCTACTCTTAGGGAGATACTGAAAAGAAATTGAAAGCACATATTCAAATAAACATGTGTACATGAAGTTTCACCGAAACTCTATTCACAATAGCTAATAGATGGAAACAAGCAAAACATTCATCAGCTGATGAATGGATAAGCAAATATGGTATAGCCACATAATGGAATATTATTTATCCATGAAAAAGCAATGAAGTACTGATACATACTGCCATATGAATGAACCTTGAAAATGGTATCCTAAATAAAAGAAGCCAATCAAAAGACCACATAGTAGGTAATTTCATTTATATGAAATGTCCAAAATAGGGCATGTCTACAGAGAGAGAAAGTAGATTAGTGGTTGCCTACAGCTGAGGGAATGGGGAGTTGGGTGATGACAAGAGTGCCAGGTTTCTTTTTGAGTTGATGAAAATGTTCTAATATTGATTATAGTGATGGTTGCACAACTCCGTGAGTATACCAAAACCCATAAAATTGGACACTTTACATGAATGGATCACATAGTATGTGAGTTATACCTCAGTAAAACTGTGACCAAAAAATGATGTTCCATGTTTCAGCTTATGGTGGAGAAGATCAGTGGGAGGAGGTGGAACGCAGAGAACCCAGGTGGAGAGCAGCCTGTGTAACAATGCAGAGTTGGGACATTATCAAATCATAAGATATTTGCTGGCCACATCCTTGGAAATTCGTCTCAGGTGAGGCAAAATGATGGAGGGCTATGAGGGCCGAACATTCATTAAAGACTGTGCCCACAATGGATCCAGCAAAAACAGGTTAGGCAATGGAACCAGCGTAATGACAACAGAAAGGAATGGACACATCCAAGAAATGTTGTGTTGAGTTAATGGGATGTTTGCTCTGTCAGTTGAACTGGTTTTTGGTTCCTAAGGGACTCAAGTATGACTGTATAGTTTTGAGTCTATGAATAGGAAAAAGTGGCTCTGGGCTGATGATGGTGGGCATCCGAAGTCAGGAAAAGGAGATGTTTGCCAGAGCATATAGTAATTTAGGTTTGGACACACAGACCACAGAGAAGAAAGTACAGAGAGGTGGTCAAAGACAGAACCCTGGAAAACACTTATATACCCTAACTGTGAAATGGGCCCAAGGATGCTCGCCTCAAAACACTACTGGGTTTTGGTTTTGCTGTTGTTCTTTGGTTTTTTGAGTGGTTGGGGGGCTGGAAGGATGGGAGATGGGGGAGTCTGATATTTATTGTTGACTATGCACTAGGCAGTCTAAGTTGGTTTTTTTTTTTTTTAATATGCACTTATTTTCCCACAACAACCCCATGGAGTACATATTACTCTTATTATTGTCAGAACTTGAAACCAGATCAGTTTGGTTAATGATTATATCTGCTTCCCTTGATTATAAGGCATAAATGGGACAACGTATCTGACGGCCTAGCCCAGGGTCTAGCATTCACAGGTGCTCTGCAAGTTCTAATTTTCTTTCCCCACAACCGCAACAATGGGCCATCCATAGTTGATGACGTTGTTTCAAAGCCAGGATTTGAACTTACTAACTAGCCTCTCTTCTTCTCTTATCCAACTTCTTTGACATACTGCAGTTGGTACCAGAAAGCCTCATTTCTCAGACATGGGTGACTGCTATATTTGATGACTCAATTCTTTGCATGTCTGCACACCCCTTGCTTCTCTCCTTCCCTCCTACCCCACCAATATCCCTTTAGGCCTTTGCTGAACCAGTGGGGTTGAATAATGATAAATGTGCATTGGATTTGAGGCTATGGTTAAATGCTTTTCGGGAATTTGGTGGAGGCCCACACACCCATCTCATCTGTAACTTACGTCACTGGAATCAAGGCTGCTAGAAACAGAAAGATGATGATCTCTCGCCATCCTCTCCAGCTAATGTCAAACCCAGGAGAGAGGAAAACTGCAAAAGGCTCATCTCTGCGAGCTTTTACAACAGTAAATTGTAGCTCATCAGACCCAATTCTTCAAGCCATTTGCTTTAATCTAAACCAGGATTTCTCATCTCCCCTTTTACGATCCCATTTCAGGCTCAGTGAAGAGATGGAGCAGCATGCCCATATGTTATCATTCTAATGAAAACAATCAGAGCTGGGTGATTATTAATCACCTGGCCTTATCATCCATTAAAGGAAAATCTTATTAACCAAAAGGCATATGTTTTCTTCCTGAATTCCATAGATAAAACCCTAAAGGAGACAAGGGACATGAACTAAAACTTTGGTCGCATGGGAATTTTGGAAATGAATTACATCTTGTCAGTAGCTTCTTTAATTAAGCGCTCATAAGGAGTTGGAAATGCAATATTCATCCCCAGATGCGGTTGCCTGAGTAAGTTTCTCTTTTTTTGTTACTGTCATTCTCATAGTTTGACATGAGTTTTGGAAGGCCAAGAAAACCAGAGTAGCTTTCACTGGCTTTTAAGTTAGTGTTCAGAAATCATTAGGCCCCCTAAGGGGTACTGATCAGGACACTTTGAGGAAATCATGGCATAGCACCATTTAAACGCCTTGTTGTATGGAGTTTAAAGTTGTCCGTGAAAGGAAAACATTGTATAAACCATTTAAGGAACATGGTCAGCTTAGAAGACAAGTAGATGAGTTGCAGAAAATTACCAGCAGGGTCTTTGACCATGACCTCAAGAACATGGGCACCCGAATTTCAGGTTCGCAATGTGCAATATGACGCTGGCAGTTTCAGAGGGAGAGGCATTGTCTCAAGGGTGGTTCTAACTTTATGGAAGTCACTGACCCCAGACAGTAAACCCACGGTTGTCTGTGGCTAACTGTAATGCTTCCCTCAGCCCATGAACTAGGCAAACCAAGCCCTCCGCTTAAAACCTGAGATTGTTTAAAATCCCTTCCCTGGAGATTTCATTCAGGAAAGCTGGAAGGACACCCAGGAGTCTTTATTTTTTACAGAGCTCTGCTAGGGAGTTCAATACACCTCCGGGCATGGAGTTCTAGGTCCACACCCTGTGGCCAACTTATGTGGATTCCAGAAGGATTGTCTCTAGCCTGACACCAGCTTACCAGCTGATAGTATTATCCGTGCCTCAGCCTTCAGTGAAAGGTTTTTGACCTGAGGTATGGGAGAATGGGATATATTCCAGAAGAGCCGAAGATCTTGGTTTTTCATTTCTTTGGCTCTAAATAATCCTCCTAAGTAAGCTATCCAAATATTACCTCTTCCTGTGGCTTGCCCTCTATGTTTTAACTCACGCCTCTCAGCAGCTCTTGTTTAACATCTGGGTGACAATACATTTCTCAACACTTAGGAATAAGTCCTCCATGGCCATTAGGATGATAAAATAAGGCTGCCCATAGTGTGCGGTGCAGGTTTTCCAGGCTCTCAAAGGACATCAATGTTCTCCCTTGCCAGAAACTGTGGGTGGAAAGTCATGTGAAAGAGAGCCTCTTGATTCAACGTGTGAACTGAGGACCGGTCCATGGTTTGGATTTATGAGCTGTGAGCTGCCGTCCTTGAATGTCTGCATGGCCAGGGGGTGAGGTCATCAGGAAGCAGGTGTGTGGTTCCCTAACAGGTGTTTCCAAAAAAGGCTTTCAACCCTGGCTCCACTGCTACCTGGAGTAAAGGGGCAAGGGACGCTGGACAGAAGAATCCTCAGTCAGTGGTGTTAGATCAACACGAGCATTCCCCTAAAGGAAATCGTTAAGGCTGAAAATCACCATCATGTGATTGGAAAAGTTATGTCAGAAAACTGACATGACTTTCAGTACATGCAGAGTCTGATGTGTCTGAGAATTGTAGGACAATTGGGAAACTTCAAACTGCAAGGAATGAATTCCTAAAAATGGGTAGTTTTGTTGCTCTTGCCTTCTCCAGGGTCCAGATGGGAAGGTGGAAAAGGAGGTAAAAGCTAAAAAGAATGAATGTGCCACCCAAGAAGAGAGCTGTGGTGAGCACATGGTTCTGTCTACAAACCTGTCTCTGAGCCATCAGCTCTCTCCCACCCTGTCTGTGCAGAGTGAGAGGGCAGAGCCTATGTCCCTGCTCCAGGCTTGGACAGGTGACCTGGTGTCCAAGCGGAATCCCCCAGTCTTTTACAGAATTCTTGGAAAATCTGTCCTCTTTCTATCAGTTTTATGATCCACATGGAAATAAAGCTCTATTTTCCTGGGCCCATTTTGAGTACCATGTGAGGAAGGCCAGTTTGAGGGCAAGGCAACTCAAAGAACCCAGAGCCAACAGAGAGAGATCTTGAAGGCATTGTTTGAGTTCATGGTCCTAACCATGCCTAGAGTCACCCTGGTTTAATTTACATGAGCCCATGGGGGATTCCATGTATAACACACTGTTTGTGAACAAAAGATCAAGACTTCGCCGTGTCTCCAACAGACAAAAATGCCCTGGTCACTCATTAAGAATCATGCATCCATGAGTTAGAGAAAGGAATTGAGAAATCTGAGATGGAACCCTGGTCATTTGGCGCCCTAAAGCACCCTTGGTAAATCACTTCTATTTTGAATATTTCAGATTTTTTTCATTTAAATTTAAATTTTCATTTCATTTTTCATTTTTTTTCATAAATTGTTTTCATTTATATGAAAAATTTATATTTCATTTATATAATCAGGGTGGGCCAAGGTCGATTCTTCAACTCCATTATCTTACTATGAACTTGACGATCTTACAACATCTTACAACACCATTTTTAACTTTATATATGTGTAAAGCCTTCTCTAAATTTTGGCCTGTTTATATCGCCCACGTAAAATGTGTTCATCTGTAGAAGAAAGAATAAAAAATTTGACCTCTTAAGGGTTAACAGGCATTCCCTTTTTTTCCTGTGACTAATTTAACTTTCTGAAGGTCAATAGGAGAAAAACAAGTCAGGGCAAGAATTCTCTGCAGACAAATACAGTAGTTTCAGGGAGCTTTCCCGGCTGTCTCTCACTGGGCTTCTGTGTTCAGAGCAAAAAGACACATTGTCTGTCCACAGCTTACAGAGGATTAATGCCCGTATGTTTCTCCAACTGCTGTCTCATACCCTAGAATCCTGGAAATACTTCCTTATTGGATTAGTGGCAGCTAAAGGCCTCCGAACGAATACAGTTACCCTAATAGGAAGTGTTCAAATGTAATTTGTGAAATGAAGATGCCCTGACTTCGTATTCCTTATAATTAGACATCTAGAGAGACAGAGCCTGGCTTTTGTTTTAATAACAAATAAAGCTCTGCTCACTTCCTCTTAACACCCTCACAGGAGGAACTAAGAGAGCCTGTAGACCAGCAATCATGTGGACTCACCTCCCCAAATAGGTCTTTTCCTACCTATAAATCAGAGATAACGAAATTTGCCATGTCTCTGCTTTCAGCTCGGAATGGGAGTCAAGCCACCAGTCCGAGACTGAACTGTTCTGTAAATGCAATGCATCGATTTGTGAAGCTTTCAGATTTAGTTTAGAGAAGGGGGGCGGGGAAAGGCTGATTCAATTTTCTGCTAAGTGTTTTCCTTGGCCTCCAAGTTAGTCCTTGGATGTTCTGACAGTTGCAAAGCTGGTTGTTGGTTGTTCTGAAAAATCCACTGGACATTAAGGTAAGAAATTCCTGAATCCACATGGAGTTATGTTTGACGACTGAGTACAACAAGAACACTTGAGGTCCGAGTTTTGTTTCACCCAGCTCACTGCTACCAGGCTGTGGTTTGGCAATGGCTGTGTGGGATGGTCCCCTTCCCATGGCTGCATCCATCTAGGGTGCCAATGGCTTTGTCCTGCTAGCAGTCCCTGGTGTGCTGTTATTTTTGGTTGGTTCACCGTGCTCACACGGGCCCTTCCAAAATCTTACCGGACATTTGGACCTCCCCATCAACACATATTAATGACACAGATAGTGGTCATCCTGGAAGCTAAGGGGTAAGAAGTCAAAAGACCCATGGATAGTATTTTCCCCAGTGTCCAAGTAAATCATATATGTAGCCCTTTCCTCCTAGTTTTCTGTATCTGTGGTCAGCATTACCAAAGACAGTTTTTCTCCAACCCATGTGGTTTCATTCCCAACATACCTATGAGCACGCATGCACATACCTGGTTGAAAGCTGATTCCCAGTGCCAGGACTCTCTGTGACTCTGCCCACCTCTTCTGTTCCCCATTACTCCACTGACACCCAAGATCAAAGTCCTGTCTATTCCCACTCTTCCCAAACTTTACTTCGGGTATTCCTCCCTCCAGAAGCCAACCAGGTTGCTCTAAGTTCCAGTTTTTGTCTAGAAAGCCCAAGCCTGTAGTTCTCAGGATCCACAAGTATGCAGGCAGCAGATACACTGGACTGTGGGACAGCACAGCTGTACCAGAGAGCATGAAAAACACAGTGTCAGGGTAAGGAGGGAGGTAAGTGAGCCAGGAGCCACAGATAGAGAGATACCAGATCAGTGGCCTGATCTGGGACTCTTGAAGGCCATCTAGAAGTCTTGAAGCTGAAGGGTGAAGACAATGCCTTATTATGAAACACAATGTTCAGATACACTTGCCTTTGGAAGCCAGGAAATCAGATGGCCCCAGAAGCTGTGGTCTGCAAAAGGGGTGAGGAAAGATTCCTGCAGAGATGCTCTGGGAGCACAGTACAGGATTTGGAACTGAGCCCTTCTCTCCATCCCCTGAAACTGTTAGCCTTGAAATTGTATGCTTAAAAAATTTGCCTACATTTACATTGGTGGTCTTCTGTTTGTTTCCCTTGGCTTCATCAGCCCATTCCTTTTAGAGCCAACTTTGGCTACACTTGGAATCACCCCAGTGGGCAGATTTAAAAATAGTGATACCTGGTCCTCATCCCTCCTACTCCTGGATTTTAATTTAATTGGTCTAGCTTATAGCCTTGGGCATCTGGATTGTTAAAATCTTCCCCCAGGTGATTGCAATACACAGCCAAAGTTGAGAATCACTGCATTCGAAAATGTCAACCAGACTTCCTTGAACTTGGGTAATTAAGGAAATGGGTATCTTAGCCCTATTTGGATCAGCGAGAATGAGAACAGGCTACCATAACCCTGGAGCTGGACTTTGTGGCAAAGGGATGAAAATGAAGCTGCACCGCAGAGAAAATACGAAAGTAATATCTGAAGGACATTTGGTGATGCTCTTTCCCAACTGGCCAGATTGTTTTCCTTTTTGAGCAGTGGTCCTCAAACCTTAACAGCTTCAGAATCATCCAGAGGGCTAGAGCTTGTTAAAACACAGACTATTGGGGCTCACCCCCAGGAGTTTCCAATTCGGTAAGTCAGGTTGGTCCCTGGAACTTGTATTTCTGACACAGTCCCAAGTGATGCTGATACTGCTGGTCCAGGGACTACACTTGGAGAAGCGTTGCTCTAGAGAAAGTTCCTCTCCATTCGTCCCTCAGCCATTCTTGTTTTATGTGATTAAGATAGTGGTTGCTTTAGAGCCCCATGAGAGCCTTCCCGTTCTGAGACCACACACAGGGAAACATCAATCATCCCGGGTCAGAAAGGACAGTAAAATGTTATCTCTTCCGCACAAGGTGCTTGCAGCCACACAGCGCCCGAGGCCAGTGCAAACGCTCGTGGGGATCTTGGATTTGAGCTGCTGTCATGAAAAAGGCTTGGTTCTTACAGCAAGGAACGCCCATGTGTCAGCAAGACCATTTCCTCCTAGGATCACAAATGGTTTCCAGTTGTGAAGAAAGCTCGGGGGACATATGGAAAGAAAAATTACCAAGTCCGTGGCTATAGTCTCAGTCCATCCCAAAATCGAATTGAAAGGAAAACGAGAGAAATAGTTTGGCTTCTCTCTACCCATTCTTGCACTCCTTTCTGGAATATATGGGTTTTCCTTGTTATTTCCCATTTCCAGTATTTGCTAAAAAGCTATGCCTTAAGATGTTAAGCGGAATATTAGGAGAGGTTTCAAACACATTTTTTTAAATATATGAGTACTCCATTTCTTTTTTTTTTCTTTTCTCAAAAACACAAACGTCTCACCATTCATTTTTTTTTAAAGATTTTATTTGTTTATTTAACAGAGATCACAAGTAGACAGAGAGGTAGGCAGAGAGAGAGAGAGAGAGAGAGGAAGAAGCAGGCTCCCTGCTGAGCAGAGAGCCCGATGCGGGACTCGATCCCAGGACCCTGAGATCATGAC
Source organism: Neogale vison (assembly GCF_020171115.1). Classification (NCBI taxonomy): domain Eukaryota; kingdom Metazoa; phylum Chordata; class Mammalia; order Carnivora; family Mustelidae; genus Neogale; species Neogale vison. Next base: position 62,644,518 of record NC_058095.1, read on the forward strand.
CCGAGCCGAAGGCAGCGGCTTAACCCACTGAGCCACCCAGGCACCCCTCACCATTCATTCTTAATCATTGCCTTTTCGTTTCCACACTGAAACACATTTTGGAAATGGGAAATTCGGTGCCAGCTCAGCCTTAGCAGAAGAAAGTGTTAACAGTTGAGACAAAGACCTGAGTTCTGTTGGGCTCTTCCAAAGTCACCTCTTTACAGAAGCTCGGCTTAGCCAAACTGATCTCTCAGTCCAGGCAAGGACCATGACCTTTTGTTTGTTTTTAATCCTCCATCTATACCAAAGCTTTGGGACCATTGCGACCTGACTCTAAAGCTATGACTGGCAGGTGGTATCTATGGTTTCCTAGGATATGCAATTCCCTGATGCATATGCACACCCACCTAGGCTGCCTAGATCAGGGATAATGAAGATGAGGCAATAGAGGATAGGGATCTTTCCTACCACTGCTTTGATTGACACCAGTGGGTATGGTGGACTAGCCCAGTAGATCCTGAAATCTGTGGGACACCAATTCCACAAATGCTGGCTATTGCTGGGTGTCATGGACACACATCTTCGGGAGACACTGAGTTAAAGAAAGGTAATCATATCGGTCTCTTTATTTCAGGACCCCTCAGTACTCTTAATACACTAATATGCATGGTGAATTTTCAGGAAGGGGATTTATTGGGCCATAGGAGACATATTTGATCTTAGGAAAAAAGGAGGGGAGCTTCTCTTGGGATATTTCTGAAAAGTTGCTCTGGGAAACAATAGTTAGACAACGTCTAGTCTCTTCTCACATAAATTCCACATTCCAAGTCTCAAGTCTCTACTATACGGGAATGAGTCTTACCTAACCAATGAGACTCCAAGGTGGGGTTTGAGCCAACCATAACCATGTTACCTATGACCTAAGAAGCAAAGTACTGTGAAGCCCTTCAAATATTCTGCCCACTCCCTCTCCATCACCTTGTTGGGGTAAGAGAGGAATTCTTGTGAAGAAGAAAGACCAACAGAGGAATTTAAAACACTAAGTTTCAACTTTTATAGGCATATTGTAGACATTTTCTTTCACTACTTTATATATAAAATATTTGGATCAGAGTATTCTTGCCAAAAGAGCCCTGCTTTGGCTAGAAACCCTTCTGAGAGGCCAAAGTGTCTTGGTGGGAATCACTTTTTCTTAAAAAACACCAGCCATTAATTATAGAAGTGGATAATCAACAAATAAGCCTAGAATCAGAGGCTGTGTTATCTCTTCTACTAATTTCCCTCACTTGCCTCTTGTGGTATAATACATGATCTAGTTTGACATTGGACCACATCCATTGATGTGATACATGTTTGCTACTAGTGATATTGTTCTTTAACATTCTACATGTTAATGTAGAACATGGCTCTGGGAAACATTCTAATGTTCCAAAACTTTATTCTATCACATTATATGTTACATTAATTATATGTCACCACATATTATATGATTTAATTATATGATTCTATAATTTCATATTCACAATTATGTCACACTTAGAAAGTAAGCATTGTCAATGTTTGCTTATTATAGGAGAGAAACCAAGTCTGAATGAAGTGATTATTATAGGTGACACAATTTGTGATCAGCCAGAGCCAGGATTTGAACCAAAATCCGTCTGAAACAAAAACCTACATTCTGTACCACCACCTTAAGTTGTCCTTTCCTCCACAATTATTGGAATAATATTGAGAAAGAGAAAAAAATTCAAATGTTTCCGGTACTTTCTTAAACAATACCTCCAAATGCTCTTAACTTTAGCCATCATTAAAAAACTGGAAAGGAATGGATTCTCATAATGCCAAATACACAATTTACACACGAGAGCAGAATCAAAAAATTCAGAGGTTTCATGACCTGCAAATAGTCACATCTCCCTGATAATAGATTTTACAGCTCTATAGATAAAATCTCACACAATGGGGCTATAACTCCTCAAATGTACACTTTTAAAGATACACTCTAAACTCCTGGAATCAGGGGATTTGTTTTAAAAAAAAAACCATATAAGATCTTATGTAATGTTTGTATCTGGGTCGCCAAATTAATGAAAAAGGGAGAAATTTACAGTTAGCAAAGTGCAATTAATCTTCAAGTATGGTCTGTAAAGCACACTCATTTGTACCAATTAACTTCATTATTCTATTTGGGAGACTTCTTCCCCTCTCTGTATTCCAACCTTCTTTTAAGTTTTAAGTCTGAGCAATCTTTACTGCCTTATTTCTAGTTAAGATTGCAATAATTTGTCATTGGTGTGCAGACACTTTCTTAACTATTCCTGTGTTACAAATAAAAGCACCAGTATTGCTCGGAGGTTATCTCTGGGGTCCTGCAAAGCCAAGCACTATAAAATGGTTAGACATTAAAGATGCGAAGAAAACCCCATAAAACAACACATAAAAATGTGTCTTGCCTGGCTATTTATATGGAAAGATGGTGCAGTTCAATCTTTCAAGCCAAAGACTATTTTGGAATTAAAGTTTCAGTCAGAACAGGAGTGTGGGGGAGGCTTCACCCTTTCTCTTTAACCTTCTTTTTACTTTTTTTTTTTTCTTGCTTGTAAAATTGCCGAAGTAAAAATCATATGCTGTGTTGGCTTTCCCACTGGCCTTTTGATCTTTCATTCTCTCTCCTCTCTCTGTCTCTCTCACACACACACACTGCAAGCAAAATCTGCTTTTTCTAGCTCACGTTCTTTTACTTAAAAAATAGAAATAAAAACTTGCTAAGTCAGACCTCTAACTCTTAGAGAAGCAACCTTTATTTGTTTGTTTAGGCAGACTTCTTTTTTTTTTTTTTAAAGATTTTACTTATTTATCTGACAGAGATCACAAGTAGACAGAGAGCCAGGCAGAGAGAGATAGACAGAGGAGGAAGCAGGCTCCCTGCCGAGCAGAGGGCCGGATGCGGGGCTGGATCCCAGGACCCTGGGATCATGACCCGAGCCGAAGACAGAAGCTTTAACCCACTGAGCCACCCAGGTGCCCCTAGGCAGACTTCTAATTAGAAAAAAAAAAAACTGAACAACACAGCTCTGTTCATACTCTGTAAAAGATCTATGGATTTAACCAACCAAGGGAGATGATCCTTTTTTTAAAAGACTGTGTTCCACTCCGGGCCTTAAAGATGGCCATGCAGTCATGTTGGCCACGGGTATGCATTGAGCTCTGCCGGGCAGCAACTGGTGGGACCACCAAAAAGAACAGAGAAAGATGGCGTTACCAGGTGGATGAGAAGCCAAACTCCAGGTATCATAGTTCTAATTTCCCAGTGTCCAAGGAGAACCATGTTATAGGGAGTCAAATATAGCATCCAGATGGAATAAAGGATATCAAAGGTGAGCTCTGGCTCTAGGATGAGTCTATTTTTTGTCTTAGTTGATACCACATCTCCTGTTGGTTATGCACACGGAGGATGCTAACAGCCAGGAAGAGGGCAGCAGATGTTGTCAGTGTCCTTCCTTGGTTATCCTTGGAGTTACCACCACCTCTGCACATGCAAATCTGACAGCTTCCAACTGCAAGTAACTCTTGGAGGGCTCTCTCTAGTTTATCTGAACTCTCTCAGAGCTGGAAGTTCCAGGGAGTTAACTTCACCTCCAGCAACCCTCAAACAACAACTGGTTGGACTTGATAAATGCCTAGTTGCATGGGTCCTGGGGTGAAAGAACCTTGACACAACCAGTGTTCCCAACCAGAGTAGGTATCCCTTGTGTCTAGTGGTAAACTCAACGATATGCTGTTTGTTGGTTTCCTGTTTTTCCTGTCTCTTATCTCTACACTTTACTGATGCTTCTTGCCATCACCTCCCAGATAAACCTTTTTGCATTTGAATCCTTGCACCCCCAGAAACCCAGACAAAGACAGGAGCTCACACTGACAGAGAAAAGGCAGACATTAGAAATTCTAGATTCAGAAGCGCCTGGGTGGCTCAGTGGGTTAATCCTCTGCCTTCAGCTCAGGTCATGATCTCAGGGTCCTGGGATCGAGTCCCACTTTGGGCTCTCTGCTCAGCAGAGAGCCTGCTTCCTCCTCTCTCTCTCTGCCTGCCTCTCTGCTTACTTGTGATCTCTCTCTGTCAAATAAATAAATAAAATCTTTTAAAAAAAATTAAAAAAAAAGAAATTCTAGATTCATCACAAGATTCTAAAAGTGACCCACTGTCATTGACCCTAGCTGTGTGGCCCAAACTTATCAGGACAGATGCCATGAAACATGAAATTCTGCAGGAATGAGGTTCTACTCTGGATTCCCAAGACCAATTTTCTGAGCCATGCCTCATCCAGGAAAGAGCATCTCTCTGTCCCTTAGGAAAAACCTAAATGATATTGACCCGTGGAAGCCAGCTCAGTCTTGCAGGTGATCGAGATGGCTGACCAGGATGACATCGTTTGTGCTAGGTACATGTTCTGACTATGGGGCTCTGTGAAGGGTTTTATGTGGGAAAGTGTGGAGTACATTCAGGAATGAAAACTGTCAGGTATTCAGAGTGGAATGACTGGTAGAGCTATGAGCCATGTTCTCTGGGGGTCCTTTGAGAGTCAGGAGCCAGAACTTCTCATCCTACATCTGGTTTGCTTTTCAGCCTGAGTAAAACCAGTCATGGGTAGCTGGACAAGGTAAGTGCCTAAGAGGCCCAGGAGACTCAGAATTAGGACATGAAGGGAGGTAAATTGTTTCATAGGAAAACCTTCAAAAAGGAAAAATGTGATCTAACGATAGAGTGTCTGAGGCTGGGGTAGGACACCAGCAAACAGAAACCCGTAGGAATAGTGATGGATTCAACCGCCTCCCAAATGACAGGTGGTAGAGGAAAGTAGAGGATAAGGTCCTGTGTTTGAAGGTCTGGGAACATTTGCATGGCTTCAGAAACTCCTTGGATGTTTGACAAACCTAAATAAAGTCTGTGTAGCAAGAAAAAAATGAATGCCAAGAAATCTGGTAGAATATGAGATTGCAAAGTGAGACAAGACCCAGATAATTTAAAGACTTGCAAGCCATGGTAAGGAGTTTTAATCTCATTCTAATTGTAATGGGATGGCACTGGAATGGTTTTAAGTAGAAGGGAAAGGTGCTCATATTTGAGTTTTAGGAGATCATTTTTTGGAAACCAGCAGGAGAATGGGATCATTTATGGAATGTATTGGAAATGATGCTAAATGCTCTCTATGCATTATTTCACATAATCTGTATGACAGCCTTCTTTTATTATCTCTGTGGCACAGAAAGGATATGTCTAGACCCTGATTACTTAATGGTAAGTAACGGAGGTAGGATGTGTACCCAGATATAGCTAATCTGGAGGTCTGAGCTCCAAATATGCTTCAGGATACTCTTGAGAACCTCTACATAAATTCATTCTCCCAGCTCATCACCCCAAGCTTGTCGATGTTCCCATGGGTCTGATAAGTTACATAACAGGACCCACTATCTGCTCAGTGGATATCCATTGTGAGTCTTGGGTATGTATGGAATGGGGCTTTGTTTGGGAATCCCAATTGCCTAGAGTTGCAGTTGTGCCTTCTACCCATGATTCCATTATACCTGTTTATAAGTTGTGCAATGCTTTTTTTTTTTTTCTAAAGATTTAATTTATTTGACACAGAAAGAGAGCACAAACAGGGGGAGCGGCAGGCAGAGGGAGAGGGAGAAGTGGGCTTCCCACTGAGCAAGGAGACTGATGGGGGACTCAATCCCAGGAGCTTGAGATCATGACCGGAGCGGAAGGCAGACACTTAACCAACTGAGCCACCTCGGTGCCCCTATGCTGTTTTTATAGTATTTTGAGAGCAGATTGGCTGGACAGCAGGATATAGCCTGAAGCCAATGTAATTTGGGGTCCTTGAGCCTCTGGAATCTCTTTTTGTAGACTCAGTCTGCTTGTCAGCCTTTTGACTTGGACCTTAGGAATGCTCTTGTAAAACCCCATCAGGATCTTAAATGGTTCCTTAAATGGACATTTGCCTGAACAAATCTTCCTTTGTGCAAACATGAAAGATTGAAGTGCATCTTGGAACATCTGTCCCTGCTTCCTGCCGACTTAATTTTTCTCATCTATTACTGTCAAGGATGTATCAATTCCATCTTTGAATCTCCAGAAGCGATTCACAAGTTTTGCATTATAGGACTGTATTTTCATTTTGTTTCATTCCCATTACCTGGGGTCACCTAGAAATCAGCAAACCCCAGTTCCAAGCTCCAAGACCCTGCACATACTTCACCACATCCCAGATGCCCTCATTCTTATTTAACTCCTACCCTTCATGAGTTTTATTATCTGCAATAATCGACCCAAGTTGAGACAGCTTCCTGGCTCATGGCAGTTTCCTCAAGGTGAATCATTGTTCCTGTCACGTTCTCCCTTCTTCTTGTAAAACTTTCTACAGCCTGCTCGAAGTGATACACCTGTGACCTGAGCAGAGCCATTTGGGGTCCCACCCCCACACTTTGCGACAGTTGAAGGAATGAATAGGTGATCGAAGCCTAACCAATCGGAGTTCCTGCTAGAATTTTTTTCTAATGAAACCAGAAGAAAGAAGCCTTTTCCCTCTCCAGACATGAAGGTGTTAAAATATGCACTGGGATCTGCTTGAGGCCATTTAACCCACCTTGCAGGTTTGTGACATTGTGACCAATATAGTAGCCACAGGCAGAGGGAAGCAGAGAAGAGGAACTGACAGGTCATGGGAACTTCCTAACTGTGGTTATGACCCCTTCTCTGGGTTTGTTCACGTAACCCACTAAATTTCTCTCACTTCTTTAAACTGCTTTAAACCTAATGAGAACCAATTTTTCCTAGGATGAATAAATAAATAAATAGGTAAATAAAGAGAGACTAGAAAGAAATACCTCTATACGATGAGGCACCATAACCATAGAAGTGACAGTTTTTAACCTGACATGAAGGGACACCCAGAGAGAGAGAACAGAAGAGCCATGGAAATTCTACAGTGCAGTCCTGGATGTTTATAATACCAGCCCTACATCTTAGCCAAAAGTCTTATGTTCAGTAGGATCTGTTTAAGTGATGGATGAAATAATATATTTTAGAAATACTGAAATTCAAATGGTGATTTTTTTAAGCTCAGGTTATAAGGAACCGCATGCTGAATTCTAGATAAATAAAGTATTTGTGCAAAGGGCCTACCATATCGAATTTCTTCTGACATTCTAAAATTATTTTCTCCAGCAGATACTTGGTTTCTATTCTAAATGCAAACACTTGAATAAACATAGACTCCCATTTTTTTCTTCTTTCTTCTTTTCCTCCCTCTGCCGTTCGATCTTACCTTCTTTCTATTAGTTCCTTGTCCCCGACTTGCCCTACAGACCTTCAGGACCGGCCATAGCTCTGATCATCAGAAGGGAGGGTTTTACCAAAGGTGCTTTGGTTTACAAAGCAGAGACTCCAATTTCTAGCATTTTTTCTTGTGCACTTTCCCTCCAGCCAAGCCCCCAACTTGCATGCTAGGAACTCGAAAGGCAGATTCATGAGTCAATAGGCTCTCTCCTGAGTCATGATTCCACCCAAAAACTTGCTCCTCCCAGGATGGAGGCTCCACTGCATTTTGCCAGTCTCCCAGGAGAGTCCCTTTGGTAAATTCCAGTCCAGCAGCTGGAGCCTTGCTACCAAACTTTGCTGTGCTAACCCCGGAGCTCTCCAATATTGCTTTCTCCAGATGGGTCCCCCCGCCCCCACTTGGCAGATGGTCCAAGGACACTTTGCCAGAACCCACTTGCCTCCTGTCCTCTCCCATTATGCAGTGAGATCCGTACTTGCTCATGTTGGGTGTCTTTCCCCTGTGACCCACCCCTCCAACTCAACTGACCCCTCTGTTTCATCTGGGTGCAGACTGTGGCTTCTCCTGCTGCAGTGAATACTTCCCTGCCTTTACGAATTTTGCCATCTCTATCCCATTATCCAAGTTTTTTGGATTTGTGTGCATTTCTACGATCCCCCTGATCCCAAAATAGCAATACCCTTCAGGTATTTCTAATCTAGTATCTAGCTCCTTGTCTCTATTTATAATGGATATTTTATGCTCCTTTTTTTTATTGGTATAATTTCCTGAGTATACGATTCCCCTACACTTCAGCATGTGAATCGCCAAGGATTTTTTATTTTCTAATTCCTCTAAACTTTATATTGAATTTTACCAATAACTTGCAATCCATATTGCATTATATATACATATATCAACCTCTATGTCATCCATTTAAGATCTTTTTATAGCTTTTACTCTATACTTGTGTTTTTGACGTAATCTCCCTGTATATAACTTTCTTTTTTCTCCATTTTTAAGTGTTCTGGTTTTTCAACATTCTGCCATTCTTGCCAAACTAGCCATTTCACAACTCCACCTCCTTTCCAGAGGAGGACTCCTACACTTCAGCATTTTATTTCTGATTGATAGAATTTAAATTTTCTAGGAATTTTAAAATTCACTGAGAATCTTGCCCTTTATTTTCTAAGCAAACTATAATTGAACAAATAACAAAAAAATTATGCATTTATCATTTCTAACATGCTCTTTCTCCAACAGCAGGTCTGTGAACTACCTTTGAATTACCTTTGGATTTTTGAACTGCCTTTGGATTCTTTTGATATTTCATGAAATATTAAAAACAGCCTTCCTGGGGGCACCCGGCTGGCTCTGTCCATAGTGCATGAGACTCTCAATTGTAGGGTCATGAGTACGAGCCCCATGTTGAGTATAGATATATATAATTTAATAATATTATTATATATTATGTTATATATAATATATATTTATTACATATATATTTTAAATAGCCTTCATGAAGGAGAGTACCTAACTGACATCCAGAATGCAGAAGAACTGCTTGATTCAATATGATTATTTTAAAATTCTTGACATCGAGGTGCCCCGGTAGCTCAGTTGTTGGACGTCAGCCTTTGGCTCAGGTCATGGTCCCAAGGTCTTCAGGCTCTCTGCTCGGTGGGAGGCCTGCTTCTCCCTCACCCACTCCCCCTGCTTGTATTCCCTCTCTCGCTGTGTCTCTCTCTGTCAAATAAATAAAAATCTTAAAAAAAAAAAGTAAAATCCTTGACATGTTATTCCTCTTCCATTTATATTAGTTTTCTGTTTTTCATGCATGAAGCAATGAAAAATTTCTACATACAAACATTACTTGCTCCTAGTTTCCTGTTATCGTGAATATCCCATCCAGCCATTGGAGACTGTGCCTGATGCCTCCTTGTCCCGCTCACCTCCTCAGAGCCACACCAATCAGTCCGGGAATGGCTGTGTGGGCAAGGTCCCTGCAGCTCTTCCCAGTAACATTTTCTCACCAGAAGCACACTGTATTGTAAACTTCAGAGCTGCTAACAGACTCAGTCTCAGTTGCTCCCATCACAATAAAGAAATAATTATGTGATGTGATAGAGATGTTAGGTAGCCTTAGGTGCTAACCATATTGCAGTATTGTAGTATAGGGATGTAGCAAATCAATGCATGATTGAACCTACACTTGAACTTACACGATGTTATAAGTCAACTGTATCTCAGTAAAAATAAATTTTGAAAAATCACACAGTGGCAGCACCTGGGTGGCTCAGTCGGGTAAGCGTCCCACTCTTGATTTCAACTCAGGTCATGATCTCAGGGTCCTGCGCTCGGTGTGAAGTGCACTTGTCCCTCTCCCTTTGCTCCTCCCCGCCCCTGCTCACTTTCTGTCTGCCTCTTTCTCTCTCAAATAAATAAATAAGAAAAAGCAAACAGCATGGGTGTTTTTACATTCTAAAAACACTTTTGTACTGTATGAATACAAAGGAAAAATAGTTTTCTTTAATGGGAAGAGAAAAAAACAAATTGAAAGATGAACAGGAATGGAAAAATGGCCAAAGACTGTGAAAAAAATAATTGACAAAAGAAATTCAAATTGACAATAAACACAAGAAAAATGTTCAATATCAGGTTCAAAATGTGAAAATTGAAATCACAAGATGCCCCTATTCATCTATCAGATTGGCAAGATTAAATACATTCTCAACCTCAGAACTTCGGAAAATAATAAGAAATTGTGTTTTCATTCCTAGAAAAGGGTGAATTAGAACATTCTCTCTAGAATCAGTTCAGCAAAATGTAACAAAAGCTTTCAGTTTTATGAATAGTATCCATATGGAAGTTTCTAGACATTTAATTTCTTTATTAAAAGAAATAAACAGCGACATGAGTAAACTTTTATCCATCTGTATAATTATAACAACATTACTTAGAATAATACAAAAAGGGAATTGGCTTTCTCAGTGTTTCTGTGCAGTGAGAGCACAAAGCCATTAGAAATCACATACTATAAGAATACAAGATAATTTTGTCTACGGCCATACCACCCTGAACGCGCCCGATCTCGTCTGATCTCGGAAGCTAAACGGGGTCGGGCCTGGTTAGTACTTGGATGGAAGAATACAAGATAATTTTTAGTAGCATATTGCCAACTAAATAAACATAGTATGAAAATGATATGGATGGCTTAATTATAATTATTTTTAAATTTTGACACTTGTATACATGCATAGGACAGAATAACATTGATGCCAAAGGTTATTAGTGGCTATTTCTGGGGGGAGGGGGTGAGATAGGAAGAGGTTTTCATTTCCTCTTTTCATGCTTCTCTATTTTCCAAACTATTTACAATAAATAAGCCTAACTTTAAAAAAAAAAAATTCAACCATTAGCATCATTGAAAATATCCCAGAATTCATTCTCAGTATTTATCTATTTCCTTTTTCCTCTAACTAATCTGATTTTACCCAAACGACAGGGATTAATGGGGAGGGGGAGCATACCATCTCCTTTTTATTTCCATTTTGTTATTAATATTCTGCCTGTATTATTTTTTGTGTTGTGAACTATCAGTCAGTGATTGAAAAAGAATCAGCATCATGCCAGCTACTAGGACAAATTTTAGTGATAACAAATGATCCATGCTCTTTCCTGAGTTCCAGGTACTGTTCTAAGTGAGGGGTATGCGTGTGTGTGTGTGTGTGTGTGTGTTTGTGATATGTGTAATTCTCACCCAATAGCTCTGGCTCCATGAAAGAGATTTATCTGAGAGAGAGAGCATGAGTGGAAGGAGGGACAGAAGCAGAGGGAGAGAGAGAATCCCAGGAAACTCTGCTGAGCTTGGAGCCCAACCTGGGAATCCATCTCAGGACCCTGAGATCATGACCTGAGCCAAAATCAAGAGTTGGACGCTTAACCAACTAAGCTACCCAGATGCCCCTCCATGAAATAAACCTTAACAGCATCTGCCTTTTATGAGTGAGGACACTGAGAAGACAACTTAAGTGACCTGCCTAGATTCACACAGCTAATGCCCATCCAAGCCTAGATTAAAGTGCAGTTGGTCTGCCTAGCCTCTGTGTCCAAATCACCATAAGATTCTATTTCTACAGGGATATCCTAGAAATAAGCAAAGAGCTCTGGGTGGCTCTTGTTTTTTGCTCTTCTTTCTAATAGTACTTTGACTAAGGTAGGAATAAGTAAGAATTTGGGGGCTGGCCCGGGTCCTTAACTGCCACTTATAATATTATTTCTATGGAAAAAAAAATCACTGTGCATTCCAAACAACAGACCTACAAATGAAGTTTCTGAATAGTCTATTTGCAAGTTGGGGGTTGCCTGTACATCTCACAAGGAAATTATTACCGAGGGAAAGACATGTGTTTCCATCCAAAATAAATGTCTGGAAATTATTTGGCCTTTGAATAAACTCAGGCTATCCATCTTTGGCCAGGAGTTTACTCTGAGGACTCTTCATCAAGTGCTTACAATGTGAATAAAGAGTTGTTGGAATGCTAACATCAAGTCACAGACATGGTTCTGGAAGCCTTAGAATTTTCACATGGGCACAGACATGCTCCTGGAAGAAAGTCCTTAGGGGCTGCCTGGACTTCTTGAAGAAGAGGCAGAAAATCATGAGAGCTGAGCATTTCCTGATCCTTTTAGAAGTAAATGAATATTATGCTCTGAACTTCAGTGAAGATGAGATATCTAGGAGGGAGAAAAGGCTCAAAGTTGGCAGAGCTTTAAAGCTGCATAATTTTTATTGTTTTTAAATGTGTTCTAATATATGCTTGGGTTAGCCTACTGAAAGTGAACCACACATTTAACAGGTTGTAACAATTGCCTACCAAACTCTCTCAATCCAGTTTCTAATTGCAGTAGACAGATTCTGATTTTGCTTAATTTCACTTTCCAAAAAGTAAAGCTGTTTAATTTCACTTTCCAAACGGTAAAGCTGTCATGGAATTTTATAATTATGTAAAAGTCATAAAGCAATAGTATACTGTAGCCTTGGACAGATATCTATTTAATGGTACACACTTTCTCCTTCAATAATAAGAGAAAGTGTGGATGCCCAGAAATAACAAAAATATCACTACCTGAGAAACCAAGAAAGTCTAAAGATACAGTTTATAATTCTATTGAGAAAAAAAAAAAAACCTCCTATTTGAGTAAGCCAAGAAGAGGCAACCAACTCTCCACATTGCAGAGATACTAGCCGCATTGTCACAAAATGAAAACTTTACAAGATTAAGAAAGAATAAAATCAAAATCTATACTTATAGTGGAAAAAGCAGTCATAGGCATCTGAGTCCCTCAAAGAACAATGGCCAGCTTTATTACCATAAAGAAAAATTCTGAACTAGAAAGTAAAAATCTTTAACAGTAATGGCTAAGAAACTCATTGCTTTGGACAGAATGTTTATTTTCCCTCAAAATTCATATTTTGAAGTCCTAAACACTAATGTAATGGCATCAGGACACAGAGTCTTCAGGAAGTGATTGGATCATGAGGGTGGAGACTTCATGAATGTAATTAGTGTCCTTATTAAAAAGACTCCAGGGAGTTCTCCTGCCCCCTCCACCATATGAGGACACCTTGAGAACTGTCATCTGCAAACCAGGAAGAAGGTTCTAGCCAGATGTTGGATCTGCCAATGCCTTATTCTTGGATTTTCCAACCTCCAGAACTGTAAGAAATAAATGATTGTTATGTAAGCCATCAGGCTGATGGCCTTTTGTTATAGCAGCCTGAATGGACTAAGACATTCATTCTAAAGGTGTTTAGAAACAGCTTGCTACAACAGGTGCATAATTTTGATACATCTGTTTGTCACTAGCTTACTTTTTACACGTAACAGACTTGCAGTTCCATCTGGTTCTTAGAGTTTAGAGGCCCAGGAATAATCCACATGTCCAGTTATCTTAACAAATGGTAGCTAGTTATTTTTGTTCTGCTTGATGAAAAGAGTGTCTTTTCTTAGGATGAGAAAGACACTTTGTTAATGAACACTTTGTTAATGAACACTTGTTGGTTTGTACCTTCTTGGAGCTTCCCTGGTGAGGTCTGAAAATGGCCCCTGTTCTCGGAGGGCAGGGATAGATTGAAGAAATAGTCAGGGCACTCCAGGTTGGTAGGTGACAGTTTTCATAAGCAAAGGGAACTTACATATGAGACTTGTCTTGGGCAGTCACAAGACAAATGGATCCCCACACCAGCCTACCAAATCCTAAAAGTTTACAGAGACCCTAATTGTGTTTGGTCACATATGCCATGCAGGTGTTCTCAACACCACACCACTATCTCAAGGCTAGGACCTTGGAACAGCCTCTGGAAGTGAGAGAGTCGAGCGAAACCCAAATTGCAAGGATGGGGAGGGGAGAGAGAAAACTCTGAGTGCCTGGGTCCAGCTCATGGGTCAATCAGTGGTCACACCTTTTTTGATGACCTCCCCCACAACACCCTAAATCTCAGAACATGGGTTTGGCCTCTTAAAGACTCTGAGGCATATCCTCATATAATTATTCTACATGAAGGTGTAATTTTATTGAATTGATTTTTTTGTTTCAGTTGTTAAGTACAATGATACTGACAACAGGTTAGAACTACACCATACGGTATGCTAACTGCTGGCCACAGATGGCTAATAAACCCAGGAAATGTGGATGGTCTGAACTGGGATGCATTGGGAATATAGAACACATATCGGATTTGAAGACTGAGTACCAAATAATGGAAAATATCATCATAATAATGTTAATATTGCTTACATGATGAAATGATAATATTTTGGGTATAGTGTACTAAGTAAAATTCATTTTTAACATAAATTTCATCCATTCTCTGTCCTCCTGTGTGCTCTAAGAGAATGACCTCTGAGGTTTTAGTCAGCCAGACTTCCATACTAGTGGGTTTCTGGTCTGAGGATGATCTGAAGAGGAGAGGAAAGAGAGGTTGAGATACCCTGTCCTTTTCACCTCTCCCCAATTTAGGGCCATGTCTCCTGTAGACACTGGAAGTCTTCATGACTTTAGTTCCCACCTGGTGGCCCCTCCCCAAGGCTTCATCTTTCACTGGGGTCTGACAACACAATGTCCTCCTTTTGTCACTTTGGGCCCAAGGAGGTACTAGTCACTGGCTGCTTCACCATCCTTTGTTGGTTCCCTCAAGTCTGCCCCCTCATCAGATCATCCCTTCATTAATGCCTTTCACTTGAAAGACCTAGGGAGAGTTCTGTTTCCTGCCAAGACCTACTGACACCATAGCCTATTCTTTTCCCCCACATACCAACAGGAAAAACTCAAACCCAGGGCCTGCTGACAAGATGACTTATGGTAGGTCAAGATGAGTTTGATGCCCTGAAATCAGCCTACTCTCTTCTTCTTAACTATCCAGATGCTTTGCGTAGCCATCAAGGTACTGTGCTGAGCTCCTAGGTGACCCCAAATTCCCAAGTCCTAGTTTCACCTCAAGAATATGAGGAAATGAGGGAAGCCCCCAGAAAGCAAAATGGGCAGCTGAAAGATTAAGGGTCCATAGAGTTACCAGTACAGTGTTTGGGAGTTTGGAGGAGGAAGAAATATGTGAGTGTGGTCAGGGTTTCTCAGGCTTGCGATCATTTCTCCAACAAATGGTAAGAAATGTAACAGTGGTCTGGAATACAAAATCCGGGCAAAGGAGTGGTAAATAGTTGTAATAAGCACCATTAGTGCTTCTCTAATGCTTTGTATGTGCCTAACACTCTGCTAAATACTGTACATAATAATTATAACCATCACTTCCATGTAGTACTTGGAATCTTCCAGGTACTTTCCAAGCTTTTTATGGGCATTGACTCAGTTATTCCTCATAACAACTTCATGAGATTGGTAGTATTAAAAGATAAACAGAGGCATATTAAAAATTTTAAGAGTTTGGGCGCCTGGGTGGCTCAGTGGGTTAAGGCCTCTGCCTTCGGCTCAGGTAATGATCCCAGGGTCCTGGGATTGAGCACCTCA
This sequence comes from Neogale vison, assembly GCF_020171115.1. Taxonomy (NCBI): domain Eukaryota; kingdom Metazoa; phylum Chordata; class Mammalia; order Carnivora; family Mustelidae; genus Neogale; species Neogale vison. The sequence continues at coordinate 62,659,847 of NC_058095.1, forward strand.
TCGGGCTCTCTACTCTGCAGGGAGCCTGCTTCCTCCTCGCTCTCTGCCTGCCTTTCTGCCTACTTGTGATCTCTGTCTGTCAAATAAATAAATAAAATCTTTAAAAAAAAATTTTAAGAGTTTATTTGAGCAGGGGCACCTGGGTGGCTCCGTGGTTTAAGTCTCTGCCTTCAACTCAGGTCGTGACCCCAGGGTCCTGGGATTGAGCCCTGCATTGGGCTCTCTGCTCGGCGGGGAACCTGCTTCCCGCGCTCCCTCTCTCTGTCTGCCTCTCTGCCTACTTGTGATCTCTCTCTCTCTCTCTGTGTCAAATAAATACAATCTTTTTTTTTTAAAGTTTAAAAAAAAAGAGTTTATTTGAGCAAAAATCTATTTAAATCAGTGCCAAACCCAGAAGTAATTAGCAGTGCTCCCGCAACAGGAGTCAGGGGTAAGACTTCTACAGAGAAAACACAAAAACAAAGCAAGGAAATTGACTGGTTACAGCTTAAGTTTGCCTTATTTGGGAAAGGCTTGATAGCTGTTTACAACTGTCTTTAGGTTTTGATTTCTTAAACTTAAAGCTTTTTTTTTTTTTAAGATTTTATTTATTTATTTGACAGAGAGAAATCACAAGTAGACGGAGAGGCAGGCAGAGAGAGAGAGAGGGAAGCAGGCTCCCTGCTGAGCAGAGAGCCCGATACGGACCTCGATCCCAGGACCCTGAGATCATGACCTGAGCCGAAGGCAGCGGCTTAACCCACTGAGCCACCCAGGCGCCCAAACTTAAAGCTTTTAAAGGCTTGGGTTTTGGGTGGCTAACAGGCTGCTAAAGCATTAGAACTACCTCTGTCTATGCCTCCTTGCTTAACTAATTAAAAATATTATTGGGGGGATCTGGGTGGCTCAGTGGGTTAAGCCTCTGTCTTCAGCTCAGGTCATGGTCTCAGGGTCCTGGGATCGAGCCCCACACTGGGCTCTCTGTTCAGTGGGGAACCTGCTTCCCCCTCTCTCTCTGTCTGCCTCTCTGCCTACTTGTGATCCCTGTCTGTCAAATAAATAAATAAAGTCTTTTAAAAAAATAGTTTTGGGTTCCCATTTTACAGATGCAAAACCTGGGGCACAGATTGGTTTCATCAACTTGCCCAAGGTCTCCCGGCCAACAACAGAACTTGGAGTCAAGCCAGGCATCCCAGCTTTAGAAACTGCATTTGTAGCCACTGTGCCCTACACCCTCTTAGAGTGAATCTCGAGAAAACAGTTAATCGCTCAGCTGATTCTCACAATAAAAATTCTCGTTCTATAAAATTCTAAGGAAGATGGAGCCTCAAAATAGCTTTCATAACTTGCCAAGATGTTGACTATTCACTATTCTTTTGTAGTGCCTCCCAAATAGTCCTGGAAAATAAAGTGGGCCAGACCCTAGAAAGCTTTCAGTACAAGGATATGTGGTTGTGTAGATCTGTGATAATTCTTCACTTGATTTTTCACTTTCCCCCATGCCTCCTGTTCATACCACCCACTCATGATCTTTGACTCCTTTTCCACATCAGCCCCATCTCTGTCTTCTTCTCTTCAACGGTTTACCTTCTTTTCTTCATCTTTCTTCCTGCATGAATTTCAATAATACTAGACACTCAACAGTTGTCATAACCCTATCCATTTTCCCCACCCCAACTTTATAAGTGGATGGATGGATTTGACCCCGGCAGCTTCAGAGACCAATCTGGATCACCCTATACCATCGTTATAGATTATCAACTTAAAATGATTGGTTCAGTGTTAGAAATAGTAGGGTGCTGGGGATATCTAATGGGCTTCAGAGAGTCAGTTGTGTGGACCTCTTCCCAACTTTGGGTTCAGTGATATCACCCTGGTAATTTGAAATCAGCCATGGTGAGAGTATTTGGGCTATGGCATTCAAATTTTACAATTGGGGATTCTCTCTTTCTCTCTCTCTCTCTCTCTCTCTCTCCTCTCTCTCTTTGTCATTCTGTCTCTCGTTTCTGTTTCTCTCTCTTTCTTTTTGAGAGAAAGTGCATATGCCCATTGTTAAACATTCAACTACACACTACTAGATGCCCATAACCTAATTTAGGCACATGAGACCTGAGGAGATATTTAATCAGCCTAGGGGGAAATCACTGAAGAAGAGGCTTTTCCTAAGACAGAAGATTATTAAGAAATGAGATCACAAACTGCTGAAACAATTCGGTTCACCATGAGAGGCCCCGACCAGATGATAGAATTGACACACATGAAAAGATCAAAGAAATCTAGAGTCAGAACCCTGATTGTGTGAACCTCTGAATCAACCCCCCTGAAGCCCATTTACCTCTTTATTCCTCAGTTTCATGAACCAACAGGGTGTCTATTTTAAAACCAGTTTGAATTGGAATTTTTTTTAAACATCATCAATTGAAAGATCTTGAGTTGATATACAGCTATGACTAATGGCAAGAATACCATATTGCACAACCCCAAGGGGGATCATTCACATTGAAGTCATTGCAAAGAGCAGTCCCTGGAGTTCGATGGGACCCAGCTTGCAGCCATGTGTGCGGTATGCAGCGGTGTGCCTAAGAAACAAATCTACCTATTCCCTATCATTCAGCAAGAGCCACCACCCCCTCCTAGTTCCCCACTGATTCATTCCATTGCTCTATTTTGATTAATCTCTCATTACCCTGCCACAAGTAAGACACCCATTGGCCTATTTTTAATTCCTCACTTCTTCCAACAAACAACCTTTACTGCCTTCTATCCTTGTTTTATGTGTTCTATGGCCACTGGGAATTCCTAAAAAGAATGAATAGACCCTTTAATGCTGGCCAGGTCCTTTGATTAATCAAACTTTTCCCACCAGTCTTGAAAATATTTATCCTGTTATTTTGCTTTCCATTTCCTCTATATTGGCTAACCTGAGCTATTCATCATCCTCCAAAAATGTCCAACAAATATGAATTTCAGCACCTCTGTGTGTGAATTCCATGCTCCCTTTATCTTCCCCTATTGAAATCTTATGTTTTCTGCAACTCCCAGTTCAAGTCCCTTCCCTTGCAATTGTCTTAGTCCAATATTGTTACAAGAAATGGACCTTTTAAGTTCAAAGAGCTAGAAATACAGGGCTTGCTCACAGAACTTCAGGCACCAAAACCAGCCAGGTCTCACATGAAACTGGAGTCAGAGGTACCAGAAAATTGGCAATGAAAGTTATTCTTTCCCTCTCTGGGGCTTCAAGTGTCTGTTTGTCTCCTTCTCCCTTCATGTCTTCTTCATTATTTTCACTCGCATTTTACCAGCTCTCTGTACTTTTGAGGTCCATTGGCTTACTTGTCCCATCAATTCGAGTCCAAAGGAAACTGAGTGCATTTTTATTGTATCCCAATTTCTTAATCCCTTGGAGAGAGAAGCTTGTAGATCCAGCTGAGCCAGTGGGTTGATCAACCTGGGTCTGTTGTCCACCCTTTAACCAGTCAACTATGGAGGTGGATAGAAGGTAGATGATTACATGATGCCTTTGGCTATGGCTTCTCAGAATGTGGGAAGATTTAATTCTCTAAAGAGGAGATGTACAGGCACAGAAGAAGTGATTGGCATCTCTAAAAACTAATCATCCCCCGCAGAGGGATCTGAATTCCCACATCCTCTACGTCTTATTGCATTTCTCTTAAACTGCTGTAACTTTCTTTATGTCTCACTTCCCTCACTAGGGTACAAGGGACATACTTTATATTCTATTACATACTCCTTATGTAAGAACCCACCATTACAGCTGGGTTCTCCAGAAAGCAGATTCTGAAATATAGTTCATATGCACAATGTTTATTGAAGAATGACTTTGGTATCAAGGCTTGTGGAAAAGAGAAAAGAAGCACAATTAGGCAAAGAGAGAAATGAGCTGCAATGGAGGCCAACTGACAGCCTCAACCTCTTCTACAGGGAGCCCTACAGCTAGAACATGGCTCCAGCAGTGTTCTAGTTAGGCTGAGATAGTCAGGCCTCTGTTTCTTGCATCTATCAGCCACTGGATGCCAGCCTTTCTAGAAGGGGTATGCATTTGTGCCATGGGGCTCTCTACAGCTGAGATAATCAGCTGGGCTAACAGCTGGAGGCTGTGTGCTGACAGCCTGCCCAGCAGCTGCTGCAACAAGTCCTTTTTTGAAGGGGGATCTGGAGGGCACCACACAATGACCACATGTCAACTGCAGTCACTGTCATGCATTACACAACACATGTGTGTTCACATCTGTTAGCTACTTCAGAGCAGAGAGACAAAGGGGTTGGGAGGGAAGGAAGGGAAGAGGAGAGAGAATGAGAATAATTGTTGAATAAAAGAATAGATGAATGAAAGGAGCCTGGGTGGCTCAGTCAGTTGAGTGTCTGACTCTTTGGTTTTGCTTGGGTCATGGTCTCAGGGTCCTGAGTCAGGCTCCCTGCTCAGGGGGATTCTGCTTGAGGATATTCTCTCTCCTTCTCCCTCTGGCCCTCCCCTACTTATGTGTCCCCACACACACTTTTTCTCTTTCTCTCAAATAAATAAATCTTTTTTTTTTTTTTAAAGAGGGGATGAATGAATATATACAAATAAGTCATTTTTTCCTACAAGTCCTACTGGAAAAAAATGGAATGAGGAAAAAAACTCCCAAGGTTTAAAGTCAGTGATGTGTGCAAACTTCAGATCTGCTACTTATTAAGGCTTCAGGCAAGTTACTTACTAAAACTCTGATTATAGCAAATATATACTCCGTGTATGTCTGTCTCTTATGTTGGCATGACCCGGATAAAGTGTGCAAATGGAGGACCCTATCCCAGATGTGTGAGTAGGCACCTTGACCAAGTCCTGCCCACACTCCTTGCCCAACACTATTGTTAGAAGCCCCTTGGACACCCACAGATCTATATGTGCATACCACTGTGGTGTGGTCCTCCCTTAGGTGCACAGACCCAGAAGAAAGACTCTCATATGTTCTGAGTGGCACTCCCTTTAGCACACCAACTCCTTACTTCATGGGGAGGAGGCTGGAATAACACAAAGAATGCAGGCCCCTCTAAATTATTAACAGGCTTAAATCATTTAGATATTCATCTATCAATGACTTTTCCTGATTCCAGCAGTTCTGCATCGACTTCATAAAGTCCTTGATGTTTTGCAAGATTTGCAACTTTTCTTGGTAATGTTTGTGACTAGCCTATATTTGATGATTGGCCCCCAATGTGTAGAGGCGACAGAACCATTCCCTAAAGTTAAACTGGGAGGGAAGATATGAAACAAGATGGGACTGGGGAGGGAGATAAACCATAAGAGGCTCTTAATATCAGGAAACAAAGGGCTGCTGGGTGGGAGTGGGGGAAGGGTGGTTGAGTTATGGACTTTGGGAGCACGGTATGTGCTACGGTGAGTGCTGTGATTGTGTAAGACTGATGATTCACAAACCTGTAACCCTGAAGCAAATAATACATTATATGTTAATAAAAACAAAAACAAAAACTGGGAGGGCTGTTGAAATAGGGATCAATTTTGTGCATCAATAATGGTGAATATTCTTGTATTGTGAAGCATTTCACTTCCACCTGAGCCCTTTACATGCAGGCACTTAAATAATACATACCCAGACAATGAGTACCTTTTATATCATATTCCACCTTTATATGGATGGACTGGCTATTGGACCAGGATACCCATTCTAGTCCTGCAGACAGAAAACTGGACTTTCTTGGGTTAGCTCTATGCAGCTATCTTATGGTCTGAATGGGGAAGAGACACAGACAAATGCTAAAAGAGTGGGATTTTTAAAAAATATTTTATTTATTTATTTGACAGAGAGAGAGAGAGATCACAAGTAGGTAGAGAGGCAGGCAGAGAGAGAGGGGGGAAGCAGGCTCCCCGCTGAGCAGAGAGCCCGATGCGGGGCTCGATCCCAGGACCCCGAGATCATGACCTGAGCCGAAGGCAGAGGCCCAACCCACTGAGTGGGATTTTTTAAAAAGCAAAATAAAAACTTTCCTGTATATCAGGCAAAGAAAAAGCAGCCACATCTCCTATTTGTACAAACAGTACTAGTGAGTTCTACTGGTTAAGATGAAAGACAGCCTTGGTCTGAACCATGACACTATCACATGCAACACTTGGATTAACTATCAATGCCCTCAGTTAAGTAGAAGTAGAAATATACGTATCAGAAAAGTATTGGGAGGAAAAGTCAAGGAAAAAAAAATAGCTTTTTTATTTTAACCCCTTGCATGGTCCAAACCTTCCTCTGGTACCTCAACCTTGAAAGCAATGGCTGTGTCCATGGATGGTAGCTACCCAGAGGGCACACCTCTACTGAAGAAAACAAAAAGGAGATGGTGCCAGCTGGCTTAAACTTCCAAACAGGAAATTCAACTATTCTATTTTTTTTTAAGATTTTTTTATTTATCATAGAGAGGGGCAGAGGGCCAGAGGGAGACAGAGAATTTCAAGCAACTCCTTGCTGAGTACAGAGCCCAACATGGGCTCCATCTCATGACCCTGGGGTCACGACCTGAGCCAAAACCAAGAACCAGATGCTTAACTTTACCACGCAGGCACCCCAACATTTTTTAAAAGTAGGCTCCATGCCCTGCTCTGAGCCCAACTCGGGGACTCAAACTCACAACCGGGAGATCAAGACCTGAGCTAAGAACAAGTGTCAAACATTCAATTGACTCAGCCACCTGGGTGTCACATGACTCCTCTTGTTTTAAAATTATTCTGCTTCCTCAGCATAAAAGAAATAACTTAGAAAAGTTATTTTCTAACTTTTCTAAAACTACTACTTTGCCTGGATAATTATTAAATTAATAGTAGCAACTTCTGAGACCGGCCACGAAACATGTGCTTATCATTCACTGGGTCAAACGACTGGGTTGTACCATTGGGCTAATTATTTAGATAAATTAGAAGAAAATAAATTAATTTAAAAAAAGAAAATATGTACATTCTTTCTCATTTGGTCCATTGTTCTAAATACGTTCATTATAGTAAGCTTTGTAAATAGGCTGTGTGAAACATCTACATGCTTAAGAAATTTTGGTTCTGGGGGCACTGGGATGGTTCAGTTGTTGGGTATCTGCCATTGGCCCAAGTCATGATCCTAGAGTCCTGGAATCCAGCCCCACATCGGGCTCCTGGCTCTAGCAGAAAGCCTGCTTCTCCCACTATAATAATGCTGGCTTCTCCTTCTATTCAGGTCATTTTTGCTTTATTATTTTTGAGGCTTTGTAATTCAAGATGTTAGATCCGCCACGTGATTCATGTTTATCTCTAAGAAAAGACTTTTCTTATCCCTAATGAAGTTGATTTTGTCTGATATTAAAATAGCTACATCGGCTTTCTTTTCATGACTGTTTGCCAACTGTATCTTTTCCCATTCTTTCCAACATCAACATCAACTTTCAACCTTTTGACATCATGACTTTTTAGAGTATCTCTTGGAAATAGTTTACGATGAATCTTATTTATTTGGTTGTTTTGTTCTAACCTGTGAATCTACCTTTTAACAAGGAGGTTTAGTACATTTGCATTTATTGGAATTACCAGTATATCTAAACTGTCTTCTGCTTTTTGTTTTTTAATGATCATTCCCTATTTACTTTTCTCCTTCATTGCCTTCTGTTGAATGATTTGGGCTTTTTCCTATTTTTCTTCAATTTGTTGTAAAGTTTTGCATTTTTTTTGCTTATTTTGTAGCAAACATAATCAATGTAGTTCATCAACCTCTCTGCCTTTCTCCAAACAATTCAAGGATCTTAGATCTTATTCTATAATCTCTTTCAGCTGGTTTTGTTTCTTTGTTTCTATTCTTGGGGTGCTAGTTCTCCTGAATTATAATTTTTTTTATTGTGAGTCCTTCCTCATTGGGGTGGTCTTTGCTGAGGGTATTTTATATAGTCTGGGTGGTCCTAGAGAATAGTGTTCTGCTCTTCTCCCACAAACATAGTGAATCCTGGACCACTTTATGTTAATTTCTCAGCTTGGAGTTATCACCCTGTACCTGTAAGCTTAGAGCTTACCCTCATGTTTGGTGTAGATGGAATGTTTAGGTTTCTCAAGAAATATGTTCTCCTGATTTTTAAAAATACACTTAGAGCCTGAGAAAGACCCTGTGCTTCTTTGCCATGCCTCTGAGCCAGGAGATGGATTTTTTCATTTTTATGAAATTAGAAACCCTCTGAGGATCCCAGGTATACAATAGGAATTTCAGTTAGGGCTCCCAAACTCAAGCAGGCCTCCTATCCTCCATCCCTAGTAGGGCAATAGAACCTTAGTCCCAGCTCACGGCCCCATGCCCAGCCCTGATGGCCCCAGCTTCTGGTGAAGCTGCCACAACATATGCTAGGTTAGGGGCTTGGGGTATTAGTGACTGGCCTATTCCTTCTTATTCCTGACATCAGGGGACTTCCATTTATTTGTCTTATTTAACTTTATTTGTAGATTTCATGATGCAACTCTGCATGTCTAACAACGGTGGAAAAACCACATCCGCTGACTGCCATATGGTGAAATCCAGATTCCAAGGGCACATTTCAACATTCCCTACTTCCTCCTGTCTTCCCACTCCCAGCCTCCTCTGACACTGTTGTATTCTCCTATTCCGGGTTTACTCTTACAAGCTAGGTGGAGTAGCAGTTCTATGAAGCTGAAAGAAATACTCGCCAGTTTACGGACTCCATATGGCTGAACCACATTGCTCTGATGGGGGCGGGGAAAGATTCTGGGGGAAAAAGAAGATGAAAATAACAATGTTTAGGGGATACTTGTTGATATTGAACTTTTTTTTTTTTTAAATGAGCTACACTTACTCAGCTACATCTCTCAACATTTCAGAAATGAAGAAAGCATCATCCTTGGTTGATCCTGTAAAAGTAATGAAGAAATCAGCTTGGCTTCTTTGGATTAAAAGAAAAATGTACATTAAACTTAAGGTCACCGCACATGGAGAGAAAAGAAGCTGAAGGCACTGTTGATGATGGGCAAATTCCCCAAATCTTCTTAACTTTCATAGCCAGGTACTTCTTTTAATGTTTTCTCAAGTTTCCTAGGTAAGCATTTTTTGACATTTCCTCCTGCTGAGAGAGTTTCCTTTTGGTTATTCCCAAGCAGTAATTTTAAGAAGCGGGCTCCAGAAGCTTCACCCTGCATGTGGCTTTGTTTCCCAGGGATGCTGTGTGCCCTTGGCAGCTGCATTCCAAATGCCATGAGGGACTCCCCGGTCCGCCCGAGGTCCGGTAGACTAAATACTCAAACTCTCCCCTGGGGGTAGGTTTTCTTTCATTTTTAATTTTTAAATCTCTTGATCCAGCTGTCTTACTTTTGATCCTCAAGTCAAGGTGAGATTGACAAATGTTGACAGTTGTTACAGTTGCCGCTGAGCACCAGTTACCTTAGAAATGGAGAGAAAACAAACATAGGAATTCCAAGGAGCCATGTGGGGCACCCCTCACCTCTAGGCTCCTGAGAACTAGCAAAGCAAATGAGCCTGAAGCCCTACCCACATCTAGCAAGCTGACAGTGTAACTGCATCCAGGAGCAGCAGAGAAAAGGGAGACAGTAGCTTGGGGGAAAACAAAAGTTGATTGTCACCAACAGTTCAGAGGCAGAAAGCTCTGCCCTTCTTTTAAGCGGTTTGATTTATAGCTTGTGATATTATGTGCAAGAGCACCCACAACCGAAAGTGTTTTGTGTCTTGACCTGTAAAAATAAGTCTATTAACCCTAATCAATCTCCCATTATGCAGAGATGCCTGAAATTTAGCAAGCAAAGGGGTGACTGAGGTCTTACTGCCCAGGAGTCACCATTGTCTAGGGCAATCAGCTTGATCTTTCCAGCAGCAAAATTATCATTCCCAGTAATGCAGTGGGGGAGGGGCTTCCATCTTTTAATGAGAAAATAGAAGATTGTTTTCATTTTTAATTGCTGAGACTAATTAAGGCCTGGGGCTCCCGAGCGGACCTGGACCCTTGTGGGTGCGTGTTCCCAGACATCTCCGCAGAGCCTCACCCCAGCTGTGGATAACCCGCCTGTCCCGACTTCCCGCTGTAATTAGCAAGGGCTTCCATTCCGATTAAGTACTTTATTACAGAAGCTAATTATGAAGTCTATAGCCTGTGCACTGTGCCTTAGGAGGGATTTCCTTCTGCTTTGTGAGGGGAATTCTAAGGGTGGGTGTTGTTTCAGCCCTTGAAGGGCAAAAAGGAACTGGCACATCATACAGATGGTCAAATGTTAATATATCTCTGGAAAATGGAAATATTTTAAAGCCACACTAGGAAAACCAAGCAAACAAAGCTTTTTTTTAACTGAGATTTGGAGAGGGAGGTTGAAGAGGAAATCGACGCCATGGTCTAATAGCACCTACAAACTCCTGCAACAAAGGTCCTGCTCTGATGGCCCCAGCTCCAACCCCGAGCCACGCGGTGAGGAAACATGCTTTGTCCAATGCATTAATCCGGTCAAAACAATGCAGTGAAAGGTTCTCAGCAGTAACTACCTATTTCTATTTCTCCCTGCGATATTCTGCTCATTAAATATTTCCTCAGAATTCACTGCGGTATTTGGGGAAGAGACATCTTTTGTATAAAAGGATGAAACTGGGAAAGATTAGAGATGCTAAATATTCTTTAGGTGCTATTGCACGACTATCTTAAACCCCTTTTTATAAAAGGATGAAACTGGGAAAGATTAGAGATGCTAAATATTCTTTAGGTGCTATTGCACGACTATCTTAAACCCCTTTTTATAAAAGGAATTAAGGAAAGAAGACATGATCTTTCTTCATTATATGTATCTTTATAATTCTATACAAGTTCTTTATGTATCTATTTGGATGTAGATAAAAGTATCTATGTGGGCATTTGTAGAGGTAGAATGATAAATCAGCCCATAGATGATGGATGGGTGGATAGAAAGATAGATATAGATAATAGATGATAAATACATGATAGATAGGTATAGATGATAGATGATAGATAGATAGATAGATATTAGGGGTTTTGTTTGGACTTTGTGAAGAGTGTTTATGTGTGTGTGTTTTAATGGCTATTGAATTTTTCCAGTTCCTCCCAAAAATTGTATAGGAGCATATTTGGGGTGTGGGGGTGGGAAGAGTAAATGACTGAGATAACCCATCCTGTCCTCACATTTACCAGACTTGGGGCAAGAGTGAAATGGAGACTGGTAGACATTGCCTCCCTACTCTTTCCACCTCCACTTCTGGGAGCAGCCTCCTCTTGGCCACCTCCTGGGCCCAGGGGAGGACACACCAATAAGACAATATATTTTCATGAGGAGAATCCAGAAAACAGGTGGATACAGGTCCTAGAAGCAGGCTCAAAGTTGTTTGGCCAGCTCACTTCCCAATCTCAGGTATCTAGAACTTGGAGTGAGGAGGTAGCCTGCTCTGGATGGAAATGACCCTTTGACACTGGGGTCTCCTCAGTCCAGAAGGAGGACCTCAAGGAGAAGAGATACAGAGTAAGCCCTCTAAATCTCAGGACTCAAGGCAAGGCCCTGGATGCCCAGGTCTGAAGCTGATCCTAGACATTAAAAATTCTGTGACATACGTTTATTCATTTATTTAAAAGTATATTTCAACTTTCTATCTTGTCCCATGAACTCTGCTATGTATCAAGGTTGCAGTGGTGATTAATTATTCAAGATAAAGTGATTGCTTTTAATTTTTAATTTTTAAAATTTTTATTATATTTATTTTTAATTTTTATTTATTTATTTTATTTTTAAAGATTTTATTTATTTATTTGACAGAAAGAGATCATAAGTAGGCAAAGAGGCAGGTAGAGAGAAAGGAGGAAGCAGGCTCCCTGCTGAGCAGAGAGCCCAATGCAGGGCTCGATCCCAGGACCCTGAGATCATGACCTGAGCCAAAGGCAGAGGCTTTAACCCACTGAGCCACCCAGGCACCCCAAGTGATTGCTTTTTAAATGAACATATCAGAGCTCATGCAACAAGATGAATGCAGCTTCTATTGCTCCAATCATTGTAGAACTGGAACTACTCTTTGGTTCAGTCTAGGATATAGAAAAGAATACATATATTATATATAAGAAGAATATATAGGAGTATGTATATATACTTGTATGCATACTTGCGTGATTGGAGGTTTAAAGGTTCTACTCCTCTTTGCACATGAAGACATTGATGTTCAAGGACAGTACATCTGGTGATCAAAGGATTTCTGTTGCAGTGGTGATTGATCCCAAGCTTCTGGAAAGTCTGTTGATTATAGAACTGATCGGTCCTCTTGAATTTCTTGATTGCTTAAATGTCCTGGCTGACTCTCACATTATGCGCAAAACCTGTCATGATCTTACAAAATGTTTCTCAATGTTAGTTGTATTCAGATCAGCCAAGTACGAATCAAAATGTCATCAAAGCTGAGGATTCTGTCTTTCCATGTCTGAGGACTTTATGCTTTTGAGGAGGTTGCATGCCTAAGAGGTCTCTATCTTCCAACGGCTCAAGGCTCTAACATCCCACAAATACTCTTGCAAACTAGTTTCCCAGGCTGGATGAGAGAGGACTTTCTTTTAAAATCAAAAATATAGGCTTTGGAGCATCTTGACGAGATGGGAACAAAGCACTAATAAATAAATCTAGTCTCCTGAGTGACCTGGATATTAGAAATGACCCATGTAAACACCTTCATTGAAAAAATGGATAAAACTGGGAGGAATTGTTGCCAGATTTAGTGTACAATGGGGTCTGGTTTAAGGAAGCACATTTTTTTGATCCATGACCCCCGCTTCCCATCAAAAAGTAGAGCAGTCAGCAAAGTGAAGAAGACCCTGTTAAAACTTCACTAACACTCCTTATCTTGGAATAGGATGAACAGTGAGGCCAGGGGCCTCAGTGCGAGAAATGTAGACCATTGCCCCCACCCAGCCTTGGCCTAATTCATCATGGGTGTGTACATTAGCTTCAGCCAACACAAACAAAGAGATACCTTTTCATACAGCTGCAAATGCCTACATTTCTTCTCTCAATATCCACTCACAACTCCAAGCTATGAACTCCAAGCAAAAATGCCTACTAAAGCATAAATTTTCTGTTTACCCCTCATATAGAACTGCAGGATTTCAGCAGGAAACCCCACTAATTTTTGAAAGAATACTATCTTCCTCATTATTTAAACAAGCAAAGAACTCCCTCTGAAAGAATGGGCCTAAAATAGAAACATCTCAGGATCTGGAAAAGATACTGCTATGTAGAAAATGGAACCCCACGGGTACCTGGATGGCTCAGTTTGTTAAGCGTCTACCTTTGGCTTAGGTCATGATCCCAGGGTCCTGGGATCAAGCCCCATGTCAGGCTCCTTGTTCCATGGGGAGTCTGTTTCTCTCTCTCCCTCTGCCCCTCCCCCCAGCTTATGTTCTCTAAAGTAAAGAAATAAAATCTTTTAAAAAGGGGAAACTCCACTGAAAAGTCAGAGAAACTATTTCTCTATTAAATAAATTTGCTATAAGAAATAACACATTTTTCAAAAACTGGTAATCCATGAACTTAGTAACTTCCAAGTGGGCATTGAATTTCTGAATTCCCAGGAAGCAGTTCTGAGAGACCATCATCTCAGGGCATCTCTGTTAGCTAAAGTGCTCTCTCTAGTAATACCTAGATATGTTAAAATATATTTCCATTTCAGAAGAAACTTCTGTAACATGAATTCCCCTTCTGGCCCATGCTACGTGTCAGGTACCTTGGCAGGTATTTGGAGCTACAGCTAAGAAGTCAGTCATTCCTGGGCATCCATGTCAAGACATGACTTTGAATCCCTGGTTTTAATTTCTTCTTCTCCTCTATCCTGAAAACCCACTGATACTTCAAAAAAAAAAAAAAACAAGAAAGTAAGAAAACACATATGTAATCGAGAGGGTACAGGAATAAGAAGAAGATACATGTCATGAAGAAGGCAGGAAATGTGGAGAACTTCTGTAAGTTGTAGGTAAAGAGGGATTCACACTCAGACAGGTACCCCACTGGTACAGGACAGGAAATGTCCACCTGGAGAATAAGCAGACAGCAGCAGCTCCTGTCCATTCTCATCCCCAAAACAGAGGAGGAACGACAGTAGCCAAGAATGAGTAACTCAAACACAATAAATTGTTCCAAAAATTAAGGCCAATTTTCTCTGTATTGTCACCCACTCCAAGAAACAGAAGTAGACTGAATATAGAAAAAGGAAACCACACAGGTCCAGAGGAAACTGCAGATTACTAAATCCAAAAGCATTAGCAATGATGATCACATTAGATCAACAAAAACCCTGCATTGATTAATTAGATTGTGGCAGACTTACTGTATTTGACATCAGCTTCTGCAATATGACAGAATTATTTTCATAAGTAATCACAAAATAAAACAATAATAATCAGAAAATAAATTATTGAGGCATTGAAATGTACAAGATGAGCCTAGACCATACTGTAATACAAAAGAATAAGGAAGTGCTTAAAAATAAAAACCCACAATGATGGCAATATACCAAAGGGACACTGGAGCCAACTGGAAAATCTCCCAATGGTCAAAGCTGGAAGAATTTGAGCAACAATAAATAAAATCATATTAGATTATGACCCAAAGTATTGAGAAGATATTTGCAAACAAAATATCAGATAAGGGGCTAGTGTCCAAAATCTATAAAGAACTTATCAAACTCAACACCCAGGGAACAAATAATCCAATCAAGAAATGGGCAGAGGACATGAACATATCTGCAAAGAAGATATCCAGATGGCCAACAGACACATGAAAAAGTGCTCCATATCACTAGGCATCAGGGAAATACAAATCAAAACCGCAATGAGATACCACCTCACACCAGTCAGGATGGCTAAAATTAACAAGTGAGGAAATGACAGATGCTGGCGAGAATGTGGAGAGAGGGGAATCCTCCTACACTGTTGATGGGAATGCAACCTGGTGCAACCACTCTGGAAAACAGCATGGAGGTTCCTCATAAAGTTGAAAATAGAGCTACCCTATGTCCCAGCAATTGCACTACTGGGTATTTACCCTAAAGATACAAATATAGTGATCTGAAGGGGCACGTGTACCCAAATGTTTATAGCAGCAATGTCCACAATAGCCAAACTATGGAAAGAACCTAGATGTCCATCAACAGATGAATGTATAAAGAAGCTGTGGTATATAAATACAATAAATACTATGTAGCCATCAAGAGAAATGAAATCTTACCATTTGCGACGATGTGGATGGAACTAGAGGGTATTATGCTCAGTCAGTCAGAGAAAGACAATTATTATATGATCTCCCTGATATGAGGAAGTTGAGATGCAATGTCGGGGGGTTGGGGGGGAGGAAAAGAATATATGAAACAAGATGGGATTGGGAGGGAGATGGGGCACCTGGGTGGCTCAGTGGGTTAAAGCCTCTGCCTTCAGATCAGGTCATGATCCCAGGGTCCTGGGATCGAGCCCCACATTAAGCTCTCTGCTCAGCGGGGAGCCTGCTTTCCCTTCTCTCTCTCTCTGCCTTCCTCTCTGCCTATTTGTGATCTCTGTCTGTCAAATAAATAAATAAAATCTTTAAAAAAAAAAAAGAAATTTTGAAATAGTAGAAAAATCTCCCTTGCATGAGAATTCCAAATAATGTTTCTAGATACTAGACCCTCAAGGAGGAGTAATATAACTCCCATTCCTTTAGTGCAGACTGTGCATAGTGACTAGTCTCCAAAAAGGACAGTATAGAAACAGAGAAAAAAGATTAAATTTACAATGGAGAAACCCGAAGAGACTACCTTAGCCAGATAGTCAATATCAACTGTCAAAAGTCAGGTTATCAGCATGTACTCTGGATATGATGTGATGACAATAGCAATTTACTCCTATGGTCTTCTTCTCCAAAACACATAACCCATGCTAGTCATGGAAAAGACATCAGAAAAATCTAAATTAAAGACCGTACACCTGACCATTATTCTTGAAAACAATCAAGACCACCAAAAGCAAAGAAAGTGTGAGAAACTGTCACACACAGCCAAGAGGAACCTAAAAAATCATGATGATTATGTGCTGGATGGGATCCTGGAACAGAGAAAGGACATTAGATAAAAGCTAAGGAAATCTGAATAAACTGTAGACTTAAATTAACAATAATGTGCCAATATCACTGATTGTAACAACTGTTATGCTAATTGAAGATGTTAATGATAAACCATACTACATGTGGGGTATATGGAATTTTTTGTACTCTCTTTACAATTTCTTGGTAAACCTAAAAGTGTTTTGAAATAAGAATTTTATTAAACACGTGAATAAATGTTTCAGAAGAGTGCTTTCCACAAGATTCAGAAATGATTTGCTCTTTTGATAACTGTAGGTAGATCATGTTTGGCTCCTTCCTCTTTACAATCACTTTGCTGTTACTATTTATTTCTAGCATAAAGGGAAATTAGAGAATCGATTCCATTTACTATAGCACCAAGAACCATAAGATACCTGGGAATAAACCTAACTAAAGAGGTAAAGGATCTGTACTTGAGGAACTACAGAACACTCATGAAAGAAATTGAAGAAGACACAAAAAGATGGAAGACCATTCCATGCTCTTGGATCAGAAGAATAAACATTGTTAAAATGTCTATACTGCCTAGAGCAATCTATACTTTTAATGCCATTCTGATCAAAATTCCACTGGTATTCTTCAAAGAGCTGGAGCAAATAATCCTAAAATTTGTATGGAATCGGAAGAGACCCCGAATCACTAAGGAAATGTTGAAAAACAAAAATAAAGCTGGGGGCATCACGTTACCTGATTTCAAGCTTTATTACAAAGCTGTGATCACCAAGACAGCATGGTACTGGCATAAAAACAGACACATAGACCAGTGGAACAGAGAGCCCAGATATGGACCCTCAACTCTATGGGCAAATTAATCTTCGACAAAACAGGAAAAAATATACAGTGGAAAAAAGTCTCTTCAATAAATGGTGCTGGGAAAACTGGGCAGCTATAAGTAGAAGGATGAAACTCGACCATTCTCTTACACCGTACACAAAGATAAACTCAAAATGGATAAAAGACCTCAACGTGAGACAGGAATCCATCAGAATCCTAGAGGAGAACATAGGCAGTAATCTCATCGATACCAGCCACAGCAACTTCTTTCAAGATATGTCTCCAAAGGCAAAGGAAACAAAAGCCAAAATAAACTTTTGGGACTTCATCAAAATCAAAAGCTTCTGCACAGCAAAGGAAACAGTCAAAAAAACAAAGAGGCAACCCACGGAATGGGAGAAGATATTTGCAAATGACAGTACAGACAAAAGGTTGATATCCAGGATCTATAAAGAACTCCTCAAACCCAACACACACGAAACAGACAATCTAGCATACTCTTTAAATGCAGAAGTTAGGACTACTAAGGTTGGGGAGACAAAACAAATTTAAACAACTCTGAACTATTACTAACTTGTTCTTAAAACAAATGCTTGTTGTTAAGACCCCATGTTTTCAGAGGCCAATTGTACAACTAGGAGTTAAGGTCCATCTGGAATACAATGTATGTTAAAAAAATTAGTAATATAAAGGTACTATATTGAAGCTTACATTTATATTTTGTTGTTAAAACCCAATATCCACAGCATATATTTGGAATTTAGAGTAATGAAAAGCTTTTTAGGATGAGAAATATTTTATAACTGGCATTGTTTAGAATTATTAATGTATAGAAACCTAACAAAGCAGACCTACTTTGAATCAGTTTTGTTACTGTTCTGATATTTGCTACAAACCATGCTCCCTTTCATTGACTGTGCCTGAGGTGGAGCTCTCCCACCAATAAGACTTTTGTTTTCCACTGAAATTAGAACATTAGCTTAAAGAGTTCCTTGGAGCTTGGAGAAAGAAAATTAAAAAAAAAAAATGAATGTCTTAAGGAAAAAGAAAAAAAGAAGAATGAAAGAAGACACAAAAAGATTCAGGGGACTTTATGTGCATGCACATGTTTGTGTATATATATACACAGTAAATTCTGAAAAAGAGAGAATCAGTGAATAAGAAAAAAAATCCCCAAATTGAAAAAAGACTTGAATTTTTATATCAAAGAAGCCTTTGGAGAATCAAGCCAATTCAGAGAAAATACACACATTTATTTTAGATACTGATCTCTTAAGTTTTCAATTTCAAACATAAAAAAAAAAAAAAACAGTTCTATATGTATTAACCATTCTACCCCTCAAAAAGTTGCCCCTCTAAAAAAAATCAAGATGGCATTCAGGCTTGTCCTCTAAAATGTCAAAAGACTTTGAAGAAGCATCTACATCTTTTTAAAGAAAAATAGTGAATTCAAAACTCTCATTTATGAGTATAGGAAATTCTTAGACTAAAAACTCCAACGACACATTCTTTCTGAGAAAGTATCTAAGAATAACAAATTTATTTAAGAATATCCAATTTAATTATATATAAAAATAATAATGCTCAATAGGGAACTGGGATCCATTTCATGAATGCTAAGATGTCTCAGAATTAGGAAACTTATCAGCATAAAATATTTGAAGGATATTAGTAGGAGAAAAGTATCCCATGTTGTTTCAATACAAAACAAAAAGCTTATAGGTTCAAGAAGCTCAACTCGCAAAATAATAAATTCAAAGAAAACCGTACACATCAGGGCACATCACAGTCAAAGCACTGAAAACCAAAGACAAAGAGAAACTCTTTAAAGTATTCAGATAAAGATACGTGGCATATGAAGGGACAGGGACGATCACAAGTTTGTCATTAAAAAAAAAAAAAAAAAAAAAAGGAGGCCATTTTGAAGTATGGAAGAGAAGGAGAAAAGTCAACCCCAAATTCCACAAGCAAAAGGAAAACACTTTTCCTTTTGCTTGTGGTGAAAATGAAGGTGAAATAAAAACCGTTTTAGGTATATGAAAGCTGAGAGGACTTCAGTGTCAGCAAACCAGCACAAGAAATGCAAAATAATTGTTATTTAGCTTGAAGGGAAATAATACTGGATAGAAATCCATTAACAAGGAGAGAAGACAACCAAAAATGGTGAATCAGTAGGTAAATATATAAAAGACTATGGCTTTTGTTCTTATCATAATTTTCTTACCAGATAGGGGTCTATTCTGATAAAAAATAATAATATTATAAAGTAGCATTTATGACACATAGAGATATAAAAATGTGACTGAAAAAAAGCACAAAGGTGGTCAGTAGGTAAATGAATTTTACTGTTAGAGAATCACATTTGTGAAGTGAGAAATAAAAGGTGGAAAGTGTAAAGTTTCAAGTGAGAAGTGGAAAAGAAAATTGCAAAGTTTCAGGAATGCAGTGAAAATTAGGAAGTATGCAGGGGCTCGTATGAAATATGGAATGGTGCCCTATTGACTCTAAAGAGATTCTGATGGATTAATGATATAAATTTTTAACTCTTTTTTTAAAAAACTGCTAAAAATTGTTGAAAGAGATATCTAAGAAGCCAATAGAAAAAATTAAAATAAGAGAGTAAAAGAAACTCAAATACCCAAAAGAAGGTAAGAAAAAAGCAACAGAATACCAAAATACAAAAGAATAAATAGGAAGAAAAGTAAAATATACACTTAACAACTAACTATATCAATATTCCTGTGATGAAGTTCACCTGGGTGGTTCAATCGGTTAAGTGTCTGCCTTCAGCTCAGGTCATGATCTCAGGGTTCTGGGATCAAGCCCCGCATTGGGCTCTCTGCTCAGTGGAGAGTCTCTTTCTCCCTCTTCCTCTGACCCTCTTCCCTACTTGTGCGTGCCCTCTCTCTCTCTCAAATAAATAAAATAAAATATTTTTAAAATATTCCTGTGATGAATTAAAGATATGTATCATAAACCCTATGTTAATACCAAAAGAAAAAAAGTATAGCTAATAATCCAATGGTAAAAAATACTGAATCCAAAAGAAAGCAGAAAGCAATAAGAAAGTGAACATAGAATAGGTAAATAGAAAACAAAAAGTTAAAAAGGCAGAATTAACCACAAACATGTCAATAATTAAATACCCCAATTAAAAGACAGATTATTGGACTGCATAAAACACATATAAAGCAAGTCCAACTATACACTGTCTAAGAGAAACCCACTTTAAATATAATGACTCGGATGAGTAGAACATCAGAGAAAGGAAACTTCAAAACAAAGATTATTACCAAGGTTCAAAAGAAACATTTTTGTGAGAATGAATTGATCAATTCATCCAAAAGACATGTGTTCCTAAATTAGTATGCCTCCAATAACAAAACTTCAAAATTCATAAGCCAAAAAAGTTAAGAACTGAAAAGAGAAATAAATCCATAATTTCTTTTGCAGATTCATCAGTTCTCATTCACTAACCAAGAAAAAGTAGACTGAAATTCAGTAAGAGTACAAGAGACTTGAAAAAACACAATCAATCAGATATAACTGACATTTATGGAATACTCTATCCAGTAACTTCAGAATACATAGTTGTTTCAAGTGCACATGAAATATTCACCAACATAGAGCATTTTCTGGGCCATATAGCAAGTCTCAATAAATTTAAGAGGATTAAAATCATGCACAGTATGTTCTCTGACCACAGCAAAAATAACGCAAACATCAATAACATGAAAACACTTCTGGAAAATCTTCACATATTTGCAAGTTATACAACACAGCACTAAATAACCCACAGATTAAAGAAGAAATTGAAAAAAAATAAATTCTTAAACTGAATGATAATGAAAAGAGCAATCAAAATTTGGAATCTCCCCCCACACACACACACATGAAGTCAAAATAAAAACAAATGAAATCCAAATACGGTCCATAGTTGAGTAAGTATTGCTGTATCATTGTTAATTTTTTTTTATTTTTATGTTTTCTTATGGATGTTACTATTGGGGAAAACTTGGTGAAGGACACATAAAAACTCTGTGCTATTTGTGTCACTTTTTACATCTTAAACTACTCCAAAATAATAACCATTAAATATAGAAAAAATATATAATGTTACAGAAGAAATCAATTATAATAAAATGTAGTCATTAATATAGTAAAAGCTGGGTTTACAATAAAATAAAAAAAATCACTCAGTGTAATTCACCATATTAACAGGAAAAGGGACTAGAAAACTGATCATCTTAATAGAGGCAGACAAATTGACAGAATTCAATGTTCATTTAGGATTTTTTAAATTCCAGCATACTAGAAACAAAAGAAAACTTCCTCAAAATAATAAAAAACATCCATGCAAAATATGCCCTGAACATCATATTTTATGGTTTAAAAAGAATCTGAATGCTATTTCTAAAGATTGGCAACAAAATGAGATGTAGACTCTCACCACTACATCAAGGCAAAATGCGCACTTATGTTAAACAATGTACTGAAGGTCCAAAAAGAAAAAGGAAAGATATACAGAACAGAAAGAAAGAAGTAATATTGACTTTTTTTTACAGAAGCCCTCATTTTCTGTATATGACATACTAAGGAATCCAGAAAAACATTACTAGAACTAGGAAGGGTCACTGATACAAGACCAATATACAAGGAAAATCCATTGTGTTTCTATATACTAGCAACACACTATTAGGAATTGAAGAGTAAGAAAGACCCGATTATAAAAAGACCCCAAAGCATAAAAATATGTAGGGTTAAATTTAATAAAATTCTACAAGAGCTGTATTTTTTAAAAGCTCAGAATAATACTGAGAAAAAATTTAAATGATCTAAATTAATGAAGTAGACCATGTTCATGGATCAAAAAATTCAATGTTGTTAAGATGTTGATTTTCCACACATTGACCTATACATTCAACAAAATTTCAATCAATGTCCCAGCAGGATCTCCTGGAAAAATTGGAGAAATTGCAAAATTTATATGGACTTGTAAAAGACAAAGAAAAGACAAAATAATTTCAAATACTGGGAGCAAAATATAATAATAAAAGACTAGAATATGGCAATCAACCAACTTGATGTAATTGACTTTTATAAAACGCTCTACCTAATAGCGACAGAATGCACTTCCTTTTCAGGAAACAGAATATTTGGCAAGATAGATCATATCATCTATCTTTCTGCAGTTTGCAATAATCCAAGTCCTACAAAGTATATTCTCCAACAACAATGAAATTAAAGTAGAATCAATAATAGAAAGATAACTGAAAAATCCCCAAATACATAGAAAGAAAATAACACAGTCCTAAATGCCTCATGAGTCAAATAAGAAATCAAAAGGTAAATTAGAATGCATTTTGAACATTAAAAAAGTTTTATGAAACTTAGTTATCCTTATTTTACATGTGAGAAAATCAGTTCCTAGAGTTTAAGTGTCCTATTCAAAGGCACACAATTAGAGATTGTCAAAGTTGGAATTCATGTTCAAACCACGGTGGTTCTCAGATCTGATGTGTCTATCTGCTCCTAGAAACCAGTACTGATTTGTGATAGTCACAGCTACCATCGATTGAGCAATTTCTATGACAAGGCACTTTTAGAAGCTCTCAACTTCTATTGATGTATTTACTACTCAATATAGTTCTACGTGTCATCTGATAAATGAGGCACAGAGCAGGTAAATAATTTGTCTAGGCAGTTAGGGTAGAGCTGTGACTGTTTCCAGAATTTGCTTAACCAATATACTATATTGCTTTAAAATTCTGACTGGGAGGACACAGATTTTATTTTTAATGAAACTACTGTGTTATTTGTCAAAACAAATTAAATACATGGTCATTTACCTACTTTTAGTATTTAAACATGAATTTAAAAACATAAATTGAGAAGTTTAAATATATGGGAATATCAGGCAGGGAAAAGAGGTCTATTCATAAAAAGTCATTTAAAAAATCAATATACGGGCCCCGGAGTCAAGATCGCGGAGAAGTAGCAGGCTGAGACTACCTCAGCTAGCAGGAGATCAGCTAGAGAGCTTATATAAAGATTGCAAACACCTGCAAATCCATCAGCAGATCAAAGAGAAGAACAGCAATTCTAGAAACAGAAAAACAACCACTTTCTGAAAGGTAGGACTGGCGGAGAAGTGAATCCAAAGCCACGGGAAGATAGACCCCCGGGGGAGGGGCCGGCTCCTGGCAAGCGGCAGAGCAACGGAGCACAAAATCAGGACTTTTAAAAGTCTGTTCCGCTGAGGGACATCGCTCCGGAGGCTAAACCGGGGAGAAGCCCACGAGGGGTGGGCGTGGCCTCAGGTCTCGCAGGGTCACAGAAGGATCGGGGGTGTCTGAGTGTTGCAGAGCTTGCGGATATTGGAACGGGAAAGCGGGCTATAGAGACAGAGCCGACAGTAAGCTCACAGCTCAGTGTTGCCTTGAACCGGTCACAGGCTCGGTGAGCTCGGAGCGCGGCCGGAGGTTAGGCAGACGGGAGTTACTAGGAGCTGTTCGCTGAGGGCGCACTGGGAACAGGGCCCCGGGCTCTCGACTCCTCCAGGCCGGAGACCAGGAGGCCGCCATTTATATTGCTGTTCTCCAGAACTCTACGGAAAGCGCTCAGGGAACAAAAGCTCCTGAAACCAAAGCCGAGCGGATCACTCAGCCCGGCCCCTGGTAAGGGCGGTGCAACTCCGCCTGGAGCAAAGACACTTGAGAATCACTACAACAGGCCCCTCCCCCAGAAGATCAACAAGAAATCCAGGCAAGACCAAGTTCACCAACCAAGGAGTGCAGTTTCAATACCAAGGTGAGCAGCAGAATTCCAGAGGAGGAGAAAACAAACCACGGAACTCATGACTTTCTCCCTGTGATTTTTTAGTCTTGCAGTTAATTTAATTTTTTTCTTTTTCATTTTTTTTCTCTTCTTCTGCTAAAATTTTTTTTAACTTTTACCCTTTTCTTTTTTAACGTTTTTTAACTAGTTTATCTAATAAATTTATATATTTTTTTCTTTTTTTATACTTTTCTTTATTCGTTTTCTTTTTTTTAATTCTTTTTTTTCTTTCTTTCTTATTGAACCTCTCTTTATCCCCAAATCAGAAGAGATGCCAGTCAGAAGAGATTGGGAGATCCCAATCAGAAGAGATCCCAGTCAGAAGAGATCCCTCACCCAATCGTGAGGGGGGAGAAATTCCCCCTCACGATGTGGGACCTCTTCTGATTTGGTTAAAGCATATTTTCCTGGGATTGTTGCCACCCTTTTAGTATTTTACTTGCTCCTTCATATACTCTTAGCTGGACAAAATGACAAGGCGGAAAAATTCACAACAAAAAAAGAACAAGAGGCAGTACCGAAGGCTAGGGACCTAATCAATACAGACATTGGTAATATGTCAGATCTAGAGTTCAAAAAGACAATTCTCAAGGTTCTAGCCGGGCTTGAAAAAGGCATGGAAGATATTAGAGAAACCCTCTCCAGAGATATAAAAGCCCTTTCCGGAGAAATAAAAGAACTAAAATCTAACCAAGTTGAAATCAAAAAAGCTATTCATGAGGTGCAATCAAAAAATGGAGGCTCTCACTGCTAGGATAAATGAGGCAGAAGAAAGAATTAGCGATCTAGAAGACCAAATGACAGAGAATAAAGAAGCTGAGCAAAAGAGGGACAAACAGCTACTGGACCATGAGGGGAGAATTAGAGAGATAAGTGACACCATAAGACGAAACAACATTAGAATAATTGGGATTCCAGAAGAAGAAGAAAGAGAGAGGGGAGCAGAAGGTATACTGGAGAGAATTATTGGGGAGAATTTCCCCAATATGGCAAAGGGAACGAGCATCAAAATTCAGGAGGTTCAGAGAACGCCCCTCAAAATCAATAAGAATAGGCCCACACCCCGTCACCTAATAGTAAAATTTACAAGCCTTAGTGACAAAGAGCAAATCCTGAAAGCAGCCCGGGAAAAGAAGTCTGTAACATACAATGGTAAAAGTATTCGATTGGCATCTGACTTATCCACAGAGACCTGGCAGGCCAGAAAGAGCTGGCATGATATTTTCAGAGCACTAAACGAGAAAAACATGCAGCCAAGAATACTATATCCAGCTAGGCTATCATTGAAAATAGAAGGAGAGATTAAAAGCTTCCAGGACACACAAAAACTGAAAGAATTTGCAAACACCAAACCAGCTGTACAGGAAATACTGAAAGGGGTCCTCTAAGCAAAGAGAGAGCCTACAAGTGGTAGATCAGAAAGGAACAGAGACAATATACAGTAACAGTCACCTTACAGGCAATACAATGGCACTAAAATCATATCTCTCAATAGTTACCCTGAATGTTAATGGGCTAAATGCCCCAATCAAAAGGCACAGGGTATCAGAATGGATAAAAAAACAAAACCCATCAATATGTTGCCTCCAAGAAACTCATTTTAAGCCTGAAGACACCTCCAGATTTAATGTGAGGGGGTGGAAAAGAATTTACCATGCTAATGGACATCAGAAAAAAGCAGGGGTGGCAATCCATATATCAGATAAATTTGATTTTAAGCCAAAGACTATAATAAGAGATGAGGAAGGACACTATATCATACTCAAAGGGTCTGTCCAACAAGAAGATCTAACAATTTTAAATATCTATGCCCCCAACGTGGGAGCAGCCAACTATATAAACCAATTAATAACAAAATCAAAGAAACACATCAACAATAATACAATAATAGTAGGGGACTTTAACACTCCCCTCACTGAAATGGACAGATCAACCAGCAAAAGATCAACAAGGAAATAAAGGCCTTAAATTATACAATGGACGAGATGGACATCACAGATATATTCAGAACATTTCATCCCAAAGCAACAGAATACAAATTCTTCTCTAGTGCACATGGAACATTCTCCAGAATAGATCACATCCTCGGTCCTAAATCAGGACTCAACCGGTATCAAAAGATTGGGATCATTCCCTGCATATTTTCAGACCACAATGCTCTGAAGCTAGAACTCAACCACAAGAGGAAGTTTGGAAAGAACCCAAATACATGGTTCCTTCTAAAGAATGAATGGGTCAACCGGGAAATTAAAGAAGAATTGAAAAAAATCATGGAAACAATTGATAATGAAAATACAACGGTTCAAAATCTGTGGGACACAACAAAGGCAGTCCTGAGAGGAAAATGTATAGTGGTACAAGCTTTTCTCAAGAAACAAGAAAGGTCTCAGGTACACAACTTAACCCTACACCTAAAGGAGCTGGAGAAAGAACAAGAAAGAAACCCTAAGCCCAGCAGGAGAAGAGAAATCATAAAGATCAGAGCAGAAATCAATGAAATAGAAACCAAAAAAACAATAGAACAAATCAACCACACTAGGAGCTGGTTCTTTGAAAGAATTAATAAAATTGATAAACCCTTGGCCAGACTTATCAAAAAGAAAAGAGAAAGGACCCAAATAAATAAAATCATGAATGAAAGAGGAGAGATCACAACTAACACCAAAGAAATACAAACTATTTTAAGAACATACTATGAGCAACTCTACGCCAACAAATTTGACAATCTGGAAGAAATGGATGCATTCCTAGAAACATATAAACTACCAAAATTGAACCAGGAAGAAATAGAAAGCCTGAACAGGCCCATAACCAGTAAGGAGATTGAAACAGTCATTAAAAATCTCCAAACAAACAAAAGCCCAGGGCCAGACGGCTTCCCGGGGGAAATCTACCAAACATTTAAAGAAGAACTAATTCCTATTCTCCTGAAACTGTTCCAAAAAAATAGAAATGGAAGGAAAACTTCCAAACTCATTTTATGAGGCCTGCATCGCCTTGATCCCAAAACCAGACAAGAATCCCATCAAAAAAGAGAGCTATACACCAATATCCTTGATGAACACAGATGCAAAAATTCTCACCAAAATACTAGCCAATAGGATTCAACAGTACATTAAAAGGATTATTCACCACGACCAAGTGGGATTTATCCCAGGGCTGCAAGGTTGGTTCAACATCCGCAAATCAGTCAATGTGATACAACACATCAATAAAAGAAAGAACAAGAACCATATGATACTCTCAATAGATGCTGAAAAAGCATTTGACAAAGTACAGCATCCCTTCCTGATCAAAACTCTTCAAAGTGTAGGGATAGAGGTCACATACCTCAATATCATCAAAGCCATCTATGAAAAACCCACTGCAAATATCATTCTCAATGGAGAAAAACTGAAAGCTTTTCCACTAAGGTCAGGAACATGGCAGGGATGTCCATTATCACCACTGCTATTCAACATAGTACTAGAAGTCCTAGCCTCAGCAATCAGACAACAAAAGGAAATTAAAGGCATCCAAATCGGCAAAGAAGAAGTCAAATTATCACACTTAGCAGCTGATATGATACTCTATGTGGAAAACCCAAAAGACTCCACTCCAAAACTTCTAGAACTTGTACAGGAATTCAGTAAAGTGTCAGGATATAAGATTAATGCACAGAAATCAGCTGCATTTCTCTACACCAACAAGACAGAAGAAAGAGAAATTAAGGAGTCAATCCCATTTACAATTGCACCCCAAACCATAAGATACCTAGGAATAAACCTAACCAAAGAGGCACAGAATCTATACTCAGAAAACTATAAAGTACTCATGAAAGAAATTGAGGAAGACACAAAGAAATGGAAAAATGTTCCATGTTCCATGCTCCTCATTGGAAGAATAAATATTGTGAAAATGTCTATGCTACCTAAAGCAATCTACACATTTAATGCAATTCCTATCAATGTACCATCCATCTTTTTCAAAGAAATGGAACAAATAATTTTAAAATTTATATGGAACCAGAAAAGACCTCGAATAGCCAAAGGGATATTGAAAAAAAAAGCCAAAGTTGGTGGCATCACAATTCCGGACTTCAAGCTCTATTACAAAGTTGTTATCATCAAGACAGCATGGTATTGGCACAAAAACAGACACATAGATCAATGGAACAGAATAGAGAGCCCAGAAATACACCCTCAACTCTATGGTCAACTAATCTTTGACAAAGCAGGAAAGAATGTCCAATGGAAAAAAGACAGCCTCTTTAATAAATGGTGCTGGGAAAATTGGACAGCCACGTGCAGAAAAATGAAATTGGACCATTTCCTTACACCACACACAAAAATAGACTCAAAATGGATTAAGGTCCTCAATGTGAGAAAGGAATCCATCAAAATCCTTGAGAAGAACACAGGCAGCAACCTCTTCGACCTCAGCCGCAGCAACATCTTCCTAGGAACATTGCCAAAGGAAAGGGAAGCAAAGGCAAAAATGAACTTTTGGGATTTCATCAAGATCAAAAGCTTTTGCACAGCAAAGCAAACAGTTAACAAAATCAAAAGACAACTGACAGAATGGGAGAAGATATTTGCAAACGACATATCAGATAAAGGACTAGTGTCCAAAATCTATAAAGAACTTAACAAACTCAACACCCAAAGAACAAATAATCCAATCAAGAAATGGGCAGAGGACATGAACAGACGTTTCTGCAAAGAAGACATCCAGATGGCCAACAGACACATGAAAAAGTGCTCCATATCACTCGGCATCAGGGAAATACAAATCAAAACCACAATGAGATATCACCTCACACCAGTCAGAATGGCTAAAATCAACAAGTCAGGAAATGACAGATGCTGGCGAGGATGCGGAGAAAGGGGAACCCTCCTACACTGTTGGTGGGAATGCAAGCTGGTGCAACCACTCTGGAAAACAGCATGGAGGTTCCTCAAAATGTTGAAAATAGAACTGCCCTATGACCCAGCAATTGCACTACTGGGAATTTACCCTAAAGATACAAACGTAGTGATCCAAAGGGGCACGTGCACCCGAATGTTTATAGCAGCAATGTCCACAATAGCCAAACTATGGAAAGAACCTAGATGTCCATCAACAGATGAATGGATCAAGAAGATGTGGTATATATACACAATGGAATACTATGCAGCCATCAAAAGAAACGAAATCTTGCCATTTGCGACAACATGGATGGAACTAGAGTATATCATACT
Source organism: Neogale vison (assembly GCF_020171115.1). Classification (NCBI taxonomy): domain Eukaryota; kingdom Metazoa; phylum Chordata; class Mammalia; order Carnivora; family Mustelidae; genus Neogale; species Neogale vison. The sequence goes on from NC_058095.1 coordinate 62,688,779, forward strand.
CAGCGAAATAAGTCAAGCGGAGGAAGACAACTATCACATGATCTCCCTGATATGAGGAAGTGGTGATCCAACATGGGGGCTTAAGTGGGTAGGAGAAGAATCCATGAAACAAGATGGGATAGGGAGGGAGACAAACCATAAGTGACTCTTAATCTCACGAAACAAACTGTGGGTTGCTGGGGGGAGGGGGTTTGGGAGAAGGGGATAGGTTTATGGACATTGGGGAGGGTATGTCCTTTGTGAGTGCTGTGAAGTGTGTAAACCTGGTGATTCACAGACCTGTACCCCTGGGGATAAAAATATATGTTTATAAACAATAAAAAAATTTAAAAAAATCAATATATGTAATTACATTAAAATTTAAACCAAAATGAAAAGATATTTTTAGTTATGAAGTTAATAGTTAGTACACCTTATAAAACAATAAAAAAGACATTTAACCTAATATAAAATAGGCCATGGATATAAACAGACAAAATCACAGAAGAATTAGACAAGGTCATCAAACCTATGCCAACAAAAAAGAAGAAACCTAACAGTAAAGGAAAATATTCAAATTTTAAAACAATTTTTCAAAATTTTCATATGGCAAAGATTTTTTTTAATTTTGAGTACGTCCTTTTGCTTTTGTTGCTGTGTTCAAATACTTTTTTGCAAAAGAGAATGGCTTTACTCATACATGACTTGTGGAATTGTCAATAATGTAGTAATTTTTCTGAGGTTTGATTTGGTAGTATGTGTCTTAAAAGCCTGAAACATGTTTATACTCTTCAACCCAGTAATCATAATTTTATTAATTTATAATGAAGAAATAAGAAAAGTTGCCTACATGGAGAAGCATTCCTGATGCGGTTTATGATACTAAAAGTAGAAAGTAATTTATGTGTCCATGAGAGAGTTGGTTAAACATAATTGAATATGTATAAGCATTAAAAACCATATTTGAAAGAATTTTCATGAATTTTTTTAAGCAACGGATATATTACATAGTATCTCAATTTATAGAGAGCATGACACAATTGTGTATAAATAAAACAAAAGGGAAACACATTTATAAAAGAAAAAACAAAACTACAATAGTAACAATGTTTATTTCTGGATTATGGTATTAAGGAGTATTATTATTGTTGTTGCTTATTTTCTGCAGTAAACATTTATTATTGTCATAATCAGAAAAAAATCGTTTTTAAAATTTTCATTCAACCCACTCTTCCAGCTGGGAATGATTTGCACTTCCCTTGTAATATACTTAGAAAAATAGAATATCTGCAACTCAGTTATTTTGTTCTTCTTGTCTCCATCCAGGTCAAATGTGACCTTAAATTGACAATGATCTTGCAGGCATAAAATATTACCAACATCCCCTGCCCAGGGACCAGAGCTTTTTAGAAGAATTTCTGAGTAATTGAAAAAGAAGAAATTGAATGACTTCTTTAGGCTCATGCATTCTTTTGAGAAGATTTGGGAGGAATGTCAGGTGCTATGATCATCCCAGGAATCGATTGCCAGTTGGGACAGGTATGCCCAGAGCAGCTCTGGTGCTGTCATGGGGATGACGTCAGGAATAGAAAATAGTTACATCTGCCTAAAGCTCCCACATCCAACCAGGCAGGAATTACCAACAGAGGTTTGTATAAGTCAACGAAAGAAGCTCATCATCACTATGGATTTTTCTAAGTGGATAACCATTCTATCCATGTTTGAAAATGCAAGTAGTCTTTGGACAGTTCCTTTATGAATGAAATGAAAACAAAAGTGGCAGATGGGGCCAACTTGATCTCACAGGGCAAAGTGTCTCAACAAGATCGTCATTGATTTGCTAAGTGTGTTTAGTGACAGGCCCTCCAGCAACCAATCCGGATGAGAAATGGAATCTATTAGTGGAGTTGTTAAGTGTCCCTGGTCTCTGCAGGTGACAGCTCAGTGTCTGCCTTTCTCTACAACCATTAAATCATTCTCACAAGAGAGAGATGGGAGGTAGGAGTGGGGAGAGAAAATACACACGATCCTAGAAAAATCCGGACAGTGATTACTTTATTTTGGAGATGACATTGAGAACTCCAGAAGTTCCAGTTAGAAACACAGGGAGATTTATTTTTATGAGTTTTAAGCCTCGGGAATTATTTATAGGGCAACTCCTAAGACAAAGTAATAATTCATCACGGACTATGGGCTGTGTCTATGTTCTGAAGCCTTGAGAATAAAATATTCATCTTTTATTATGTCTATGGCTGTGAAAATGAATGCTAAAAGTTAGTGATCAGTAGGAAGTCTGTCATACTGTTCTATAGGCTTGCCAGTTCCAAAATTAATACTCTTAGAGCCTCCTGGATTCACCTATCTTCACTTTCCAGCATTACCACCCCTTGGACCATGTATCACATCTGACTGAAAACAAAACATTCTGTATCAGATGAAAAAGAAGAATGCTGTCCCTCCAGTAATTAACTTAGTGCCCCTGTTCCTTGTAACAAACCAGTTTAAGCATGCCCCATCAGTGAACTAGGTTCACAGGCAGTCTGTTATCTGCAGTGTTAGTCATGCTGGAATGGTTTTTGACTATGACTGAGAAACATCCTATTACAGACAAAGATAAATGCATTGATCACTTGTCAGTGCTGTGGTCCCCACACCCTTGCCACCTCCAACGTAAGACCAGCGCCTCTCCGAGTGTGGTCGTGATGACTGGCGATTTCATATATGCAGCAGTCCTCAGATCATTCTAGATTTTCGAGATGAAAATCAATCAGTTAATTAATTAATTAATTATAGTGTTTGGGTCACCAAAATTTCACAGCATATTTCACAAATGGTCATATTATGACTTCCTCCAAATCCTTGCATGCCCCCAATAATCGTTATGTTCATAAAGGTTGAATTGCATGGCTTGGTCAGTGCCTCCTTGCTAACATTCCAGGAGCTGTATCACTTACTTGCATGTTCTTATTGATTTTGGCCAAATGTGCATTTCTAGCTCTTATTAGTGGCTTGCATTATATTCTCAGTCCACAAAAGTGGAAAAAAAGTCAATCATCGATCATAAAAGCAGTGATGAAAATCATACCTCCCACAAAAATGCCGCTCGATTTACCACCTGCATTATTAGATCATGGAGGTCACAGAAAAGAATTCTTTCTACTACCAAGTCCGTATTCCAAATTTCTTCTCACATAAGGAGTCTTGCTCTCCTTACTTAACTTAACACGGACAGCTACCCTTACAGTTGGAAGTTCCAAATATGACTATCCCTAAAGCTCAGAAACTAGTCTCTCAGCCCCCATCAGAGTAGATCTCTGCTTGCATTTTTGGGTTTTACCCTAAGATCCTCATTCAGTGCAAAAGCTGTGTCCTCCTCACTGGGGAGAAAAAGGGCAGGCAAGCATGGTATGGAGGTGATTTTGTAAGTGCAAAATAAAACATTTGGAAGGGTAGGCTCTAAATCAAACTTTTAACAGGAGTTAACTTTGAGGAGTGGGACTGGGAGAGAATGGTGTGAGAAGAGGGAAGATCTCAATTTTTACCATGTGTTTTCATATTGTTGTTCCAGTTCATTCATTCAATAGACCTTTTCTGAGCCCCGCTCTGTGTTGTGCAACACGAGCCAGGAATACAGGGGCACCTGTTCTAGGAGAGCTTTCCTTCTAGCAGGAAAGGCTAACTAGTAAGCACAGAAACAAAGAAACCAGTTAGATAAACACACATCAGAGGCAGCACGGGGAGGAAAATCAACAGTCACAGGCACTTGCTTTGGAGACAAGAATGGCTCTGTGGAGGAGACCATGTTTAAGGTGATTTTGTTTGATGAGGAGGTACTGTGGTTTCAGGGGAGGGTTGATCCAAAGAGAAGGAAGAGCACATTCAAAGCCTGGAGGGGAAGATTGCTGGGGCAGGGGTGGGGGGAGAGGGAGGACACTGGGATCCTGCAGGAGACCGGTGTCTCAGAGGCTGGGAATGAAGAGGAGCTGCACAAGGGGGTCAGGAGCAGTTGACACACACACTCCCGGCACATGTAAACAGTTTCAATTGTGTTCCAAGAAACTGTAACTCTTTTAAAGATATTTTTTGAAAGAAAAAGAAAAAAAAAAAACAGAGGAAGTCTCACTGGCCTCTGTATGACCTTGGACTTGATACACTTTGATGGGCACTCTCTCCCTTGGGAGTGGACTTGAAGGGGAAGGAGGCTTCAGGTCTTAACAAAGTCCTCCATGAAACATAAACAGAACTCTGTAGAAGACATAGACCACAAAAGAGGAGACATCCAAGCTTCCATTTTTTTTCTGAAATCCAGGGTCCAAAGCTTCAGCTGTCAATGTTCACATGGACTCCTCCAGCACAAGGAATTTGTTCAACCAACCATGCATGTCTTCAAGCACCACCGTTCCTGGTGGCAGTAAGTGCTTAACGAATGTTGCCTGAAAGGAAGATAAGTAGTTGTACTTACTGACCTATTCGATGATATGAAGAAGTCCATTATGCTGCAGACCTCAGTTGAAAGGTGAGTTCTTTCATCCCTTTTTGCAAAGACTTCTTGAGCTTCTAGAGTTCTAGAATCATCCAACTGATTGTAACCCTCCTCCCCATGCATGTCCTTGGAACCACTAAGTATCTAGAACAACTTTCCATTTATCTGTTCCTTGGGAGACTATAAAGCTATACAGAAAAACCAAAGACTTATCTCATTTAAGGGCATTGAAAGGGTACTGGGGCTGGAATGAGAGACAGAGACACTGGCCACCAGGGGAGAGTTCTAACCCATTGAGACCAGTGGAGCCATCCAGAAGCCACAGCCACCCAAGCTGAATAATGCAACTTGAAAATAAAGAAAATGTTTCATCCTCTCCACTGAAGCTGACTGTAAAATTCAAAAGGCAAAGTCAACACTTCTAAATAAGCTGGAGAGAGTTATAGAGTTTGCTCCACCATCACTGGATGTTTGCTCGCTTGGCTAAGCTTTATGTCACTGGATGAATTTCTATCTTGTGTGAATTTATGCAAGTCACTAAAACACTTGGAGCTTCAGATTCACTGGTTGGAGAACCATAGAAAAAATGCCCATCCTTCTCTTCCTCATTGGCATAGCCCTATCTTCAGCTGACAAATGATAGATTCTTAGAGCCCACAGAGGATGACTCGCCGCAGGTGGATCTCTCAGGTGAGAAAAAGATCTGGGTTTACCTGAAAACAAACCAGCATACAAGGATGCGGAGAAAGGGGAACCCTCCTACACTGTTGGTTGGGATGCAAGCTGGTGCAACCACTCTGGAAAACAGCATGGAGGTTCCTCAAAATGTTGAAAATAAAACTGCCCTATGACCCAGCAATTGCACTACTGGGTATTTACCCTAAAGATACAAACTTAGTGATCCAAAGGGGCACGTGCACCCGAATGTTTATAGCAGCAATGTCCACAATAGCCAAAGATGTCCATCAACAGATGAATGGATCAAGAAGATGTGGTATATATACACAATGGAATACTATGCAGCCATCAAAAGAAACGAAATCTTGCCATTTGCGACAACATGGATGGAACTAGAGCGTATCATGCTTAGCGAAATAAGTCAAGCGGAGAAAGACAACTATCATATGATCTCCCTGATATGAGGAAGTGGAGATGCAACATGGGGGCTTAAGTGGGTAGGAGAAGAATCCATGAAACACGATGGGATAGGGAGGGAGACAAACCATAAGTGACTCTTAATCTCACAAAACAAACTGTGGGTTGCTGGGGGGAGGGGGGTTGGGAGAAGGGGGGAAGGTTATGGACATTGGGGAGGGTATGTGCTTTTGGGTAAATTGGAAGGGGAGGTGAACCATGAGAGACTATGGACTCTGAAAAACAATCTGAGGGGTTTGAAGTGGCGGGGGGGTGGGAGGTTGGGGTACCAGGTGGTGGGTATTATAGAGGGCATGGCTGGCATGGAGCACTGGGTGTGGTGAAAAAATAATGAATACTGTTTTTCTGAAAATAAATAAATTGGAAAAAAAAACACAGATGAGGGGGAAAAAAAAAACCCACAAACCAGCATGGCATGCCTTATTCCTTAAGGAGTGAAATCAGGAAAGAAGAAGTTGAAGGTAGTGTCCTCTTTGGAGCACATGGGGAGAACTTCATCTGCATTCACAAATGTTTATTATGTTCCCACTGATGCTGCTCTAGGCAAAGAGGTAGATCCCCTAGCTTCTAGGCATTCATTCTGTGCTAGTGACACAGGGGATGTACACAAAGGGATAAAGAACCATACAGGGTTGCCTGTTCTAAGAAACACAGGTATGTAGACAAGGGATGTATCGGTGTGGCCTGGTCGGGGAGGAGAATGTGTGCAGAGGCCTGAAGAAAGGCTGGGATGGAGACAGAAGAACAGCCTAGGATGAAGGTAAAGCTCAGAGGAGCCAAGGAAACACATCTCTGGGAAACAGTAATTCTTTGGAGGCAGTTGTGATTGCAAAGAATGGAGATGGTGGGAGACAGGACTTTGAAGGCTAAGGCAAGAAATCTCCATCTCACCCTGAGCACAACAGAAATGACCAAAGGTCTTTTTTTTTTTTTTTTTAAGATTTTATTTATTTATTTATTTGACAGACAGAGATCACAAGTAGGCAGAGAGGCAGGCAGAGAGAGAGGGGGAAGCAGGCTCCCTGCGGAGCAGAGAGCCCGATGCGGGGCTCGATCCCAGGGCTCTGGGATCATGACCTGAGCTGAAGGCAGAGGCTTTAGCCCACTGATCCACCCAGGTGCCCCCCAAAGGTCTTTTTGATCAAGGAAGGTGATGGGCAGAAATTCAAGTTTCTACATTTGGGAGGGCAAAATCTGAAGACATGGAATCCTATTAGGAGAACTTTAACATAATCCAGCCTGAGAGTGGATAAAGACCTTAATTAGGAAGAGGTGAATCAGAATTGGAAAAGAGGGAAAAATTCCAAAATATGGTGAGAAGGATCCTCTCTATTTGCAGATGGTTTGGAATATAGTAAGAGTCCCGACTGACGTTGGAGGAAGGAAGGTGGGGATCAAAGAAAAACCTGAGACATTAAGCCTGGGTGACTAGCAGTGGTGACACCATTGGGCAGCAACTGGGAAATGCTGGGGGGCAGGGGGGTGGGGTGGAGAAAGACTCCTGAGGAGACACATCTAAGTTAATGAACACTGTAGCTACCAGATCAGAGACAAGCATGAGAGGGGTCTCCCCAGTGTAGACACAGAGGAGAATGAACTTCCCTATGAGCAAAAAAGACATACCTATGAAGTCAGAGATCATCTTGTGCTGAGTGGTTACCACTTGTTAAACATTAGACACCATATATACGCTGATGGTCCCAGCCCTCTGAAGAGTCCCATCTAGTAAGAGAGAACACAGACCATGAAAGGTGAGTTTCTGCAAAGCATCATAACATCAAGTGCCCCATGGTCATGCTCTCTACCAGATCATAAGCTCCATGAGGACAGAGACCTGGATCTGCTCATTGCCACCTCACCAGAGCACAGAACAGTCTGGTAAGAAGATGGTGCTCTGTAAACCATGGTGAGTGAATAGGACATATGAGATCCAAGAGTAATTAAGCAAAAGGATGGAATAGAGAAGTGGTTTCTCAAGGAAAGGATGGAAAATAAACTCATGAAGGGAGACACTAACCCCGGATAGGTGGGGAGAAAGGAAGGATGTGTTCCAGGTAATGGTCATGACTTGGAGAAAGGTACAAAAGCAGACTAAAAGGAGCATCAAGAAGAGAACAGAGAGAGAGGAGCAAGGTGGTCTGCCCAGGGCAAGGGGACTTCTAACACCAAAGTCTAGGTCTTCTTCACGGAGTGACTCAGCTTAAAGTCTCCCTAAATACAAAGATTCTAGCACAAGGAGAAAAAGTGTGCTTGCTGAGTGTGAAATTGTTCACCACCTCATCAAGTGCATCATATGAGAGTATAGCTTGATTTCTCATCCTAATGAACCTTGGCTGAGAGAAAGATGCCTGAAATCCTGAGGCGTAAGGCTCAGGAAAGTCTCTTTGCCTCTGTTTCCCTCAGAAGCCTCACATGCAAAGAGAATATTGGATCTGATGATCCCCAATGCCCCGTCCAGCTCTGCCCTGTAGCCCTAAATGGAAGGACCTTAGAACTGCCTTTGTCTTCTTTTTAGCTGAGCTCCTGCACTCAACGCAGGGGAGGAAACCCAGAATGTGGGAGGTCCCTGGGAGGAAGGGCTCTAACTGCCATTCTTCTTACAACACTATGTTTGGAAAAGAGATTCTGTGAAAATGATACCATTGATTTTCCCTATTTATTTTTTTTTTCTCAAAGGCTTTCATATCAAATTCCCTCCTTCTTCAGATAAAATGCGTCTGTGGGAAGCCATGCTTAGAAAAAGAAGCTACAAAAGTCTGCCTCTCTGAAGAGTGGTTCTAGGGAAAGAGGGGTGGATGGTCACCCTGCCAATGAGCGGATCTTGCCCCACAACACCCCAGGATGCCAGCCGGCCTCAACGAAGCTCTTCTGCAACGTCATCCTCAAAGTGTTTCAAGTCAGACCAAAATGGCTTTTGGTAGCAATTGAGTCATCTGTTAAAGAGAGTTTTGAGGGGGGAGGAGTCAAGATGGTGGAGAAGTAGCAGGCTGAGACTACCTCAGCTAGCAGGAGATCAGCTAGAGAGCTTATATAAAGATTGCAAACACCTGCAAATCCATCAGCAGATCGAAGAGAAGAAGAACAGCAATTCTAGAAACAGAAAAACAACCACTTTCTGAAAGGTAGGACTGGCGGAGAAGTGAATCCAAAGCCACGGGAAGATAGACCCCGGGGGGAGGGGCCGGCTCCTGGCAAGCGGCGGAGCAACGGAGCACAAAATCAAGACTTTTAAAAGTCTGTTCCGCTGAGGTACATCGCTCCGGAGGCTAAACCGGGGCGAAGCCCACGCGGGGTCGGCGTGACCTCAGGTCCCGCGGGGTCACAGAAGGATCGGGGGTGTCTGAGTGTTGCAGAGCTTGCGGATATTGGAACGGGAAAGCCGGCTGCAGAGACAGAGCCGACAGTAAGCTCGCAGCTCAGTGTAGCCTTGAACCGGTAGCAAGCTCGGTGAGCTCGGAGCGCGGCCGGAGGTTAGGCAGACGCGAGTTACTAGGAGCTGTTCGCTGAGGGCGCACTGGGGAGCGGGGCCCCGGGCTCTCGGCTCCTCTGGGCCGGAGACCAGGAGGCTGCCATTTGTATTCCCGTCCTCCGGAACTCTACGGAAAGCGCTCAGGGAACAAAAGCTCCTGAAAGCAAAGCCGAGCAGATCACTCAGCCCGGCCCCTGGTAAGGGCTGTGTAATTCCGCCTGGGGCAAAGACACTTGAGAATCACTACACCAGGCCCCTCCCCCAGAAGATCAACAAGAAATCCAGGCAAGACCAAGTTCACCTACCAAGGAGTGCAGTTTCAATACCAAGGAGAGAGCAGCAGAATTCCAGAGGAGGAGAAAACAAACCACGGAACTCATGGCTTTCTGCCTGTGATTTTTTAGTCTTGCAGTTAATTTAATGTTTTTCTTTTTCATTTTTTTTTCTCTTCTTCTGCTAAAATTTTTATAACTTTTACCCTTTATTTTTTTAACGTTTTTTAACTAGATTATCTAATATATATATTTTTTTCTTTTTTATAATTTACTTTATTCATTTTCTTTTTTTTAATTCTTTTTTTTCTTTTTTTCTTTTTGAAACTCTTTTTATCCCCAAATCAGAAGAGATCCTAATCTCTTCAATCTTTTCTTTTCTTAATTCTTTTTTAAATTCTTGATTGAATTTTTAATTCAATCTCTTTTTTTAATTCTTTTTTTTCTTTTTTTCCTTTCTTTTATTGAACCTCTTTTTATCCCCAAATCAGAAGAGATCCCAATCAGAAGAGATTGGGAGATCCCAATCAAAGGAGATCCCAATCAGAGGAGATCCCTCACCCAATCCCCCCTCACGATTTGGGATCTCTTCTGATTTGGTTAAAGCATATTTTCCTGGGATTGTTGCCACCCTTTTAGTATTTTACTTGCTCCTTCATATACTCTTAGATGGACAAAATGACAAGGCGGAAAAATTCACAACAAAAAAAGAACAAGAGGCAGTACCGAAGGCTAGGGACCTAATCAATACAGACATTGGTAATATGTCAGATCTAGAATTCAAAATGACAATTCTCAAGGTTATAGCCGGGCTTGAAAAAGGCATGGAAGATATTAGAGAAACCCTCTCCAGAGATATAAAAGCCCTTTCTGGAGAAATAAAAGAACTAAAATCTAACCAAGTTGAAATTAAAAAAGCTATTCATGAGGTGCAATCAAAAATGGAGGCTCTCACTGCTAGGATAAATGAGGCAGAAGAAAGAATTAGCGATCTAGAAGACCAAATGACAGAGAATAAAGAAGCTGAGCAAAAGAGGGACAAACAGCTACTGGACCATGAGGGGAGAATTAGAGAGATAAGTGACACCATAAGACGAAACAACATTAGAATAATTGGGATTCCAGAAGAAGAAGAAAGAGAGAGGGGAGCAGAAGGTATACTGGAGAGAATTATTGGGGAGAATTTCCCCAATATGGCAAAGGGAACGAGCATCAAAATTCAGGAGGTTCAGAGAACGCCCCTCAAAATCAATAAGAATAGGCCCACACCCCGTCACCTAATAGTAAAATTTACAAGCCTTAGTGACAAAGAGCAAATCCTGAAAGCAGCCCGGGAAAAGAAGTCTGTAACATACAATGGTAAAAGTATTCGATTGGCAGCTGACCTATCCACAGAGACCTGGCAGGCCAGAAAGAGCTGGCATGATATTATCAGAGCACTAAACGAGAAAAACATGCAGCCAAGAATACTATATCCAGCTAGGCTATCATTGAAAATAGAAGGAGAGATTAAAAGCTTCCAGGACACACAAAAACTGAAAGAATTTGCAAACACCAAACCAGCTGTACAGGAAATACTGAAAGGGGTCCTCTAAGCAAAGAGAGAGCCTACAAGTGGTAGATCAGAAAGGAACAGAGACAATATACAGTAACAGTCACCTTACAGGCAATACAATGGCACTAAAATCATATCTCTCAATAGTTACCCTGAATGTTAATGGGCTAAATGCCCCAATCAAAAGGCACAGGGTATCAGAATGGATAAAAAAACAAAACCCATCAATATGTTGCCTCCAAGAAACTCATTTTAAGCCTGAAGACACCTCCAGATTTAATGTGAGGGGGTGGAAAAGAATTTACCATGCTAATGGACATCAGAAAAAAGCAGGGGTGGCAATCCATATATCAGATAAATTTGATTTTAAGCCAAAGATTATAATAAGAGATGAGGAAGGACACTATATCATACTCAAAGGGTCTGTCCAACAAGAAGATCTAACAATTTTAAATATCTATGCCCCCAACGTGGGAGCAGCCAACTATATAAACCAATTAAAAACAAAATCAAAGAAACACATCAACAATAATACAATAATAGTAGGGGACTTTAACACTCCCCTCACTGAAATGGACAGATCAACCAGCAAAAGATCAACAAGGAAATAAAGGCCTTAAATTATACAATGGACGAGATGGACATCACAGATATATTCAGAACATTTCATCCCAAAGCAACAGAATACAAATTCTTCTCTAGTGCACATGGAACATTCTCCAGAATAGATCACATCCTCGGTCCTAAATCAGGACTCAACCGGTATCAAAAGATTGGGATCATTCCCTGCATATTTTCAGACCACAATGCTCTGAAGCTAGAACTCAACCACAAGAGGAAGTCTGGAAAGAACACAAATACATGGAGACTAAACAGCATCCTTCTAAAGAATGAATGGGTCAACCGGGAAATTAAAGAAGAATTGAAAAAAATCATGGAAACAATTGATAATGAAAATACAACGGTTCAAAATCTGTGGGACACAACAAAGGCAGTCCTGAGAGGAAAATGTATAGCGGTACAAGCTTTTCTCAAGAAACAAGAAAGGTCTCAGGTACACAACCTAACCCTACACCTAAAGGAGCTGGAGAAAGAACAAGAAAGAAACCCTAAGCCCAGCAGGAGAAGAGAAATCATAAAGATCAGAGCAGAAATCAATGAAATAGAAACCAAAAAAACAATAGAACAAATCAACCACACTAGGAGCTGGTTCTTTGAAAGAATTAATAAAATTGATAAACCCTTGGCCAGACTTATCAAAAAGAAAAGAGAAAAGACCCAAAATAATAAAATCATGAATGAAAGAGGAGAGATCACAACTAACACCAAAGAAATACAAACTATTATAAGAACATACTATGAGCAACTCTACGCCAACAAATTGGACAATCTGGAAGAAATGGATGCATTCCTAGAAACATATAAACTACCAAAATTGAACCAGGAAGAAATAGAAAGCCTGAACAGACCCATAACCAGTAAGGAGATTGAAACAGTCATTAAAAATCTCCAAACAAACAAAAGCCCAGGGCCAGATGGCTTCCCGGGGGAAATCTACCAAACATTTAAAGAGGAACTAATTCCTATTCTCCTGAAACTGTTCCAAAAAATAGAAATGGAAGGAAAACTCCCAAACTCATTTTATGAGGCCAGCATCACCTTGATCCCAAAACCAGACAAGGATCCCATCAAAAAAGAGAACTATAGACCAATATCCTTGATGAACACAGATGCAAAAATTCTCACCAAAATACTAGCCAATAGGATTCAACAGTACATTAAAAGGATTATTCACCACGACCAAGTGGGATTCATCCCAGGGCTGCAAGGTTGGTTCAACATCCGCAAATCAGTCAATGTGATACAACACATCAATAAAAGAAAGAACAAGAACCATATGATACTCTCAATAGATGCTGAAAAAGCATTTGACAAACTACAGCATCCCTTCCTGATCAAAACCCTTCAAAGTGTAGGGATAGAGGGCACATACCTCAATATCATCAAAGCCATCTATGAAAAACCCACCGCAAACATCATTTCAATGGAGAAAAACTGAAAGCTTTTCCACTAAGGTCAGGAACACGGTAGGGATGTCCATTACCACCACTGCTATTCAACATAGTACTAGAAGTCCTAGCCTCAGCAATCAGACAACAAAAGGAAATTAAAGGAATCCAAATCGGCAAAGAAGTCAAATTATCACACTTAGCAGCTGATATGATACTCTATGTGGAAAACCCAAAAGACTCCACTCCAAAACTTCTAGAACTTGTACAGGAATTCAGTAAAGTGTCAGGATATAAGATCAATGCACAGAAATCAGTTGCATTTCTCTACACCAACAACAAGACAGAAGAAAGAGAAATTAAGGAGTCAATCCCATTTACAATTGCACCCCAAACCATAAGATACCTAGGAATAAACCTAACCAAAGAGGCACAGAATCTATACTCAGAAAACTATAAAGTACTCATGAAAGAAATTGAGGAAGACACAAAGAAATGGAAAAATGTTCCATGTTCCATGCTCCTCATTGGAAGAATAAATATTGTGAAAATGTCTATGCTACCTAAAGCAATCTACACATTTAATGCAATTCCTATCAATGTACCATCCTTCTTTTTCAAAGAAATGGAACAAATAATTTTAAAATTTATATGGAACCAGAAAAGACCTCGAATAGCCAAAGGGATATTGAAAAAAAAAAGCCAAAGTTGGTGGCATCACAATTCCGGACTTCAAGCTCTATTACAAAGTTGTTATCATCAAGACAGCATGGTATTGGCACAAAAACAGACACATAGATCAATGGAACAGAATAGAGAGCCCAGAAATAGACCCTCAACTCTATGGTCAACTAATCTTTGACAAAGCAGGAAAGAATGTCCAATGGAAAAAAGACAGCCTCTTTAATAAATGGTGCTGGGAAAATTGGACAGCCACGTGCAGAAAAATGAAATTGGACCATTTCCTTACACCACACACAAAAATGGACTCAAAATGGATTAAGGTCCTCAATGTGAGAAAGGAATCCATCAAAATCCTTGAGGAGAACACAGGCAGCAACCTCTTCGACCTCAGCCGCAGCAACATCTTCCTAGGAACATTGCCAAAGGCAAGGGAAGCAAAGGCAAAAATGAACTTTTGGGATTTCATCAAGATCAAAAGCTTTTGCACAGCAAAGCAAACAGTTAACAAAATCAAAAGACAACTGACAGAATGGGAGAAGATATTTGCAAACGACATATCAGATAAAGGACTAGTGTCCAAAATCTATAAAGAACTTAACAAACTCAACACCCAAAGAACAAATAATCCAATCAAGAAATGGGCAGAGGACATGAACAGACGTTTCTGCAAAGAAGACATCCAGATGGCCAACAGACACATGAAAAAGTGCTCCATATCACTCGGCATCAGGGAAATACAAATCAAAACCACAATGAGATATCACCTCACACCAGTCAGAATGGCTAAAATCAACAAGTCAGGAAATGACAGATGCTGGCGAGGATGCGGAGAAAGGGGAACCCTCCTACACTGTTGGTGGGAATGCAAGCTGGTGCAACCACTCTGGAAAACAGCATGGAGGTTCCTCAAAATGTTGAAAATAGAACTGCCCTATGACCCAGCAATTGCACTACTGGGAATTTACCCTAAAGATACAAACGTAGTGATCCAAAGGGGCAGGTGCACCCGAATGTTTATAGCAGCAATGTCCACAATAGCCAAACTATGGAAAGAACCTAGATGTACATCAACAGATGAATGGATCAAGAAGGTGTGGTATATATACACAATGGAATACTATGCAGCCATCAAAAGAAACGAAATCTTGCCATTTGCGACAACATGGATGGAACTAGAGCGTATCATGCTTAGCGAAATAAGTCAAGCGGAGAAAGACAAATATCATATGATCTCCCTGATATGAGGAAGTGGTGATGCAACATGGGGGCTTAAGTGGGTAGGAGAAGAATCCATGAAACAAGATGGGATAGGGAGGGAGACAAACCATAAGTGACTCTTAATCTCACGAAACAAACTGTGGGTTGCTGGGGGGAGGGGTGTTGGGAGAAGGGGGGTAGGGTTATGGACATTGGGGAGGGTATGTGCTTTTGGGTAGATTGGAAGGGGAGATGAACCATGAGAGACTATGGACTCTGAAAAACAATCTGAGGGGTTTGAAGTGGCGGGGTGGGGTGGGAGGTTGGGGTACCAGGTGGTGGGTATTATAGAGGGCACAGCTTGCATGGAGCACTGGGTGTGGTGAAAAAATAATGAATACTGTTTTTCTGAAAATAAATAAATTGGAAAAAAAAAAGAGAGAGTTTTGACCCCCTTGCTCATCAGAATCTCATCCTTTTACCATAACCGTGAAGAGGGGTGACTCTACCCTCCTCTTTCCCACTTACAATTTGCCTCTCAATTTCTTAAAATATTCTGAGTTTCCAGAGGGAAGAAAAACTGTCACCATCCAAAACTGTGGCAGGAAAGGGAACACTGCTGTTCCTAAAATCTGTCATATTGATGGTGAACAATAAGTCATAGTTCTATTTATTCCATAGAGAGTTGGTTAATTAAGATTTTGTTTTGTTTCATCAAGATAGAAACTAGAAGCAACCAAAGACCAGACACACCAAGTCTTCTGCCTACTCTGGTTTAGCCTCACCTATGCCTCTCCCACAGTGGCCTCCTCATCTCCGACAAAGCCTCATCCTACAACATGTAATAGAAGGGGCTTTGGAGGGCGCCTGGGTGGCTCTGTTGGTTGCAAGACTGCCTTCAGCTCAGGTCATGATCCTGGAGTCCTGGGATCAAATCCCACATCCCAGGCTTCCTGCTCAGCAGGGAGTCTGCTTCTCCCTCTGACCTTCCCCCTCTCATGCTCACTCACTCCCATTCTCTCTCTCTCAAATAAATAAACAAAATCTTAAAAAGAAGAAGAAGAAGTAGAAGAAGAAGGGGCTTTGGAGCCCCAGGATTTCTTCCTGCCTCACTCTGTTCCACTCAAGGTGCTTGTGAGTTGTGAGGGTTCCTTATCTACCAGTTACGGTTGGCCTGTATTTTTCCCAGGAAGTGATTGGACCAACTGGATATTAAAAGATTAAAGGTTCAAAGTGTGACTGTTAGATCCCTGGGTAAATGTGAAGCCATGGAGGCTTCCAGAATTGATCTCCTGACACGGCCAGCACAGGGTGCCCAGCCTTAGAGACAGAGCTAGGAAAATGGATGCAAGGAATTTGGGCAGGAAGCGATGACACTAGGGAATCAGAACTTAAGGTATAACACTGCAACTCTATAGTTGTCTGATCCAGACAACTGGCCAGAAAGAAACCAGAGAATGTGTCTCACGCTAACAGTGGCTTAGCACATTCCTGTTCTTTGTATGCATCTATAAGGGTCCATAGGTATGAACCAGTTATCATGAGAAAATGAAAACAAAGAAGCGCCCCTCATCCCGAGTCCTACATGCCCCCCATCAGTTCTAGTGTTCAACACAGGCATAAGTGTGCTGTCGGAAGGATGGATTTGACAGGCTTTATATGAACCAATTTGAATGTGTCCTCTATAAATCTACTGACCTGAGTCAAATTTGCCATGTAAATTATAGCTTCCGATTTTGCAGAGTGTGTTCTCAAACTTGGATCGGCACTGTCCCGTGAACGGGTAAGTGGAACGCATCTGGGTCAATCTCTAAGGAAGTTCTGTTCAATAGAAATAGAATGTGAGCCACAAATACAGCCGATGTCATTTTTTTTTCAGGTTTTTATTTAAATTCTAATTAGTCAACGCACATGGCAAAATTGGTTTCTGATGCAGAATTTCGTGATTCATCACTTACGCATAATACCCAGGGCTCATCCCCACAAGTGCTGATGTCATTTGTAAGTTTCTAGCAGCCACAGTCAAAACACTAAAAAGAAACAGGTGAAATTCATTTTAATAGTGCATTTTACTTAATACAATACATCCAAACTATTATCATTTCGACTTGTAAACCACGAGTTATTATTAAAATAGTTTACTTTTTCTGTACTTGATTTTCGAATTCAGGGTGTTTTGTACACTTACAGCACACATAACTTGGGATCAGCCATAATTCATAGTTATATGTGGCCAGAGGTTATCACACTGGATGGTCTAGTTCTTTTTTTTTTTAAATTATTTTTTTTTATTAACGTATAATGTATTATTAGCCCCAGGGGTACAGGCCTGTGAATCGCAGGTTTACTCACTTCACAGTACTCACCATAGCACATACCCTCCCCAATGTCCATCATCCAACCATCCTCTCCCTCCTCCCTTCCCCCAGGCAACCCTTGGTTTGTTTTGTGAGATAAGGAGTCTCAGGGTTTGTCTCCCTCCAGATCCCTGGACGGTCTTATTCTAATCTGCCATGAGTATCATTGAACTTAAAAACCGAATCTGGGAAAAAAAAAAAAAAAACTATCAATATGATTCATTGACACTGGTGAAGGATAATTGTATAAGGATATGTCATCAGAGTCTCAGGGGATCCAAACTCATATTCTGGGGTATAGTGTTTATTACAATAGCTAATAAATGATGAGAGAACTTTATTTTTTTTTATTTTTTTGGAAAAAAGGCACCCTTTTTTTCTGCAAACAGAACAATGATGAACCAACTCGCTGCCACACAGCTCGACACACAGATTACCCATGGACCTCTCAACTTGAAGAACCACAGAAAAGCATGAGCCTATGTTATATATAAAAACTAAGTCAGGGACAAGCACTTGTATCAAAATTATGTGCCCGTGATACCAATCTGTTTCCAAACACTTCTTGAATGGGTAACGCATGTAAAGAATGAGTCTCTTTGCCATTACCGGTAAAGGTCACTAATTTCTAATTCAGAACCAAGAAGATGACTCCCCAAGTGCCCCTTTGGGAGAAGAAAGCAGATAAAAACAAGAAATTCCCCGGAGCCCAACAATCACAGCCCTGGAGTCAGAAAGAGCTGAAACACATTGTTCTATCCCCCTCCGGCTCATTGTGGGTCTGCAGACAGGGAGAGCCCGGTATTCCGATGGGAGGGACACAGATGGACCAGAGGAGATTGTACAAGGCCGTGTAAATGCAGCACCAAGCGTGACAAGACCATACCAAACACGGGGTCAAGACGCCGCCGATGCAACATTTACAGCTATTGTAACAACTCATTTGTGCTAATGTAGTCAATGAATGGCTAATCTGGTGAAGAAGAAATGTCATTTCATTGCATGGGGGGAAAATGTTTCGACTAAATAAGTGATTGATGGGTAGCGGGTAGGGGCCAAGAAATACAGTGTAGCAGCGTATTCAGTATTTGCAGGGAAATGAAATGGAGGGGTTAGAAACAGTCTGCAAAGCTCGCCACTCTTCCTGAGTCCTCCAACAAATGGTCCTGTCAGTGTAGCCTTCCTTGTTAACATTTTCTGGTCCCAGGGAAAATTTCCCTTTTTAGTTGACCCCCATTTGATTCTCCTTAATCCTCATACAAGTCCCTAGCAAGGGCTGTAGCAATGGTCCTCGTACGGAAGATAGAATTTATTAGTGTTATTATTCCGCCGCCTTCTCAGTTGCTTTTGATAAGAATACTGACTCTTGAAAGAAAAAAAAAAATTGCAGTTCAAAAGAGACTGGGAAGCGAAAGAACTCCAAGTATTACGGAAATCTCCAATCTCGACTGGTTTAAAATTGGATGCGCTTTAGAGCGAAGCGCTCTCTTGATCGGGAGGTTAAGAGGCTGAGATACGCTTCCTGTGACACCATCTTGTCGGGTTTAAAGGGAAAAACCCAAAACCTGCTGTGGTGGGGATATTCAGGATGAGGTAGCCTAAGCTGAAATATGGTGGATTTATAATAAGATGCTATTTAAGGAATGCAGTTGAGGCGGGAGGAGAGATGAAGCAAAAAGATCGATTCACCCCCAAACAAAATTTGCATAAATAAAAGTCTCTTGAATATAGGGTCTCGAATAAGATTAACGTTAAAGGCCAATGTGCTTTATGGCCCATATGCTGAGAATGCTGAAAAGATAACATTTTGTTGTTGTTGTTGCTTCTTGTCCAAGTTGCCAGGACCCAAAATGCCCTCGGAGAAGCACATGATGTCCCCAGGGGCAGTGCTCCAATGTAAGGCACCCTGTGGACACCCTTCTGTTTTGGGGAGTGGGATTTGCAAAGCGGGCCACTCATGATGGTCACTTGCTGGCAAATTTTTTCATCTGGGAATGGAAACCCTTAGAAGGGAGGTTTTGAAATTTGTGGTTTCCCCAGCTCCTCTGACCATGCTGGAACAGCAGGTCTCCTCCTCATGTAAACTCGAATCCTGCACTGTTAATACTATGCCCATTCAACCATTCAACAGCTATGCACTGAACATTTTTTTCTGAGCTGTGCACCACACAAGGCACTGGGGATAAAAGAAGGAACCACTGCTGCCCTCCTGATTCTCACGGTGTGTAAGGAAGACAGATATTCACTAATTCGTCAAAATGTAAGAGGGCAACAATGATAAAGATCTCCAAAGTAGAGAACTTGGTGCTGGAGGAGAGTTTTGAAGAAGTGCCTGCCTTAGTCAGGGATATCAGGAATTCAGCTGAATGTCTGAAAGATGAGTACAAATAACCAGACAAAGAACAGAGCAATGAACAATCCAAGTGGAAAGAATGGCATGTGCAAAGGCACAGAGGTGGGGGAAACTCGCCAACTGCCCAGAGATAAAAGAAAGGCAATGTGTCTGGGAGAGGAAGAAGAGGGAATTCTGGAAATCTGGATGGGCTGTTGGTAACCTAGAATTAATTGAGCAGTAATAGATTTGCAGAAAAGAGAGGAACTGGAGATAAGATGGGAGGGATGGTATGTCCTCGGAAAGCTTTGTGGGCTCTGTTTTCTGCCCCAGGATTCCAAAAAACACCCATGCCCTACTGCCACCACCTTCCTTCATATTTGTTGTCTTTTCATATTTCTGTAGACTTTCTATTAACCTCAATTGAAAGTCATTCATTCATTCAACAATTTTTTTTAGATTTTATTTATTTATTTGAGAGAGAGAGTGGGAGGAGGAGCAGAGGGAGAGAGGCAAGCAGACTCCCTACTGAGCACAGAGCCCAGCATGGGGCTCCATCTCAGGACCCCGAGATCATGACCTGAGCCCAAATCAAGAGTTGGATGATTGACCAACTGAGGCACCCAGGTGCCCCTCATTCAACAAATATTAAATGTCTGTTATGTGCTAGGTTCTTTGGGAATACAAAGGTAAGAGTAACTTATTCCTCCTATCCCCTGCATGAAGTCCACAGCACAATCATACCATGTCTCTTGAAAATATAGGTAGCTCTCATCCATGGCACCTGCTACGTGTGCCATGCCCTGTGATAAGTATATGTGGTATGTATATCATCTGATTGGTCCCTAAAATCTAATCCATGAGTCAGTGAAATTCACAAAATATGTTTTTTTTTTTTTCTAGTTCGCAACAACTTCGAAGGTAAGTTTTTCAAAAAGTCAAATGTAGGGGCACCTGGGGGGCTCAGTGGGTTAAAGCCTCTGCCTTCAGCTCGGGTCATGATCCCAGAGTCCTGGGATCGAGCCCTGCATTGGGATCTCTGCTCAGCAGGGAGCCTGCTTCCCTCTCTCTCTCTCTCTGCCTGCCTCTCTGCCTACTTGTGATCTCTGTCAAATAAATAAATGAAATCTTTTTTAAAAAAGTCTAATGTACTCAATTTAAAGAACTATTATATGTTCCAAAAGAATGTCTTTTCTACTTTTATTAATACTAACAAGCTCCAGTATTAAATGATTAATTAACCAATAATATTGAAGGATTTGATTAATTAATTAAATAATATTGAAGGATTTGACCCCTAAAAGGCTTTTTTAGTTTGATTTTTATGTTTTTTGTTAAGAAACTATATAGGTTTCCTATATTAATAAGGATCCTGAGGTTACAAGTGGCAGAAAACTCACGCAGTGGGTATTGAATGCAGTGGTAGATGGCCTTCAGGTATGGTTTGATCCAGAAGCTGATCATATTCATAGAGCTCTGCTTCCTTTTTGATGACATTTTCTCTAGTTGGTCCTCGCCTTTGACAATTTCCTCCTCAGTCTGGGTTCTCTCATTGCAGTAAAAGAGCTGCAGCCATCCTCAGCTCAGCCTGAGTCACTGTCAAAAGAATGCAGGACAGTTTTTGTTGCTGTGGTTGGAGCAGAAGTGCCAAGGTTCACTCTGATTGCAGCAGCTGGGTAACTTGTCCACCTGTGAACCCATCACTGTCACAATGGGAGCATCGTAGAACGGAATGTTTCTTTGTTGTAACTTTTGGGGGAAAGACAGACCCTCTTTTCTCCTAGAGTTGAGGTAGAAAGGAGAGAAACAGCATCAACAGCTCACAAAGGGTACAAGGTGCCAGAAACCTGCAAACACATTCCCTAGATTATCTGGTTTAACCCTCACAGCCACCAGAAGAGCCCTTTTCACATAGGAGACCACTGAGGCTCTCGGATGAGAGTACCTTGTGTAACGTCCCCCAGTTAGGATGATTGGAATCCAGAAGCACCTATCCCTTGCTCCTGCCCACTGTGCTTCTCTTCTGCTCTGCCTCATATGTGAGAACTTCTGAGGTGGTCCTACCGCTGGGAGGAAAGAGCCCGCCTGAGGGGGGAAAAAAAAAACCAAAAACCAAAAACAAACCCTGCCAAAGCCAAAAACCAAGAAAGGAGAGAAATCAAGTCCTAAACACATCATTTGAACCAGCCGATCAAACCATACATCAAGCTAACAGCACCTCTGCCTTGAAGCTAACCATGCATGAAGCTAAAACCACCTCTGGACAAAGAAATGTTTATGCCAATAAAGTCGCTCTCTCCCTCTCTCCTTCTCTCTGACTTCTGCAAATTTGGTCTTTTTGTTACTTGCAACAGAAGAAAGCACACACAGTAAAGAAATACGAATATTTCAGAAAGAACTTTAGAAATTCAATGCCACCATTAATCGTAGTGTTAGGAACCAATTTACAGATCAATGCCAGTCTACAGCTAATCCATGTATGTGAGCTTGTTTTTTTCTTTTTAACATGATCTGAGCTATGCCGGAATGGAAGGACCGGCTTTAAAAAGAGCAAAAATTTTATAAATAATAGCCAACCAGGCTAATCGACCAGTATGTACACGTTATCAAGTGAAACTTCATTTTCTTTGCCTTCGGGTGCGTTGCTGTGTTTCTTAGCGAAGGACACCCAGCAACCTGATAAGTGAGGCAATGTGATCCCTTCACGCTTGTAAATTAGAGCAAAGATTGTGATTCCTTAATAGAATATAATGTTTCTAAAGAGGGATGATCTCTTTGAAAGGACTCTGCAGTGGTAATGCCCTTTAGAAATAGGAGAAACCTAGACATCATTGCTATTACAAACTGACTCTCAACCCAAGAGGATATAGGGTCCCTTTGGGGCACTATTTACACAGCAGATAGTGAAAACAAAATAATTAACAATAAAACCAGTCGTCGAAACACACATCTCTTTCTTTCAAGCCAAGGTGTAATTTTTCTAAGAGTGCAGGCTCGTGTTATAAATCGTTGACTAACTGTCAACACATTATTCTTTCTAACCTGCCACCCAAATCCTCCAGGGTTTCCCAGCCCCGATCCGCCTAACAGGGACATGAACACCCCCGGGGACACCAGACCAGGCAAAGGAAGCCTGACTCGGGATCACATTTGGTCCTGGGTCTTACAATCCTGCAGAGCATGAATGGTAAATTAATGTTCTGGGGTGGGACAATTATGCATGCAGGAACTATAGTAATTATGCTAATTGAGGAGACCTCTTTGTTGTGAGATTTCCAGAGCAGGAAGCAGGTTGTGTCAGAGATTTACAGTAGAAGTCCTAAAAACAGGACCCCCAGGTGTGCCCCCGGGGGTGATGACAGAGGTAGCTGGAAGGTTAATCTGGGAACAAAGAAAATGTGCTGGAACCAAACACGGACAAGCATCAACATAAGGTCTATGACTGAGAGCCTCA